>NC_044033.1:167088830-167389853 GCF_901765095.1 Microcaecilia unicolor
CCCAGTAAACAGTTTTGTTTTCGTCATTTGGATGTCATAGTTAAAATGCCCCTCCACATTTATTTTACTGAGCATAATTTTGATCTTTTGGTCATTTTGTGATAGCATACTGTCCCCCCCCCCCCCCCCTGTTTACTAAGCTGTTTGCTAATGCCAACACAGCCCATTCACTTTGAATGGGCTGTGTCAGCATTGCCACATGGCTTAGTAAACAGGTGGGTATATATCAGGATTTTTTTTTAAGTAGCTGTCTGGCATTAACACCTCATTTGAATTTGCATTTAAAACATAAAGCAAAATTTAAAAACTCTCACAGCATTTCCATAGATTTTTTTTGTTTCTGAAATGCACTTGAATTTCACATGAAATATGTAGTACATATGCTCAAATACACACGTGATTACTTACTCCTATAGAACACTGTTCACTTCATAATGCACGAGCTACAACAAGCCCATCCTTAAAGCCATTATATCATGTGATGAAACCTTCAGGAACAGGTTCAGCCAGAGTTGGGAACTCTGTCTACTGGCATGGGCTGGAGACAATCTAAATCTTAACAGGAAACAACAGATCCAACCCGTACACAAAAAGACATGTACTGAAGATTGATCCTACCCCTCTCCCTTCCCCCATTTCAGCATAAAGGTGCTAGAGGAAATCCTTACATGTAAAGAGAGTGGAGGAGTGGCCTAGTGGTTAGAGCACCAGGCTTGAAATCCAGAAGTGGCCAGTTCAAATCCCACTGCAGTTTCTTCTGATCTCAGGCAAGTCACTTAACTCTCCATTGGCTCAGGTACAAACTTAAATTCATTGTGAGGCTTCTTGGGACAGAGACATATCCAGAGTACCTGAATGTGTAACTCACCTTGAGCTACCACTGAAAAAGGTGTGAGCAAAATCTAAATAAATAATAAAATAGTCAGTGGATGCCAAGTGGCACAGGGTACACGTGGTAGAGTTATTTCGTAACAACTTTTAGAGTCTGGCGCTAAAGTCTGCCTTCATTAGTTAGCATAACAGTCAACAGAGCTGGGCTGTAATCTTTTATTGTAAATGTGTCCTTTTGATAACACTTTTTTGTAGCCTTTGACCTGTTCTTTCTTTTTGATTCGTTCAGCTTTTCAGGCTCTAACAGGAACTCTGTTCATCCTAGGACAGAGTCTGAGAGCCCAGCTACGGCTGAGCCAGGGGGAGGAGAGCCGGAGGTGGGTTTAAGAAAACAAAGCAAAATAAATCCCAACATTTAACAACCTGCAGCAGCCAGAACGGGATATCCCAAAGAGACCATGAAGAATTTTGAAGTGGAAGAAATCGGCACGCGGAACACGCTGAGGAAATATAAGATACTCTGTGGGGTAAGGAGACAGTTCTTTTTTTTTTTTTTCTCTTCCAACAACGTTATCCTAGTTCTTTTAGCTTCTAGTGTCTTGAGCAGATCCGAAACGTCCAGGGACTTTTCTGTGAATGGATTTCTCAGTTGTTCGCACATCTGACAACCTTCAGAGCACTGCTTACCCTGAGATCACCAGAGATTAAAGGCAGAGCGGGTACGAGAAAAAAAAAAGGGAGGAAGGAGAAATTTTACACCTGATACTACCTCAGAATGGTAATGCCTCGCGTCCCCTGGTTCACATATTTTATTTTATTTTATTTTATTTATTTATTTTTATATCCTCGCTTTCTTAAAAGATGAAAATCTGCTTATTATAATTTGAAAATACAATGCATATATACAAATCGGAGAGATCCCATAATCCACCCCCCCATCAGATCCTAAAATATGTTAATCACACAATTTCATAATAACCAGCAAACAGCTATCCACAATTTTTTGACTACTTCACTCCATACCAGTCCTACCCTCAAACACTATCTTTAAAATAATGATAAAGGGGTAAAAGACAGCATCCCTTCCTAACCCTCGCCAATATTAAAACAGAGTGCTGGGGAAAACACAGAACACGGTGAATATCAGAGTTCATTGATCAAATTTCCCCCAGCAATTGGTTCCACTTCTGTTACCTCAGGTCTGCATTCTTTTCCCTAACCCCTATGCACAGTTCTCACTTGCTGTCTCTCTGTCTGTCTATTGCTGTTCTTCCCTTCTATTCTTTCTCATTCCTATGTCTGCTTCCCTCCTATTCCATATTAATGTTTTAATTAAAATCCATTACTACCTTTGAACAGTGACACGAAGAGTGAGACTGAGGTGCAGCCAATCTCCCTAGAAACTAATGTGGTCATTTTCCCCACTGAAGCTTTTGGAGACAATTTTGCATGACTGACTTCAGGGAGGATGCATTTGAGAAAAACATAAGAACATAAGAGTTGTGATACTGGGACAGACTTAAGGTCCATCAAACCCAGTATCCTGTTTCCAACAGTGGCCAATTCAGGTTACAAAGTACATGGCAAGATCCCAAAACAATAAAACAGATTTTATGCTGCTTATCCTAGAAATACAAATACAAAAATAAATGGCTCTGTTTTGTTCCCTAGATAAACCTTGTAAATATACACAACAAAAATTGAACAAAACTTGATATGTGATAATGTGTATCTAATTGGCTATAGAGGTTATCTCATATCTTTCTTGACGACTATGTGCATTGACAAATCATGTCGCTCACATGTCTGTGTATAGTTATAATCACAGAATACCTCCAGCCAACCAGTAGTAACACGTTGTGTTTGAATATTTAATTTAAATCGTACTACTGATTCAAAAATAAACATTATTGCACATATGAAAGCAAATAATGCACAAAAGTAACTTAGCTTAGCTACAGGGATCCAAACTTTGTCTGTTGTCTTCTGTGACTGAAGCTCAACAACTAGCGTCTTAGACTAATGGAACCCTCATTGGCAACTCCAGTGTTGTGGTAAGCCCGACAGGACCCTGTTTCGCGGTGTCATGCTTTGTCGAGGGCAAAAACCTGTATAAAGTGGAGAATGCATTAAAATTACAATTAAAATTAAAATTAAGACCAACCTTGTGCACAAGGTTGGTCTTAATTTTAATTTTAATTGTAATTTTAATGCATTCTCCACTTTATACAGGTTTTTGCCCTCGACAAAGCATGACACCGCGAAACAGGGTCCTGTCGGGCTTACCACAACACTGGAGTTGCCAATGAGGGTTCCATTAGTCTAAGACGCTAGTTGTTGAGCTTCAGTCACAGAAGACAACAGACAAAGTTTGGATCCCTGTAGCTAAGCTAAGTTACTTTTGTGCATTATTTGCTTTCATATGTGCAATAATGTTTATTTTTTGAATCAGTAGTACGATTTAAATTAAATATTCAAACACAACGTGTTACTACTGGTTGGCTGGAGGTATTCTGTGATTATAACTATACACAGACATGTGAGCGACATGATTTGTCAATGCACATAGTCGTCAAGAAAGATATGAGATAACCTCTATAGCCAATTAGATACACATTATCACATATCAAGTTTTATCCTAGAAATAAGCAGTAGATTTTCCCAAGTCCATCTTAACAATGGCTTATGGACTTTTCTTTTAGGGGCACTTTTACTGAGCAGCGGTAAACCCAATCTGAAGCTACTGCCAGCTCAATGCAGGCACCAGCTGTAGTTCCACCCCTAGCCCACGCTATTTGCTGCGCTAGTGGAAATATTCAAAAAGTATTTCTGCAGGAGGTTACCTGGTGGTAATAGGGCAGTGCCGCGCACTATCCAGTTACCACCGGGATAACATGGGAGCCATTACTGCCACTTCAATGTGCGGTAAGTGCTCCCCCGCATGGCCATGTGGTAAGAGCAATCTTACCACATGGCCATGTCTTTTTTTTCAGCCTTTTTCCTTAAAGCAGCCTCAGTGTGTGGCAAAAATTGCTCCTTGCACTAGTGCAGGGCCCTTTTTTCCACAGCTTAGTAAAAGGGCCCTTAGGAAGTTATCCAAACCTGTTTTAAATCCTGCAAAGCTAACTGCATTTACCACATTATTTTTATTTATTTATTTATTTATTTTATTTATTTATTTATTTGTAGCATTTGTATCCCACATTTTCCCACCAATTTGCAGGCTCAATGTGGCTTACATTTGCCGTAATGGCGGTTGCCATTTCCGGGTAACAGAATTACAAATGGTGTTGCATTAAGGTGCGTACATACATAGTAACATAGATGGAACATGACATACATGGAACAGTTCATGGTCTATATATATACCATGTGCGTACATACATGGTAAAGAAGAATACATTATGGTATTGCATGCAGGTTCCTGAGTGATTATTGGATTATAACATACATTAGGTCACACATGGGCGTCCTCGACCCATAATGGAAAAAAAGGGTGTCCCTGACAAGCACTTGGATGACTTTACCTGGTCCTGTTTTTCTTACGACCAAGCCACAAAAAGGTGCCCGAAATGACCAGATGACCACGGAAAGAATCGGGGATCACTTCCCCTTACTCCCCCAGTGGTCACTAACCCCCTCCCACCTTCAAAAAACATCCTTAAAAATATTTTGTGCCAGCCTCAAATGTCATACTCAGGTCCATCACAGCAGTGTGCAGGTCCCGGGAGCAGTTTTAATGGGTGTAGTGCACTTCAGGTAGGCGGACCCAGGCCCATCCCCTCCCCCACCTGTTACACTTGTGGTGGTAAATGTGAGCCCTGCAAAACTCACCACAAACCCACTGTACCCACCCGTATGGGCTATAGTAGTGGTGTAAGTTGGGGGTAGTGGGTTTTGGGGGGGGGGTTGGGGGCCTCAGCACACAAGGTAAGGGAGCTATGTACCTGGGAGCAATTTCTGAAGTCCACTGCAGTGCCCCCTAGGGTGCCCGGTTGGTGTCCTGGCATGTGAGGGAGACCAGTGCAGTACGAATGCTGGCTCCTCCCACGACGAAAGGGTTTGCATTTAGTCATTTCTGAGATGGGCGTCCTTGGTTTCCATTATCGCCGAAAATCAGAAACGACAAAGTCTAGGGACGACCATCTCTAAGGACGACCTAAATGTCAAGATTTGAGCATCCCCGACCGTATTATCAAAACAAAAGATGGACGTCTATCTTGTTTCGATAATACGGGTTTCCCCGCCCCTCCACCGGGACGTTTTGCGAGGACATCCTCAGCAAAACTTGGACGTCCCTTTCGATTATGCTCTCCCCACGTGTCATCAGCAAATTTAATGACCTCACTAGTAAGTCCCATCTCTATATCATTTATAAATATGTTAAAAAGCAATGGTTCCAGCACTATCTACCCTTCTCCATTGAGAATACTGACCATTTAGCCCTATGTTTTGTCTTCTATCTTTTAACCAGTTTTTAATCCACAGTAGGAGAGTACCTCCTATCCCATGACTTTCTAATTTCCTCAGGAGGCTTTCATGAGTTACTTTGTCAAATGCTTTTTGAAAATCCAGATACACTATATCGACTGGCTTTCCTTTACCCACATGTTTATTCACCCCTGGCTTTGTCTCATTAATCCATGCTTATGTATATGCTCTGTAATTTTGGTCTTTATAATAGTCTTTACCTTTTTGCCCGTCACCAACGTCAGGCTCACCGGTCTATAATATTCTGGATCACTTCTGGAACCCTTTTTAAAAATTGGCGTTACATTGGCTACCCGTCAATCTTCCAGTACCATGCAGGATTTTAAAGATAAATTGCATATTACTAACAATAACTCTGCAAGTTCATTTTTCAATTCCGTCAGTAATCTGAGATGTACACCATCCGGTCCAGGTAATTTGCTACTCTTCAATTTGTCAAATTGCCCCATTATATCTTCCAGGTTTACAGAGATTTTTTTTCAGTTACTCTGACTCATCAGCATTGAATACCATTTCTGGCACTGGTATCGCTCTCATATCTTTCTTGGTGAAGACCGAAGCAAAGATTTAATTTAATCTCTCCACTATGGCCTTGTCTTCCCTGAGTGCCGCTTTTACCTCGCGGTCATCTAGCAGTTCAACTTGTTCTTTTACTTGCTTCATGCTTCTAATATACCTAGAAAAGTTTTTACTATATGTTTTTGCCTTCAACGCAATATTTTTTTCAAAGTCTCTCTTTACCTTCTTTATTAGCGCTTTGCATTTAACTTTCCATTCCTTATGCTGTTTCTTATTATTTTCAGTTGGATCCTTCTTCCATTTTCTGAAGGATTTTCTTTTAACTCTAATAGCGTCCTTCACCTCACTTTTAACCATGCTGGCTGTCATTTGGAGGAGCATTTTTGAAAGGGACGTCCATGTTTTGATATGGACATCCTCGGAAAACGTCCCGATCCAGGGGCGGGGAAACCCGTATTTTCAAAACAAGATGGACGTCCATCTTTTGTTTCAAAAATAGCGTCAGGGACGTCCAAATCCTTAAATTTGGTCGTCCCTAGATTTGGTTGTTTGTGATTTTCAGCGATAATGGAAACCAAGGACGTCCATCTCAGAAACGACCAAATGCAAGCCATTTGGTCGTGGGAGGAGCCAGCATTCGTACTGCACTGGTCTCCCTCACATGCCAGGACACCAACCGGGCACCTTAGGGGGCACTGCAGTGGACTTCAGAAATTGCTCCCAGGTACATAGCTCGCTTACCATGTGTGCTGAGCCCCCCAACCCCCCCCCCCCAAACCCACTACCCCCAACTTACACCACTACTATAGCCCATACGGGTGAAGGGGGCACCTAGATGTGGTTACAGTGGGTTTCTAGTGGGTTTTGGAAGGCTCACTGTTTCCTCCACAAATGTAACAGGTAGTGGGGGTATGGGCCTGGGTCTGATTGCCTGAAGTGCACTGTACCCACTAAAACTGCTCCAGGGATCTGCATACTGCTGTCATGGACCTGAGTATGACATCTGAGGCTGGCAATCAATATTTTTAAAGATATTTTTTGAGGGTGGGAGGGGGTTAGTGACCACTGGGGGAGTAAGGGGAGGTTATCCCCGATTGTCTCTGGTGTTCATCTGGTCATTTTGGGCACCTTTTTGTGCCTTGGTCGTCAAGGACATCCTTGTTTCTTTCAATTATGGGTCAAGGATGTCCAAGTGTTAAGCACGCCCAAGTCCCTCCGTTATGCCCCCTTGAACTTTGGCCACTCCTATGACGGAAAGCAGTTGGGGACGTCCAAAATTGACTTTTGATTATATCAATTTGGACGACCCTGGGAAAAGGACGTCCATCGTCCGATTTTTGTCAAAAGATGGTCATCCTTCTCTTTCGAAAATGAGCCCGTTGGTCTTCCATTCTCCATTTTTATTACATGGAATATATCTGGTCATGGCTTCCAGGATGGTATTTTTGATTAGCATCTATGCCTAATGCAAATTTTTGACCTTGGCAGCTGCCAAGAAAAAGTGTAAATAATTTGAGACACATTTAAGCAAAATATTTATTATTTATCTATTTTAAAGCAATGATGTAAACTCTAATATGGGTTTGGAAAGAGTAAAATGCAGGGGTACTTACTCACATAGAACTGGGTCACAAAAGGCCTCTAACATTTTGAAGCCATTATCAGTTTTGTGTGTGTGGGGGAGGGCAATTTTCAAAGTTATTTATAGTTGTATGAAAAGTTTGGGCACCTATGGTCAAATATTTGTATTTATAAAATCTTACATCCCGCTCATTTACAAGTCTGAACAGCTAACAATAAAAAAGCATACATAATCCAAAAGCATATTACATAAAACAAAACTAAACAAAAATAAGAATGATATTCAATGGAGCTGTAATAAAAATAAAAATAAGAGCTGTATGAGTCAATGAATCCTTAAGTGAGCAGAAGCTGGCACAACATCTACATGGTATTAAGTTAAAAACATGACATCTTTATGCAAATTTTAATGCATTTTCTATTTATTTGCATTTTTTTACAGATTCAAAATAAGAATACTATGATTGTTCCTTGTTCAGCATGAATTAAAGCTGGGCAGATTATAAGGGGTCCTTTTACTAAGGTGCGCAGAAAAATGGCCTGTGCTGGTGTAGACGCATGTATTGGACGCGCCCAGGTCCATTTTTCAGCGCACCTGCAAAAAAGGCCTTTTTAAAATTTGGTCTAAAAATGGACATGCGGCAAAATGAAAATTGGCGTGTGTCCATTTTGGGCCTAAGACCTTACCACCACGCATTGACATAGCGGTAAGGTCTCACACATTAACCGGGCGGTAATCGTCAGTGCGTGTAAAATGCCGACTACTGCCCGGTTAGCACCATGCACTGCAAAATTGTCCAGCTTGCATAGCAGATGCGCTTAAAAAATGAAATTACCACCCGGGCCACATTGTAGCCAGGTGGTAGTTCAAAACTGACACGTATAAGACACGCATGCGTGCCTATGCGGCTTAATAAAAGGGCCCCTTAGTGAATAAATGATAAGAAATATGCCAGGCGTGCATCCTTTCAGTCAGCTCTTCTCTCATAGGCTGTAGAGTAGGGTTGTGATATGTGTCTTGAAAACTGTCAGAGGCAGTGTGGTTATAATAAAATGTTTGAAAGTTTTCTGTTTTTTTTAAATAATTGTAATATAATTGGTAATATGTTTTTTTAAAATTTATGTTATTTTTCATTTATGCAATTCAACATTGCACATAAAAAAGAAAAAAAAACGCTGAGGAATACAAGAAGACATAAAGTAGCAATAACAAAAAAATAAAATGATCAGAACTTCAGTGTTGAAACCTTTAGACCACAAGAAAAATGGGGGGTGGGGAGAGAAAGAAACGGGGAGAACAAAGGAAAGAAGTACATAAGTAATGCCATACAGGGAAAAGACCAAAGGCCCATTATCCCCCTAATTCTAGAAAAGTTGCCTAAAATTGCGTGCACAAATTAGGGCGCACATCAAATTTAATTAATAACAAGCCAATTAGTTTTTTAAACAAGCAATTATTAGCGCTTGATTGAAATCCATGAACTTGTACACGTGTAAATTTAGACATGTGATCCATGCCTAAATTTTACGTGTGTCCCAGAAAAGGGGGTGCAGAAATAGGAGGATCATGGGTGTTTCAGGGCAGAGCATGGGCTACATGAACAATTATAGAATAAGAGAGTTCTATCTATAAATTTAAGTGGGGCCATTTGCACCACGTTTTCATTGGTGCAAATGCCCCTCCTAAACTTACACATGACCCCTGCGCTTAAGTGCTATTCTATAAACCACACCTAACTTCAGGCATGGCTTATAGAATAGAACATAAGCGTTTTTTTTCCATGCTAAATTTTTTAGGCTTGATTTATAGAATTCACCCCTATATACTCAGAAAAAGACCATTTCCCTTGCACTAATTATGTCTCTACCACATTTGCCTTACTGACCACATCAACTAGTTTCTTAGGCACTCATTTTCAAAAGAGAAAAATGCCTCAAAAGCAGCACAAAGCAGCAGATAGATGTTTTTCTCACCAAAACATCTAAACATCTAGCTACGGTAAGATAATATTTAAAACAATCAAAAAAATTCACAAAATGAAAAATGACTCTATTTACAGGGAAAAGGCCTCAAAGAGCTCTGAGATCAAAAATTAATCTCACGGAGCTTAAGCAGACACAATATTTAACCATCTCTCTGACCTCATGTGAACCTCTCTTTAAATTAGTCACCGTATTTTCTTTCTTTTTTCTTTTTTTACTTATAACCATTTAAATTTTTACAAGCGATAAAACAACTTGCCAGAAACACAGAGAAGGTAATATATAGGAATTATTTCAATCAGGTAATTCTATTCTCTTCCTTAGACCACTAAATAGGGAGAGTGAAACAAGATCAATCAATTAAACAGTAAACAGAAAAAAAAACGTGGTATTAACCTGTTTATCCCCAGATATTACTCCAATTCATTATTCCACATTGATCATCTGGTTGGCTTCTTCAAGCCCAATACGGTGTATAGTCAATTCATTTAATTGAAAACATATTTATTATCCAATATTAGTTAGAAATAATACATCTGATTACATTCTTTTTTATATTTAAATCTTTTTTATTAGCAGAAATATAACAACAATTCAATTCGGTATACAATACAGTAATTCCTACCAGTGACTAAGAATCATCAAACAGTTTTAATTTTTCTCCCCCTCCTTCCCCCCTGCTGCCCAGCTTACATCCCGTATCAGTTCTATATTTGCCAAACATTTTAAGTGATAACAAAAAAAATATACTGCAGAGCAAATAGAAATGCAACTTCCTCATCGTAATCACTTTCTAGAAAATTCCTCTCCTAAGATTAAACATCCCACCCTGTTACCCCTTACCTTCCCATTTGTCCCTTCATGTTCTTCTCTCACTCCCACCCCCTCCCTCCCTCCCTAGTTCGTAATGGCTGAGTGGTCAAGGTGTCTTCCACCGTCTGTCCCTACATTCCTGGGTTGGTCTTTGTCATCCAGTTTTTGCAAAATTCTCCGTTTTGACATGGGATGAAGTGTATTCCAATATCTCTCCCAGACTTTCCTAAAAGCGGACGAGTCTTTCTTCCCTCCACTATAAGGAGTATATCCACATAATTCCAAGTGTAATAGCTCTGTCATTTTCGACTTCCACAGCTCTTTTGTGGGTGCTTGCTCTTCCCTCCATTTGAGCAAAATTACTGTTTTCCCAATCGCAACTGCTTTTTGTAAAAATCCAACATATCCAGATGGTATGGGCTTCTTTATTGTGAACACATCAAACAAAATCAATGGATTAACCACTACTTTCTGCTTCCACCAGTGGCCGATATCTGTCAGTAATTGTATCCAGAACTGTTTAATGGTCGGGCAGACCCAGAACATATGTCCCAGGGTTGCCATGTCTGCTCCACACTTAGGGCAGTCTCCTGTTCCAAATCCCGCCTTCCGCGCTCTTATCGGAGCTATATATGCTCGCGTAGCAAACTTATACTGCCGTTCCCACTGTCTAATGAAGGGGATCCTGTGCAAAATAGATTGTAGAAAGTTCTGGAGCATCTCTGTTGTAAGTTCTGTCTCGAGCTCTCGTGTCCAGCTCTCCGCCGTTGTACAATAATCAATGTCCTCCGTGGTATCCAAGAGGTGCTTATGGTGAAAACGGAGAGGCACTGTATTTTGTGAGTGCAGTGTGAGTGCAGTCGAAAGCGTGTCCTGCACATCCTCACTTAAATTAAACGCTCCCAGAGAGTGTGCATAGTGTTTAACCTGTGCATACGCATAGTAGTCTGCAAATGGCAAGTCAAACTCTTTCTGTATCTCTTCAAGTGACCTAAGTTGTCCCTCTTCATTCAACAGTTGATGTAAATAACAGATGCCCTTCTTCTTCCATATCTCAAATGTTTTCCCCATTGTCCCTGCCGGGAATTCAGGATTCAAAAACAGTGAGACGAAAGGGGTAGCTGCTGCTGAGAAGTCATGTCTGCGGCACAACCATCTCCACATTGCCCTGGCCGAGCGTATGAACCAGTTCATGTTAGGCGGGTTCGCCGGTCTTTTCTTTGTGGTGTGTAGCAGACAACTTAAGTGTATGCCAGGTGTGAGTGAGGCTTCCAACTGTGTGTTCGTAAATTGACTACTACCCGCCAGCCAATCTCTAACATGCCTCATGGTGCACGCAATGGTAAGGTATCTAATATTAAGCAGCCCC
This sequence comes from Microcaecilia unicolor, assembly GCF_901765095.1. Taxonomy (NCBI): domain Eukaryota; kingdom Metazoa; phylum Chordata; class Amphibia; order Gymnophiona; family Siphonopidae; genus Microcaecilia; species Microcaecilia unicolor. The sequence goes on from NC_044033.1 coordinate 167,100,418, forward strand.
ATGCCCCCATGTGTCTTGGGTTTATATAGTACTTCCAGAGGGAGTCTTGGGCGTTTATTATGCCATAGAAATTTCCTCAAAAATACCTTTAACTCCCTTTCTTCTCGCCCTCGCAGGTGCAGCGGCAGCATCTGAAACCTGTATAGCCATTTAGGGGCTATTATCATATTGTATAGGGCTATGCGCCCTGACAGGGAAAGGGGGCAAGAATTCCAGATACCCATCAGACGCCTAGCATCTGCTAACAGTGGCTGTACATTTTCTTTATATAACGTGGACAAATTCACTGGTATTTCCACCCCTAAATATTTCAGCTTTCCTTCTGTCCATTTAAAGGGAAAGGGACCTTCCCAGGTACTTCTAGTAGAATCTAGTATTGGGAGTGCCAGAGACTTAGACATGTTTAGACGAAAACCCGAAAGGTCCCCATACTGCCCAATCTCTCTTAACAAACAGGCCACTGATCGCTGCGGGTCATCTACTAACAGCAGCAAATCATCTGCATATGCTAATAATTTTATTTCTTCTCCTCCCGCCTGCATCCCTTTAATCCCCGGGGCTTCCCTAATAATACACAATAACGGTTCTAATACTATCAAAAACAGTAGGGGGGAAAGTGGACAGCCCTGTCTTGTTCCTTTCATGATCTGGAACTCTGCGGTCCGAACCCCATTGATTACTAATCTTGCCCTCGGATTTGCGTATAACGCCTGTACGACTTTTGCAGCCCATCCCCTCACTCCAATCCAATGTAAGGCTTCATACATGAAGTGCCACACCACCCTGTCAAAAGCGCGCTCTGCGTCTAGGCTAATAACAATGCCCTTGGGTGTCTTCTCGGGAGCCTCTGTCATGGCTGCTATCAGTTTCCTCACATTAATCACAGAGTGCCTGTCTCGGACAAAGCCTACTTGCTCACCTCCTATTATAGATGGTAACACTTGCGCCAACCGCTCCGCGACAAAATTTTTATGTCCACATTTATTAACGAGATTGGCCTATATGCCGCTGGGTCTGTGGCATCTCTCCCTGGTTTCTGTATTAAGCTAATCAGTGCTTCATTAGCATGCCTGGGGAACTGTCCCGCTGCAGTCACCTCTTCGTAAAAGCTCATCAATGGGCCTAACACTTGTATTTTAAGCATCTTATAGAATTCTCCGGAAAATCCATCCGGGCCCGGAGCCGAGTGCATCTTTAATGCTTTTATAGCCTTCATCACTTCCTTAGTGCTCGGGGGGGAGTCTAGAAAATCTGTCTGCTCCTGCTCTAACTATGGGAGTCGCGCCCGGTGCAAATATGTTCTGATCTTATCGCGCATCTCCGACCCCCGGCTCTCTTCTGAATATAAACTTTCAAAATGCTGTTTAAGTATCTCCGCAATCTCCTCTGGCCTAGAAGTGTACGCCCCAGTCGGGCTTCTCAGCCTAGCAACAATAGACTGCTTACGGGTTCCTTTGATTAATCGTGCTAGCATACCCCCCGGCCGGTCTCCATAACGACTGAGATTATATTTGCGAACTATTGTTGTTTTCAAATACCTGTCATGCAACAGGCTATTTAACTCTACACGTACTGCAGTCAGGGCCTCCAAATTGGCCTTAGTAGAGTTGCTCGCATATCTTTTCCTAGCCGATCTAGCCTGCCTTTCTAGCTCCACTATCTTCTGCATTATCCTGCGATTCCTCCTACTGACAAACGCAATCACCTCCCCACGCATTACAGCTTTGGCCGTAGGCCAATATAGGCCCGGGGTCTCTACATGTTGTTCATTATGTTCCGCAAATTCCTCCCACTTTTTTATGAGGTATTCAGTGAATTCAGGGGAATTATAAAGGTATGCCGGGAATCTCCACCCCCCAAGTGCACGATAGTAGGGCTGGGCCTCCACGTCTACCCAGATCATGGCGTGGTCTGAAACTTCCTCTGGGCCTATCTCCGCCTCCGCTATCTGCCCAAACAGCTGTTGTGACACCAGAATGTAATCCAACCTGGACTGGGTTCCGTGTGCCCTCGAGGTATGCGTGAAATCACGCTCCTCCTCGTGTAACAATCTCCAAGGATCCACCAAGCCCAGTCCATCACAGAAGGCCTCCAGTATTCCGGCCCCACTGGCCCTCCCTTCCCGTGTGCGCCCCGTTCTATCCAACAAGGGATCTAAAACCTGATTCATATCCCCAGCCACTATTATGGGGTCTGTTCCATGTCTCTGGCACTGTGCAAAGAGATCCTCAAAGAATCTCTTTCCACCAGTCTGGGGGGGCATAAACTGTTACTATTAAGTAGCTTTTCCCTTGCAGATTTATCTGTACCCCTACATAATGGCCCTCAGTGTCTGCAAACAATAGTTTAGCCTGTATTGCCACATGTTTACTTATCAGGATCGCTACTCCTCCGCGTCGTCCCACCGCTGGTGAACAAAACACCTCACCTACCCAGTGCCTGTGTAATTTCTTGTGTTCCTCTAAGGAAAGTCTCGTCTCCTGTAAGCAGGCCACTCCCACCCCATGCCGTTTCAGGGCGCCCAAGAGTTTTGCCCTTTTTACTGGGGAAGTGACCCCGCCTACATTCCACGATATCAGTCTTGTATTCCCCTTTGGTGACTTAGCCTGTATTCTCACACATAATTAAGATAGTTAAGATACCAATATATTTCTTTCCCAGGGGTCCCAGCCTCCCCCCAGAAATTTTGTATTCTCGCGCATGACCCACCCTAAGAATTCTCCATGTTAATCTCTGCCACTGCACCAACTTTTCCCACCAACTCTTCCTATTCCGTGCACTCAACCACTCATCATTGCCATTTTGTGTGCCTATCTGCCCTTTCCCCTCATATCCCTCCCTTCCCCCCATCCCCATCTCCAATTCCCCATCTCCCCCCTGAAACCTATCCCTGTGACCTTGACCCATTAACATAGATGGGCATATGGGGCTTCCCGCCTCCCCCTCCCCCTGCTCCCCTGAATGTTAACTTTCTCTTCTAACACTGGAAATTAGCATGTCCGTCTCTTATTATTAGCCTCTCCATGTGATGGCAACTATACCTTCTGTTAAATGACTCTCAGTTGTAAACAATCATCCTTTGTCTGGGGTTCGCGCCGCAGTCTGTCCAGATTCTTCCAGATCTTTGACAAACTTTTGTGCCTCCTGTATGTCATTAAATGCTCTCCACCTTCCTTCCTGCTTCACTTTCAAAGTTGCAGGGTATAGCAGCATAAATGTTTCTTGCCGCTCGTGCAATTTCTGGCATAATGGCGTAAATCGTCGACGCTTTTCCTGTAGGGCTGCCGAGTAATCTTGGAATATGCGCACAGGATGTCCCTCATACCGCAACTCATTTCTCTTCTGTCTGAATCCGCGCAAAATCTCCTCTTTGTGTACATAATTGTGCACTTTTATTATTACTGTCCGCGGAGTCTGTCGTCCATCTTGTCGCCTGCCAATGCGGTGCGCTCTCTCGAGACAAAGCTTTCCTGCGCTGTCAGACAGCGCAAATTCCTCCGATAACCATGCTTCCAAGACCGATGAAAGCATTCTATCATTTATATTTTCTGGCAGTCCTACTATCTGCAGGTTTCCCCGTCGCGACCTATTCTCGAGGTCGTCTAGCTTCTCTTTCAAAGTTTCCACTGTGGCAGCCATGTTTTGGAGCTTGAGCACCGTAGGCCCCGCTGAATCCTCTATCTCTGATACCCGGCGCTCCAGTTCTCCTGTTCTTTGCGCGGTATCGATTTGCTTCGCCTCCAAATTAGAGACCTGTGTATATAATTTCTCCAATTTTGAGTCTATTGCTGCACTTACTGCCTCGGTAATTTGTTGCAGTTGTTCCGCCGTGAAGGGCGCACTTCCGCTCGCGTGCTGCCCATCATCAGCTCCGCTTGGCGCCTTCATTTTATCTTTGTCCTTTTTAGGTCCTCTACTCGCCATCGTACGCGCTGGCGAGTTCAGATATTTGTCTATAAAGACTTTCTCTGCCAGTATACTGCTGCTGAGGCTTCTCTTTGCTATTTTTCCAGAGTTTTAATACTTAGTAAGGAGCCAGGGCCTTGGAGGACGCGGGACCACGTCTTCCTCTCTTCAGAGCATCACGTGACCCCCTTACATTCTTTTTTAAAAACCAGAAGTTATTTAACAATACATATACTTAAGTCTCTAATTCAGATCACACTGATTAAAGTAATCCCAGTTTTCACAGGCTTCACTCCTTTTAAAGTAATAATTGAGGAAACATTTCTGAGGAAAACTTTAGGAGTTGTCACCGTATTTTCTAACTCTTCTTACTCTCTTACCTATCTATATGGTCCATCTTTGCTTATACCCTACACTGTCAATTAAAATGTTCTATTATGTATTGTGTTGACATTGTAAGTAGTATACTATGCCATACTTTATTTGATTTGAATATTTTTACTGCTGTAATTGTCTATTGCTCATGTTTGATTTATTCTTACTGTACACTGCCTTGAGTGAATTCCTTCAAAAAGGCAGTAAATAAACAAATAAATAAAATTGCAATTTTCAAACAGGCAGAACTGGGACGTTTTTCACTCAGTTTCTCCAAATAGCAAGGGGGCACGTTGGAGGTGTGTTTTAGGTGGGACTTGGGCATGTTCTTCAGCAATAATGGAACAAAAAAAAGATCCAGGGCAAAAATGAAGTACATTTTTATCTAGACTGTTTCAGTCATGGCAAATGTCAGAAAAGGTGCCCTAACTGATCAGCTGACCACTGTAGGGATTAACGCATGGTCTTCTCTTAATCCCCTAGGGATCACTGACCTCTCTCACCCCCCAAGGATGTGAAAGTGACAGTAGATACCAGGTGCTATGACAGATCCAGATATTATGGCCATTCCTAAGACAATAGGAAGCAAGTGGATGGAGTAGCTTAGTGGTCAATGCAGTGGACAGTGAATAATGAGACCCACTTTAGTTCTTTCATTTCAATACAAATATATGAGCCCTTCTGGAACATAGAAGTACCTCCTGTACCTAAATATATAAGTGACCTGTAAGCCTGAGGGCTATTTGTAGTGATGGACCTTTTGGTACAGTAGATTTCCTCTATTCCTGGAGGGTTCACCATACAATATGAAGGGGTTTAGGTGGGATTTGTACCTGGGTCCCTTTCTGTGAAGTCCATTGCACTGACACTAGGCTGCCCCTCTGCACTGCTGGGGTGGCTGTGAGGCCAGTTTACTAGGAATGCTGGTTCTTTTTTTCTACATTTTTCCCTGGGACTCCCCCCCTCCCCAAATAGTACTTACAGATAGACATGTTGAGCATGAAAACGTCTAGCTCAAAACAATAATAGAATCATAAACTTCAACATTTTTCTAGTTCAGTAATGGGGCACATTTTTGAAACAGAAAAATGTCCAAAAAACAGCATAAATTTGCAGGTGGACATTTTTTTTTTTTTTTGCAAAAACATCCAAATCACAATTTTTGTAACTTTGCTCCAGGGGCAGTGATGTAAGAGACAGGAAGAGCCTGCAGAGCCAGCAGCCAATGCTTCGAGGCTGCCTGCGGTGCCGCGTTTTTTTTAAAACATTTTTTCTCGTCGGTATAGCGTTGGCACTCAGCTCAGTCAGCTGAGCGCTTCTTCTTTTTGTAGCGCCGGCCCTGCTGCTCATCAGGAAAAACAGCAGTGGCCGGCAATGGGAGCTGGGGCTGGTGGGCCTGAATCGGGAGAGGGAAAATGGATGGCAGGATGGGGAGAAAGAGGGAAAATGGAAGGATAGGGAGAGAAAGAGGGAAAACAGATGGGAGGATAGCAGAAAAAGAGGGAAAACGGAGGATGGGGAGAGAAAGAGGGAAAACAGATGGGAGAATGGCAGAGAAAGAGGGAAAATGGAAGGATGGGGAGAGAAAGAGGGAAAACAGATGGGAGGATGGCAGAAAAAGAGGGAAAATGGAAGGATGGGGAGAGAAAGAGGGAAAACAGATGGGAGGATGGCAGAAAAAGAGGGAAAACGGAGGATGGGGAGAGAAAAAGGGAAAACAGATGGGAGGATGACAGAGAAAGAGGGAAAACGGAAGGATGGGGAGAAAAGAGGGAAAACAGATGGGAGGATGGCAGAGAAAGAGGGAAAACAGAAGGATGGGGAGAGAAAGAGGAAAACAGATGGGAGGATGGCAGAGAAAGAGGGAAAACGGAAGGATGGGGAGAGAAAGAGGGAAAACAGATGGGAGGATGGCAGAGAAAGAGGGAAAACGGAAGGATGGGGAGAGAAAGAGGGAAAACAGATGGAAGGATGGCAGAGAAAGAGGGAAAACAGATGGATGGGGAGAGAAAGAGGGGAGATGGATGAAAGGATGCAGAGAAAAAGGGGAGAGACTGGAAGGATGTGGAGAGAGAATGGACACTGAACAGAAAAGGGTAGAGAGATAGACACTGGTTAGAAGGAGGGAGAGTGTCATTAGATGGAAGGATCAGGAGAGAGGGTAGATGGGTAGAAGGATGGGGAGAGAAAGAGGGAAGACGATGGATGGAAGGGTAGGGAGAAAGAGGTGACACGATGGAAGGATGCAGAAAGAAAGAGGGGAGACTATTGGAAGGATGGGGAGAGAGAGGGGAGACACTGGAAGGATGGGGAGAGAAAGAGGAGATCTGCTGCATGGAAAGGGGGAGTAGTGAAAGATTGGAGAATAAGAGGAAGGGGCATGGGGAGAACAAGGGTGAGAAAAAAATGAAAAGCCATAAGTAGATGAAAGAAATTAAAGAATGGATAGTAAGAATGAATTAAATCTGGACACAGAGAGAGGCAGAAAAATATTGAAGAAAGCAAAGAAAAAGGAGAGAAAAATGACTAATGGCCAGGAAACCCTGGCAGAAGAGTTAAGCGAAAACGAAGGAAAGCAGAATCTAGAGACTGGGAGCAACACAATGAGAAAAAGTAAATGGCCATACAACAAAGGTAAAGAAAATAATTTTATTTTTAATTTAGGATAAAGTAATATGGTGTTAATAAAGTTTCAGAGACCAATACTTCCTTCCTTAGGTCAGGAGAGGATACCGTAACAGCACTATACTGACCTGAGGCAGGAGGTTTTGGCCTCTGAAAGCTCACTGAAAAGGATTAGGCTATTAAATAAATTGTCTGAAATCAGATGCACTGAAAAGCAGCACTTTACCCTGTGTGACAAATGCATCTGAGTGTGACTAAATTTTGCTGGGGGGGGGGGGGGGGGGGGGGGTAGAGAGAAAATTGTGTGCCCACCCACTTTGGGTTCAGGCTCACCCAAAATTGGCAGTCTGGCTACACCACTGCAACAATCTAAAGGATATTTCTAATGTGGTCATGGTCATACGTATACAATCACAAAGGAATGTACTGTATTTCAGAATCCATTGGTTGGTAAGATTTATCATTTATGAAACCTCACCAATTGTAAATCCCATGGGGTAGTGTATCTACGCAGATGTCCCTGTAATAAACTCTATATTTCATTGGGTTTATGATGGTACAAAATTGAACCTCCTAGTCCTGAAAAGACGGCGCCGGCAGGAGGAAATATTAAATATGAAGGAAATGATGATCAAGATATAGACAGAGACAATGAATGGCATTAAAATTGAATTGGAAAATCTGATGGTGCAACTTCATCTCTCGCAAGGTTGACTCGATCAGCTAGAGGAAAAAGTGCTCAAGACAGATCCTGTGACACAGCACTTTGAGAGCAATGTAGCAGCAAATCAGAAGCTGCAAACAGATGTGGAAGATTTCTCAAATGGAAAAAGGCACAACACCATTGGATATTAGGATTAACAGAAGAAGTTGAGGGAACAGATAATATTGCTTACTTTGAGAAACTTTTGCCTCACTTACTATATTGGAATTTGCTACCGTAGGCTGCTTGAGTTGAACAGAGTGCAGAGTCCCTTCAAGGTCAATGCTATGGGCAAAATATCTGATGCCAATAGTAGCTAAAGTGCTTAGAAACCCACTAGCTCTGGCTATTTTGACCACAGGCAACATGAAAGCACCTCTTCAGCATGGTGGTGGACAGTAATTGCTTATTGTTCCCTACGTCTCCACAATGAAGTGACCAGCTCTTAAAGACTTGGATGTCCAACCGCCACCTGAAACTGAATATGTCTAAGACTGAACTTATTGTTTTCCCACCCAAACCCACTTCCCCTCTCCCTTCACTCTCTATCTCAGTTGATAACATCCTCATCGTCCCCGTCTCATCTGCCCGCAACCTCGGTGTCATCTTCGACTCCTCCCTCTCCTTTTCTGCGCATATCCAGCAGATAGCCAAGACCTGTCGCTTCTTCCTCTATAACATTAGCAAAATTCACCCCTTCCTCTCCGACCACACCACCCGAACTCTCATCCACTCTCTCATTACCTCTCGCCTTGACTACTGCAACCTACTCCTGACCGGCCTCCCACGTAGCCATCTATCCCCCCTTCAGTCCATCCAGAACTCTGCCGCACGTCTTATCTTCCGCCTTAACCGATATACTCATATCACCCCTCTCCTCAAGTCACTCCACTGGCTCCCAATCAGATACCGCATACAGTTCAAGCTTCTCTTACTCACCTACAAATGCACTTGATCTGCGGCCCCTCCGTACCTCTCTACCCTCATCTCCCCTTACGTCCCTACCCGTAACCTCCGCTCTCAAGACAAATCCCTCCTTTCAGTACCCTTCTCCACCACCTCCAACTCCAGGCTCCGCCCCTTCTGTCTCGCCTCACCCCATGCCTGGAACAAACTCCCTGAGCCTATACGCCGTGCCCCCTCCTTACCCATCTTCAAATCAATGCTCAAAGCCCACCTCTTCAATGTCTCCTTCGGCACCTAATCACTACACCTCTTCTCAGGAAAACTTAACTACCCCAACTTGACATTTTGTCCTTTAGATTGTAAGCTCTTCCGAGCAGGGACCGTCCTTAATTGTTAATTTGTACAACGCTGCGTAACCCTAGTAGCGCTCTAGAAATGTTAAGTAGTAGTAGTAGTAAATATAGATTGATATGCCCAGCTATGATGACAGTTATCTTCAACAATAAGACTTGCTCATTTGGAGACCCTGAAGATTTTCAGGGTTTCATTACTGAGTGTAAAATGGACTACTCGGTAGCAAGAAGGCACGAAGACAATCTCTATGCTTTTTTTTTTCATTTTGGATTTTTATTATTCTTTTCTAATATATAAATTTTGGCACATTCAGCCTTGCAAGTATGAAACACCCTCGGAGACGGACTTGCTCTAGACTTCGGCAGCAGTGGATTGGCTATTGTCAGTGAGCCTTTGGCAGAAGTACTAGAGCTCAACATCCAGGTCCTGCCTGAATGTTCCTGATATGTTTGGATGCAGAGTGCCCTAGTAACTTTATTGTTGATAGTGCCCTGGTAACACAGATTGCCCTCGTAACTTTATTGTTAATAGTTAGGCATGTTGACACAACAACTTGCAAGGATCCAGCCCGACAGTGGAAGGAGGCAACTAGCCTCTTAATGTTACCGTCCTCTTTTTAGTTTGTTTGTTTAAATATTATTTGTGGGTAATGAATGTACTAAAGTTCATTTATTGCCGCTGCCTAGACAAAGGTTCAATTTGTTCCTGTGCTAGAAGACTGGACCACATGCATCCACAGAGCTCTTGTATTCATCCTTTATGACCTCTTTATTGCTTCTTTGTTCAATGTACTGATGACTCCACTTGGAAATAAACTGGAGAAAATGGGCTTCAACCCATTCATCTATGCAGATGATGTCACTATTTGCATACCTTTCAACAAGAATATCACAGAAATAATGGACAAAGTCAAAACGGGACTGGACCTCATGGAAAACTGGGCAGAAACCTCCAAACTCAAATTAAACAGAGACAAAAACAAGTTCCTGGTTCTGTCAAGCCACGCAACTCCACTGCCTACAAAAACTTCACAATCAACCACCAAACATACCAAATTGAAACACAGTTAAAAATACTGGGAATAATTCTCGACAAATACCTAACACTAGATAGTCAAATATCAGCAGTAACTACAAAATGCTTCAGAACACTATGAAAACTGAAAAGGATCAGAGACTATTTTCCAAGACAATTATTCAGGTTAATAGTATAATTGACGATACTATCACAACTAGACTACTGCAATTCAGTATACATTGGTTGCAAGGAAAGCACACTGAAATCACTACAAACCGTCCAAAACATGGCAACAAGGCTAATTTTCAAGAAGTTGAAATACAAAAGAGCTACCCCACTACTCGAAACACTACACTGGCTGCCAATCAAGGCAAAACTGTTCTTCAAAGTGAGCACCATCATCTACAAAACATTATTTGGTCTGTCACCAGAATACATGCTAGACTTTATAGAACTATCACCAAGAAACGCAAGCCCAGAAACCAGAAGCTACCTACTTCTCCACCCACCAGCTTGCAGAAACATAACCTACAATTCTATCTACATGGCCGGACTTTAACTGGGTTCCAAATGGTGGAACTCAGTACAAAAGATCACAAGAAACATCACAAACTATCTTCAATTCAGAACAGGACTGAAAACATATCTTTTAAAAAATTATACAACAAATAATTTAGCCCTTTGATGTCCATTTTGATTACTAATCATAAACCATCATATAAATCCCAATCAAAATATAAAATGCACTTGTAAACCATCACTGTAAGTCACAACTAAATTGTATAATGTAAACAAATACTATAAATGTTAACCAGAATGTAATTTGTAAGCCACTTGTTTTTGGATAACAACTACTACTACTACTACTATTTAGCATTTCTATAGCGCTACAAGGCGTACGCAGCGCTGCACAAACATAGAAGAAAGACAGTCCCTGCTCAAAGAGCTTACAATCTAATAGACAAAAAAAAAAAAAAAAGTAAGCAAATCAAATCAATTAATGTGAACGGGAAGGAACAGAGGAGGGTAGGTGGAGGCGAGTGGTTACAAGTGGTTACGAGTCAAAAGCAATGTTAAAGAGGTGGGCTTTCACTCTAGATTTAAAGGTGGCCAAGGATGGGGCAAGATGTAGGGGCTCAGGAAGTTTATTCCAGGCATAGGGTGCAGCGAGACAGAAGGCGCAAAGTCTGGAGTTGGCAGTAGTGGAGAAGGGAACAGATAAGAAGGATTTATCCATGGAGCGGAGTGCACGGGAAGGGGTGTAGGGAAGGACGAGTGTGGAGAGATACTGGGGAGCAGAAGAGTGAGTACATTTATAGGTTAGTAGAAGAAGTTTGAACAGGATGCGAAAACGGATAGGGAGCCAGTGAAGGGTCTTGAGAAGAGGGGTAGTATGAGTAAAGCGACCCTGGCGGAAGACGAGACGGGCAGCAGAGTTTTGAACCGATTGGATGGGGGATAACAGTGTGATATAAGAATGCATAAATAAATATTAACATGTTTTTGGACATACAGTAGTGAATGGTATTTAAACATATGAAGAATTTGTGCTGATAGGAATGAGGGTACAGTTATTTACTTTGAGTCTGGATGAGCCAGGATGTTGTCTTTTGTTGCGGAGAAGTATAATTGATATTAGTTGTAAATATATGTATTGCATTTACATTTAAAAGAACAGTGCTAGCTGTAAAATAAGCTGCATTTATCTTTAGAAACGTTTGTGTGCTCTCTCCTCCTCTCTGGGCATTGTTCCAGGTCAAAATATCTGGCATCACAGACAGGATATATGTTTAGGAGAGGAAAATCATAAGCCGCTGAAATGTCTCCTAACGGAGTGGAAGTTAAAAAATGTATTTCATGGTGGAATGTAGAACTATTCAGAGAATTAGCTGTAACATGGGAAGAAAATGGTGTAGAAAATGGAGAACCAATACATGTGTTTCAGTGTTTTTAAAAAAAAAATCCCAACTGAAAAGGGGAAGCAGTTAGAATGTGTTTGCAGATGAGGGTGGATGCTGTTAACAACTTATAAGAAAGCGTGAAAAGAGGAACAGCTTAAGCAAAATGGAGAACCAGAAAAGCAGCTCTGTGAGATAAATAACCAAATAGTATTATTACAATGTCAGAATAAATTGCTTTTTGATATAGATGAAACATCAGCAGGTATCCGAAAAAACTGCTGTTAGGGTGGCTCAATATAAATATCACAGGAGGCAAGGAAAAGTGAATAAGAGAAAGGTGTATGCAGTGATAGCAAAAGCTGGGGTTGATTGGGACCCAGAAACCCAGGGTGGAAATGTTTGGGATTGTACTCCCTTTCCCTCTGAATAGTGGCGTAGGAAGGGGGGGCGGTGGGGCGGTCAGCCCCGGGTGCACGCCGCTGGGGGGTGTCGGCGCCTCGCTGGTTCCTTGCTCTCTCTGCCCCAGAACAGGTTACTTCCTGTTCCGGGGCAGAGAGAGCAAGGAACCAGCGAGGCACCGACACCCCCCCAGCGGCGTGCTCTCGGCGGATTGGCCCTCCCACCCGCCCCTCACCTCACCTCACCTCACCGCCTTCCAGGTATGTTCTCACGGGCGGGGGGGGGGGGTGTTGCGCTACGGAGGGGGGGGGGGGAGGGTGCGTCGCGCTGCACCCGGGGGAGGGGGGTGCACAGCGGCGACCCGCCCCGGGTGTCAGCTGCCCTCGCGACGCCACTGCCTCTGAAGCAGAGGAAGAGGTTAACAAGAAGGATGCAAAGGATAATCTGCCTCCAGTGGAGTGGAGGAGTGGCCTAGTGGTTAGGGTGGTGGACTTTGGTCCTGGGGAACTGAGGAACTGAGTTCGATTCCCACTTCAGGCACAGGCAGCTCCTTGTGACTCTGGGCAAGTCACTTAACCCTCCATTGCCCCATGTAAGCCGCATTGAGCCTGCCATGAGTGGGAAAACGCGGGGTACAAATGTAACAAAAAAAAAAAAAAATAAGCCCCATGATAAGGTGGCAGATACAAATGCTGTATGATGCAAATGGGCAGTCTGGTCCTGGAATACCCCTTGCTAGTCATGTTTTCAGGATATCCACAATGAATATGCATGAACTTGATTTGCATGTGCTGCCTCCATTATATGCAAGTCTCCAAAGACCGGACTTGGGAAAACACTGATTTATATGAACTGAAACAAATCATGGCACATAAGTTAGGTGCGGATCCCTGGGATTCAGTACTATTGCACGCATCTTTAGTGAATGCTTCTAACTCGCCCATGGCCATGCCCCTTTTTGAGTTGCAAGCTAAAAGATTTGCATGTGGATCTTTATAGAATAGAGCTTAGCAAGATGCGCACAGATCCTAATTGGACCACCAAACTGCAATAATTGGTTGTTAGCACCCAATTATTGCTAATTAACATCTCATTACTTAACTAGGTTGCATGTGCAACTTGAGCACATGACCAAATTTGGGCGCTCAATTTTGGGTGCCATATATCGAATCCGGGGGATAAAGCAAGGGGGTGTGCATATTACAGGTTGACTAAAACTGCCACCGAAAATCACCTGGTTTCGGCTGAAGCAGAAACTGGAAATCAGGGGCGGACTGACCATATACTACTACTATTTAACATTTCTAAAGCGCTACTAGGGTTACGCAGCACTGTACAATTTAACATAGAAGGACAGTCCCTGCTCAAAGAGCTTACAATCTAATGGACAAATGTACAGTCAGTCAAGTAGGGGCAGTCAATTTGGGGCAGTCTAGATTTCCTGAAGGTATAAAGGTTAGGTGCCAAAAGCAACATTGAAGAGGTGGGCTTTGAGCAAGGATTTGAAGATGGGTAGGGAGGGGGCTTGGCGTAGGGGCTCAGGAAGTTTATTCCAAGCGCAGGGTGAGGCGAGGCAGAATGGGCGGAGTCTGGAGTTGGCGGTGGTGGAGAAGGGTACTGAGAGGAGGGATTTGACCTGTGAGCGGAGGTTTCAGGCGGGAACGTAAGGGGAGATGAGGGTAGAGAGGTAATGAGGGGCTGCAGACTGGTCCTGGAATACCCCTTGCTAGTCATGTTTTCAGGATATCCACAATGAATATGCATGAACTTGATTTGCACGTACTGCCTCCATTATATGCAAGTCTCCAAAGACCGGACTTGGGAAAACACTGATTTATATGAACTGAAACAAATCATGGCACGTAAGTTAGGTGCGGATCCCTGGTACTACTGCACGCATCTTTAGTGAATGCTTCTGACTCGCCCATGGCCATGCCCCTTTTTGAGTTGCAAGCTAAAAGATTTGCATGTGGATCTTTATAGAATAGAGCTTAGCAAGATGCGCACAGATCCTAATTGGACCACCGAACTGCAATTAATCTTTCCTGTCTACTGCTGCTACTCTGCCAGATGCCCCTATGTTTTAAAAATGGCTGCCAAGACTTCCTTCAGCTCCCTCTGTGACATGGCCAATTGTCCTAACTGCTCACCCCCTCAGTGCTGGCTCTAGTCAAACAGCTGCTCTCTTCTAGATCAAGAGGCCCTGTGAACAAGCCCAGATCACATGCAGAGAATGGATTACTTACAGAGTGCTGGGGTTTCATGTATTATTTATAGTAATTTTTTCCTCTAGCAAAATATTATTTTTTGTTCAATCAACTTAGAAGATTTCATAATTGCAATAGAACCTGACAAGGAACTGTTATATGTAGCTAAGATAGATTACATAGAGCATATGCATTAGATTTCACTGCAGTGCATAATTTCTCTGTTCACGCATAAGCCTTTAGCTGCACTGAGGAAGGGCACTTTTCAGATAGCCAATTTACATGCATAAATCACTAAGTCCCCTCACAGATGGTTCTGAAAATTGTCCTTTATAAGCAAAAAGAGGCAAAAGGCAGATGAAATTTAATGCAAAGTGATGCACATTGGGAAGAATAATCCAAATCATAGTTACTTGATGCTAAGATCCACCTGAGGAGTTAGCACCCAAGAAAAAGATCTAGGTGTCATCGTAGACAATACACTGAAATCTTATGTCCAGTGTGTAGTGGTGGCCAAAAAAGCTAACAGGATGCTAGGAATTATTAGGAAAAGGATAGAAAATAAGACAAATTACTCCATGATATGACCACACCTTGAGTATTATATGCACTGTATCTTTAAAAAGATATAGCATAATTAGAAAAGGTTCAAAGAAGGGCGACCAAGATGATTAAGAGGATAGAACTCCTCTCATACGAGGAAAGGCTAAAGAGGTTAGGACTCTTCAGCTTGGAAAAGAGATGGTTGGGTGGGGGGGGGGGGGGGGGGGGGGGGGGGGTTATGATAGAGGTCTACAAAATCCTGGGTGGTGCAGAATGGCTAAATGCAAATTCATTTTTTATTGTTTTCAAAAAGTACAAAGACTAGGGGATACTCAAAGGAGTTACATAGTACTACTTTTAAAATGAACAGGAGGAAATATTTTTTCACTCAATAAATAGTTAAGCTCAAACTCACTGCCAGAGGATGTGGTATTCACAGTTAGTGTGGGTTTAAAAAAGTCTGGACAGGTTCATGGAGGAAAAGTCCTTAGTCTGCTGTTAAGATGGACATGGGGAAAGCCACTGCTTGTCTCTGGGATCAGTAGCATGAATCTTGCTACTATTTGGGATTCTGTCAGGTACTTGTGACCTGATTGGCTAATAGTGGAAGTAGGATAATGGGCTAGATGGACCATTGGTCTGACTCAGTATGGCTGTTCTTATATTCTCATGTTCTTAATTGTCATGGTTAACAAAGACAATGAGTTACATACCTTAATTAGATACACAGATAGATCTATATATATAATTAAGCTGTTCAAGTTGCACATTACACTTTACAGGAAACCTGCTACATAGATAAAACTAGGTAACTCACTGGAAGAGATAGCACATGAATCCCTGTAAATTAATAACTAGTTAGAACAGTGCCCCATGATACCTTTGGAACTTCAGATCAAAGATTCAGTTTAACCAGTAAAATCTCTAACTGTATATTCTACATATGAATACACAGGAGGGTAAAAAACAGCTTACCCATCCCCTACCCTTCCTTGCATAAACTGATAAAAACAAGAAGGTATGTTTATATTTACATCAAAGAAATGGATTTTCTTTCTATTGATATAAAAATTATTAAAATTGGTCAAAAGTTAAGCTATTTTCATTTATACTTACATATATATAAACACATACGTCATATAATTTCCCAATGATTACGCCTGTGTACTGGAAGTGAATTTTCAACTCTGCCTTGACCGACCACTGCACTCGGGGTCTGTATTTGTGATTAGAAGTAATTCTGTTTAAAAATGATTGTTTAACTTTGATTGTGTGAAAATAAGATGGAATGTAGAAGATAAGACATAGCTCTAATTAATTTGTTATGTGAAGGGAAAGATGGGGCCTGTTTTCGAGTTCAGACTGGCCACCTGGACTAGGAAACATGTGACCACATTCCCATAGTATGGCTTGTTTACCTAAACAAAGAATCCTGTAATTTTCCTTAGCTCTGAACATGAGTTCTAAGCCTAATAAAAAGGGGAGTTTCTTTCAGTGAAATTGGGAGCTCATTTGTGAGTAACGTATAAACTGCGCAGAGAACCATGTTTCCTGGTCAAAGAAACTCCTGGCTTTCGAAGTGAACAGGGCCCCCCCAGCTGATGATAAGAGCCTGGATGATGTAAGGACCAGTGATGATTGTTTTATTGCTTCTTTTTCTGGTCTAGGAACTCTTAGCATTGCTTAGATGTAGAGACCAGTGATGTAATGATTGTTTATAGAGAGGTATTGTTTCTTTTTAGTTATATAGCTAATCATTGTGTGTATATAGCTTAATCATTGTATATATGTTAATCATTGTAGATTTTAGAATCTCTAATAAAGGTCTCATTTACCTAATACGAATCCAAAAGAATCCACAGTAATTACTGAGTAGTCGGTGTTAGTGAAGCAGGCTGTAAAAATCCGTAGCAGTACAGCCTGCTATCGTAAATTATTGTCTTCATTCTCTGTTTATCTTACCATAAGACCATAAGTACTGCACAACAGACAGCTATGCTTTATAGAAATAAGGTTTGGAATAAGTGATGCTGAAACAGCTAGATCAGGCTAGCACTCAATGTGATGTACTTATTATTAATTTATTAGGATTTATTTACTGCCTTTTTGAAGGAATTCACTCATGGCAGTGTACTTGTATTTCCACAAATCTTCTGACACTGTCCCACATGGAAGGCACATAAGTACACTGATCAGTGTAAAATATTGTATATTCTGTATCTAGATTTCCAAAAGGCATTTGACAAAGTACCTCATGAAAGACTCCTGAGGAAATTAGAAAGTTATGGGACAGGAGGTAATGTACTATTGTGGATTAAAAATTGGTTAAAAGATAGAAAACAGAGAGTAAGGTTAAACGGTCAGTATTCTCAATGGAGAAGGGTAGAAAGTCGGGTTCCCCAGGGGTCTGTGCTGGGACCATTGCTTTTTAACATATTTATAAATGATATAGAGATGGGAATAACTAGTGAGGTAATTAAATTTGCTGATGACACAAAGTTATTGAAAGTTGTTAAATCGCAAGAGGACCTTACAAGACTGGGAGACTGGGCATCCATATAGTAGATGACTTTTAATATGAGCAAGTACAAAGTTATGCATGTGGGAAAGAGGAACCCAAACCATAGTTATGTGATGCAAGGTTCTATATTAGGAGTCATTGCCCAGGAAAAAGATCTAGGTGTCATCATTGATGGCATGTTGAAACCCTCTGCTCAAGGTGCAGCGGCGGCTAAGAAAGCAAATAAAATGTAGCAAATAAAATGTTAGGAATTATTAGGAAAGGAATGGAAAACAAAACTGAGAATGTTACAATGCCTTTGTATTGCTCCATGTGCGACTGCACCTTGAATGCTGTGTTTAGTTCTGGTCACCGCATCTCAAAAAAGATATAGTGGAATTTAGAAAACATACAGTGAAGGGCAACAAAAATGATAAAGGGGATGGGACGACTTCTGTTTGAGGAAAGGCTAAAGTGGCTAGGGCTCTTCAGCCTGGAGAAGAGACGGCTGAGGGAAGATATGTTAGAGATTTATAAAATACTGAGTGGAGTGGAACAGGTAGATGTGAATTGCTTGTTTACTCTTTCTAAAAATACTAGGACTAGGGGGCAAGCAAAGAAGCTACGAAGTAGTAAATTTAAAACAAATTGGAGAAAATATTTCTTCACTCAATGTATAATTAAACTCTAGAATTCAATGCCTGAAAATGTGGTAAAAGTAGTTAGCTTAGCAGGGTTTAAAAAGGTTTGGATAATTTCTTAAAAGTCTATAAGCCATTATTAAGATGGACTTGGGAAAATCCACTGCATATTCTAGGATAAGCAGCATACAGTCTGTTTGCTGTTCTGGGATTTTGCCAGGTACTTGTGACCTGGATTGGCCACTGTTGGAAACAGTATACTGGGCTTGATGGACCTTCGGTCTGTCCCAGTATGGCAATTCTTATGTTCTTATAAAAGCAGGCACCAGGCTGATTGTCTGAAATCAAAACTACTGTGTGGTAGGTTACTTATGTCAGACAGGGGCGGGCCCAGGTCAGGGAAGGAGAGACGTCCTGAAGACTTGGCGGCGATCAGATGTTCTTCTTGCCCGTGCAGCGTCTTCACACAGAGGGGGGGGGGGCCTGGTGGAGGGGGGGAGCGGCGGGGGTGGGGCATGAGGTCGGAGGATGGTAGGAGGCGGAGCTGTGGGTGAAAGAAAGGAAGAGAGGAAGGGAGGGGGGCCAGGGCTGCTAAAGTTTGGATTTCTATGCTGCAGGGGGAAACGGGGAGCAATGGCGAGCATTAGGGCAAGCGGTAAACTTTGATGCATCTCATTTCAATAGGGTTTCTACACAATTTGCTCATCTGCATTCAGTTTTTGTTAGCTGCTACCGTCGTCGGAAAAAGGCCTTTAATGCATGTCACGGTTTAAAACTTGTTCGATAAAGGGTTGAAAAGGGTCATTAAAGTTTAGTGCATCTTTCCCTAAGACAGGACCAGTTCTACACATGTGTGAGAAATCTTTTTCCATGAAGTCCTGCTCTGCCCACAAGGAGAAGGGAAGAGGGGAAAGAGAAAGGGGCAGTGGGAGGAGGAGGAGGGTGGGAAGAAGGAGGAGGTTGCCTTGGTTAGCTTGAGGGATAGGAAAAATGTTGGGGCCATCACAAATGCTTTTCTGATATCTGCTTGTGCCCTAATTAATGGACACTGCACAACAATGGAAGTTCAAAGCATATGACAACAACTGGCCAATGAGGGACCAACCTGTAAATTTAAGAATAAGCATTCAGCCAGTAGAGGTCAGCATTTTTTTGGCCTCTGCCAGTGTTATGCTTTGATTGTCAATGCTGGGCCATGTCTGCTCACTGGCATTGAATATCCGGATTTGTGTGGCCAGATATTCATTATACAGTTAAATGTGATATTCAGCACTTAACCACCTAAGTGAAACTGGATAGAGGTAGGACTGAGTTTCATGTGGTCCAATTTGTCTAATTATCTTAGGTGGTCAACTGCTGAATATCAACATTTAACCACATAAGGGCTGACTCCGCCCCGGACCATCCACAAAATAGCCAGTTATGAGTTTAGTGGTTGATACTGAAATTCAGCAGCACTAACCGATTAGCAGGCTTATATTCGAAAGAGAAGGGTGCCCATCTTTTGACACAAATCGGGAGATGGGCGTCCTACTCCCAGGGTTGCCCAAATCGGCATAATCAAAAGCTGATTTTGGGCGTCCTCAACCGCTTTCCCTTGCAGGTATGACCAAAGTTCACGGGGCCATGTCGGAAGCATAGCGAAGGCGGGACTGGGGCGTGCTTAACACATGGGCATCCTTGCCCAATAATGGAAAAAAGAAGGGCTTCCCTGACGAACACTTGGCCGACTTTACTTGGTCCTTTTTTTTTTACGACCAAGTCACAAAAATGTGCCCTAAATGACCAGATGACCACCGGAGGGAATCAGGGATGACCTCCCCCTACTCTCCCAGTGGTCACTAACTCCCTCCCACCCTAAAAAAATGTTTAAATATTTTTCCAGCCTTTATGCCAGCCTCAAATATCATACCCAGCTCCATGACAGCAGTATGCAGGTCCCTGGAGCAGATTTAGTGGGTACTGCAGTGCACTTCAGGCAGGTGGACCCAGGCCCACCCCCCCCCCTACCTGTTAAACTTGTGGTGGTAAATGTGAGCCCTCCAAAACCCACCAGAAACCCACTGTACCCACATCTAGGTGCCCCCCTTCATCCCTAAGGGCTATGGTAGTGGTGTACAGTTGTGGGGAGTGGGTTTTGGTGGGGCTCAGCACACAAGGTAAGGGAGCTATGCACCTGGGAGCTTTTTCTGAAGTCCAGTTGGTGCACTACAAATGCTGGCTCTTCCCACGACCAAATGGCTTGGATTTGGTCATTTCTGAGATGGGCGTCCTCGGTTTCCATTATTGGCAAAAACTGGGGATGACCATCTCTAGGGACGACCATCTCTAAGGTCAACCTAAATGTGGAGATTTGGGCGTCCCCAACCGTATTATCAAAACAAAAGATGGCCACCCATCTTGTTTCGATAATATGGGTTTCTCCGCCCCTTCGCGGGGACGTCCTGCGAGGACGCCCTCAGGAAAACATGGGCGCCCCGTTCAATCATGCCCCTCCATGTGTCACTGAATATCAGTGGATAGCTCCACATAAGTAATTTAACTGGCCAGAAGCCTCCCCTGACCAGTTAAATAGCACTGAATATGGACTCCATAGTGTTTTTTAAATTTGAAGCTGGTACAGCCATCTTGAAGATGGGAATCATAACTACAATAGATATAGCTACTAAAATAATCCTAAATGATTGTATCTGAATGAGGTATCTAACATCAAGCAAAGCACAGATGGGTAGGAATAATTCTTCATGAAACCAGAATAGGGAGAACAAAGGCAAGGATCATAGTGCAGTCCTACTTGGCCTATAAGAATGATTTATTCTTATCATTAATCTCTATCCCCAAGTACGTTTTCCACCGTGGATATAATTTGAGAATTCTTTTCTTTTTAAATCAGGCATTCTGTACCTTTCCCCTGGTAACCACAACACACATCACAGGCTGGTCTAACTAGTGTAGCTCTCTGGGTCAGGAATTCAACACCATTTTCCTTTTTCTATATATGAGGCCAGACACAGTATCTCAAAAAAGATATAGCAGAATTAGAAAAAGATCAAAGAAGGATAACCAAAATGATTAAGGGGGATAGAACGCTGCTGATAAGAGGAAACACTTAGGAAATTAAGGCTCTTCAGCTTGGAGAAGAGATGGCTGAGGGAGAATACGATAGAGGTCCACAAAATCCTGAGCAGAGAAAATAGCTAAATGTGAATCAACAGTTTACTCTTTCAACAAGTATAAAGTCTAAGGGACACTCCATATGATTATGTGGTAATACTATTAAAAGAAATAGGAATAGATTAGATTTAGATTTTATTACAAATTTATAGCCTACCTTTGTCCAAGGAGGATAGCAACAATCCTATATAATAATTCTCACCTCCAACAGGATGTGCTTGGGACCGTGCCTGCCGGAAGTGGTCTGCTAGGCAGGCACGCACTGACCTCAGTGACATCAGCGACAGACAATTTGGCAAAGTAAAACAATCTGAGTGCTGGCCATTAGGACACAGGGTAGATAGGAGAGTTTTAAAAGACTGAAGGAAACGAAAGTGTTAAACTGGAGAAGGGGGGGGGGGGGGGGAGTTGTGAATGACTGAAAGACATGCAAATTTGGGACAGGAAAACAATCTCAATGCTGGCCATTAGCACACAGGGTGCATAGGACAGTTTTAAAAGACTGAAGGAACCAAAAGTGTTCGGGGGGGGGGGGGGGGGGGGGGGGAACAAGTTCTGAATGAATGAAAGAAATGAAAATTTACGAGACGAACACAATCTGAATGCCGGGCATTTGTACACAGGGTAGATAGGACACTTTTTTTTAAAAAATGAAGGACGTGAAAGTATTACATCTTGGGGGAGAGGTGAGGAGGAAAGCGGTGGGGTATCCGGATACTGGGCGTTAGGGCCACGGGGGTACATAGACTTTTGAAAGCCTTAAGGAACCCAAAGTGTGGGAAGGAGGAGGAAAAGGAGGGGAGGGAACGGGGTGAGGGGCATTAGGAACGGGGAGGGGGCCCTGTCACACACTCTCATTCTCACACACACACTGTCACACACCCGCACATTCACTCTGGCTCTCTCTCTCAAACATACACACTCCCAGGAAAACCTTGCTAGCGCCCGTTTCATTCATTCCAGAAACGGGCCTTTTTTACTAGAACACACATAATTAAAAATCAAACAAACAACATTAATATCTACATAGGAGAAAATATTTTTTTTTTACTCAACAAATAGTTAAGCTCTGGAACTCATTGCTGGAGAATGTAGTAACAGCAGTTAGCATATCTGGGTTTTAAAAAGGTGTGCATAAATTCATGGAGGAAAAGTTTATAATCTGCTGTTAAGATAGATATGGGGAAAGCCACTACTTATTCCTGGGATCAATAGCATGGAATCATGCTACTTTTTAGGCTTTTGCCAGCTATTTGTGACCTAGATTGGCCACTGTTGGAAGTAGGATACTGGGCTAGATGGACCATTGGTCTGACCTAGTATGGATATTTGTATGTTCTTAACTTTCATAGCTAAAATACAGCCTTCTTGAACCACTCAATCCAAAGCATAATTACAAACAGGCAGTAACATAGAAACATAGAAAAATGAAAGCAGATAAAGACCATATGGCTATCCAGTGTTCCCATCCATGCCATCTACTCTCCCTTTCACTCCCTTACAGATCCCCAATCTCAGCTGTTCTGACCTTCCATTGTACAGACTACAGCGATCAGCTTCAATATGCCATCTAACTTTCCTACTTCAGCACAGACCTTAGCCACTTGGGGTAATTTTATAAAGGCTTTTTCATGTGTATATGCCAATATATGTGAATAAAATGTTCCTTATAAAATGAACCTAGAAATTCCAAGATGCTACTGACCACATTGGGTTTGTCCCGCATCCTGATGTGTTAGAGCTCACCTACATTACCCTGAGCAAAAAGGAAGACTTTCCTGCTGATTCCTCTGCCTCTACTCCTAATAAACAAATTCATGACTCAAGGCATTTGTTCCAGTGGAAGCTTGCTGGTGGGAGAAGGAGGACCCTGCTTTCAGCTGGAAATGTCATTGTTCCTGAAGATAGAGAGGGACATTTAAAAAAAAAATGTCTAAGTTCAAAAAACAAGTCCATCTCGCAGCCATAATTAAATGGGAAAAATGTCTAGGTTTCCTGTTCGATTATGGCTGTGAGATGGACATTTTTTGCACTGAAAACATCCAAAATGAATAGCCACTTTCCAAAGTGAAACATCCAACTTTTAAAGAAAAACAAACAAACAAACAAAAAAAAAAACCTTGGGACTTGAATGTCTGTCTGGCATCATTTTCAAAAATATGGCCACACAGATGTCTCTGAAGAACAGAGGTGAGCCTAGTGGTGAGTGCAGTGGACTGTAAACCCTAAAAAATACCTGAATGTACACCACTTCAATAGCCTTCAGGCTTGCAGTTGTCTTCTATATTTAGGTACAGTAGGTATTTTTCCGTTTCTGGAAGGCTCAAAAAAAATTGAAATAGGATTTGAACCTGAGTCCCTTGGTTCACAGATGCACTGCACTAACCACTAGGCTACTCTTCTGATCTGCTTGGTGTTTTTGTTCAGAATGGCTATAATACCTACTGCTGACACAGCCTGCTTTTCCTTTTCAGTTTCACTTTCAGGTGAGAGGAAGGGGGAAAGCAACCACTGGAGAATTAAGGAAGGTTCATGCCTTAATCCTTCCAGTGGTCAGCTACTCAATTAGAGCAACATTTTATAACTTGGATGCAGGGCTGGCACAACTTGTCTCACCCTGGACCAGATTTCGTTTTTGTGCCCCCTCCCGCCCCACCTCCCACCTGTCCCACCCCCTGTCCTGCATCCCACCTGCTCCACCCCTGCCATGCCCATCCTCCTTCCTCCCCCCAAACAGCAAGCAACTTCTACAATGCCGCCCACCCTCCCCCCCCCCCCCCCAACAGCAAACTCTTAATGCAGTCCATTGGTTTTCTTATATTTTGTTCTTGTCATGACTTATACTGTGCCAAAACTGAAAACTATCTCTTCTCTCTGGTCGATAATAAAAGGAGCTCATTGTGAACACTATCTGCCTTAAAAGGTTGTTTTGTGTCTGTACATGAGGAATTGTGATATTGAATAAATAAGTTCCTAGTCATGCATCCAAAGGTTATATAATCCTTTCAAGAAAGCCAGTTAATCATTTACATTATTAGTGGAACATAACCACTGTTATTCCAGAAGTGAGCCCTTGAGCCCAGGCCCTATGCACCACCCCAGCCACCAAACCCCGCACACTAACGGCTGTTGGGGAAGTGGGAGATAGAGCATTCAGGCAGGCCTCACGGTCGATCGGGAACCCACTCACACAGAGACCAAGCAAGCGGGCCTCAAGGCCGACCGGGAACCAAGTCACATTCTGGGAAGGGAGAAAGAACAACAAGGGTTCCACACGGAACTGGGCCACAAGCAGCACACACAGTGCAGAGTAGAGTCACAAAGGAAAGGGAGAGAGGCAGAAGCCTCTAAAGGTATACAAGGCTGTACCACAGGCGAACAAGAATACCGGAAGCCTCAGAAGGAAACACTCTAGGCTTATACAACACAGCACTTAAGGAAAAAGGAAACAAACTATAGGAATACACTCTAGGCTGAACCATTCAGCACACAAGGGAACTAGGCTGTACCTACAGCATACAACAATACAGGGAAAGGGGAAGCCACTCATAAGAACACTCTAGGCTGTACCTTACAGCACTCAGGGAAAGGGGAAGCCACTCATAGGAATACTCTAGGCTGTACCTTACAGTACTCAGGGAAAAGGGGAAGGAAAACCACCTATAGGAATACACTCTAGGCTGAATCATTCAGTACATAAGGGAACTAGGCTGTAACTACAGCATACAACGATACAGGGAACACACTAGGCTGAATATACAGCATACAAAGGGAAAGGGAGAACTACCTAAGGAATATACAAAGCTTGCCCCACAACCCCCAAGGGAAAAAGGGAACTGCTAAAGGGAAAAAACAGGGCTGAGCTACTCAGCAGACAGAGATAAAGGGGAGAGTAAGCAAACAGAGGAGGCTGCCTTGACACACACAGACCTGAAAAGGAACGCTGCTCCCCGTACACAGGAGACAGCTACAACAAACAAAGAGAACTCAAACAAAGAAACAAGAGCAAAATACAAGGACAGGGGGAGGCAGAACCACAGGGAGCAGAGCAGAAGCTCAGCACAACAAAGGGAACACGGAGGGAGAGAAAGTTAAACAAACAAACTGAAACGACTCAAGGCACAAGCCTACTCCAGACAGCTCTGTGTTAGAGAAGGAGAAAGCAAACCGTGGGGAGTGAGGCAAACAGGCTCATGCTGGGAGTACCCAACACACACACACACACGGCTAAACTCCAACGTGAACACAAGTGACCAAGGGCAGACTGGCTTCAGTCCCAATCATTCCCCTGCCGATCCAGCAGAATCATAACAACCACAGAGGCATAGTATGGTCACATTTTCAATATGGTAATACTAAAGCCCAAATAAGCAACAGGCTATTTTGAGTTAGTCTTCACTGGATAGGCAGTGTCTTAAAAGGTGGCGGATGAAAGATTTTTGTTGACATTCATATCCCATATTATCCCAGGCAAACTCGGGTTCAATGTGGCTTACATTTGAAAATACAGTGTGACAAAATAATAGAATTCAGTTATATCATGGGAGCAAGTAGATGGATATATGTCTGAAATGTTTAACAAAGTTGAGATTAGCGTATATACCCAACTGGGCATTTAAAAGCCTGGTCTTTAATGATGCTGCATGTTCAGAAATCATAGCCATATGTATAGACAGTTATTCAAACATTATCATATGTACATACCAGAGCAGGCATCCATACATACATTGCAAAAGTAAACAACTTCTACAGAGTACATCCAAAACTTAATTTTATTTTCTCATTTCCATCTTCCAAAATTCTAGACAGCAGCTGTACAGATCAGTACATCAAAGTCCGACCTTGGACGTTTTGCTCAAAACATCCAAAATCCAAATAGAAAATTGCCATTTGCCAGATATTTTTGTACTCTGTGCATTTATTTTTGGTCCATTTTTGAAAAAAAAAGAGTCCAAGTGAAAAAAAAGCACAAAATCAAGCCATTGGGATGTAGTTGGAGCCACCGTTCTTAGTAGACTGGCCACACAAACATCCCAGCAGAGTGGTGGGGCACCCTAGGGGACACTGCAGTGGAGTTCACATAAAAGGTCCCAGGTACACATCTCACCATTACCCCTTATATTGTATGGGAAGCCCTCCAAAACCCACCAAAAAACTACTATATCCACATATAGGTGACATCTGAAGACATAAGGGCTATTGTAGTTGTGTATAGTTGGGTACAGAAAGTTTTTGGTGGGTATTGGAGGGCTCATACTTTCCACCACAAGTGGAACAGTTAGAGTGAATTATGGGCCTGGGTCCCCTTCTCTACAGTGCACTGCATCGACCACTAGGCTACTCCAGGGACCTGCTTGCTGCTCTAATAGGACTGGCCATAACATCTGAAGCTGGCCATAACATCTTTGGTCAGTGGGAGGAGGTCAGTGACCACTGGGGGAGAGTCATTCCTTTATTCCTCCAGTCAGCATCTGGTCATTTTAGGGAACTTTTTTGAATGATTGGTGCCAGATTTAAGAATATACCCAGGAGTTTACCTGAGCTGTAGCTCATTCATGTGTCATTACTCAATATGTACCTCCAGGATGAGTATAATGGCAATATTAGCTTTCCCGTAATTGGATGTGGTTGGTTGGACCTGTTAATGCTTTTACAGCATTGATATCCTGTTTAGTGAGCCCCCATCCAACTATGAATTAGAGAAATACTGCATTAGAAATGCATTTGCTCTGTTTAGGTAAAGGTGATGATCTGGCTGCAGGCAGACTTTTGGGTACTTTTTATATAATAACTGTAGACTGTGGGAGATCCCATGGAGCATCATGCTAAGCAGACAGCGACAGCAATTTGTCTGTGCTTAATTGCTATCAGTGTGTGTATTGTGACAGAGTTAAGTCTTACTGTAGATGTGCTTGGCTATATCCTTTGGTAATTGTGTAAGTGTAGTTGAAGCTGCTCCTCCCTTCCTCTCCCACTCCAAGAAAATGACTGCAGTTTTTGTTTGTGGAGCACCTTAAATGAATAAATGTTTGACAACTTATATAGAATTGTTTTACACGCCGTTTGATTTGATGTTTAGTCATTATGGGCTTGAATTTGTAACAGGGCACCCCTAAATGGACTATCCGCAAAAAGTGCTTTTTGTATGCTTATTTTACAAAGGCAATTAAATCAATGAGCCTATCCCAAATATTCACTATATTACTACTACTACTACTACTTAACATTTCTAAAGCGCTACTAGGGTTACGCAGCGCTGTATAAAACAGACCATCAGACGGTGACTCCGGTATATATATAGTAATACTGAATTACTACCAAGTGCCTCATAGATCCATTCTCAAACAATTTATATCCAGGTTTATCAAATTTTATAATTGTTTCTTGATACTAATTTCAAAAGGCAGCACATCTTAAATATAGAATTCTTCCTCAGAGCATGGTGTATGTAGGTCCCCCCAAAATGATCATGTTTCTTTCACTGCGTCAAGAAGGGGTTCATTCAGTCACTCTACACCAGTGTTGCCCAAGTCCAGTCCTGGAGTACCCCTTGCCAGTCAGGTTTTCCGGGTATCCACTATGAGTATGCATGAACCGGAAACTACAGGCCGGTAAGTCTCACTTCGGTTATTGGAAAAGTAATGGAAGCGATGTTGAAGGAAAGGATAGTGAATTTCCTGGAAGCCAATAAGTTGCAAGATCCGAGACAACATGGTTTTACCAAAGGTAAATTGTGCCAAACGAATCTCATTGAATTCTTTGACTCAGTGACTGGAGAACTGAATCATGGACGTGCTATAGACATAATGTACTTAGATTTCAGCAAAGCTTTTGACACGGTTCCCCACAGGAGGCTCTTGAACAAACTTGACAGGCTGAAGATAGGACCCGACGTGGTGAACTGGATTAGGAACTGGTTGACGGACAGGCGCCAGAGGGTGGTGGTTAATGGAATTCGCTCGGATGAGGGAAAGGTGAGTAGTGGAGTGCCCCAGGGATTGGTGCTGGGGCCGATTCTGTTCAATATATTTGTGAGTGACATTGCCAAAGGGTTAGAAGGTAAAGTTTGCCTTTTTGCGGATGATACCAAGATTTGTAACAGCGTGGACACCTCGGAGGAAGTGGAAAACATGAAAAAGGATCTGCAGAAGCTAGAAGAATGGTCTAAGGTTTGGCAATTAAAATTCAATGCGAAGAAATGCAAAGTGATGCACTTAAGGAGTAGAAATCCACGGGAGATGTATGTGTTAGGCGGTGAGAGTCTGATATGTACAGACGGGGAGAGAGATCTTGGGGTGATAGTATCTGAGGATCTGAAGGCGACGAAACAATGTGACAAGGCGGTGGCTGTAGCCAGAAGATTGCTAGGCTGTATAGAGAGAGGTGTGACCAGCAGAAGAAAGGAGGTGTTGATGCCCCTGTACAAGTCGTTGGTGAGGCCCCACCTGGAGTATTGTGTTCAGTTTTGGAGGCTGTATCTTGCTAAGGGTGTAAAAAGAATTGAAGCGGTGCAAAGAAAAGCTACAAAAAGGGTATTGGATTTGCATTACAAGACGTATGAGGAGAGACTTGCTGACCTGAACATGTATACCCTGGAGAAAAGGAGAAACAGGGGTGATATGCTACAGGTGTTCAAATATTTGAAAGGTATTAATCTGCAAACAAACCTTTTCCATAGATGGGAAGGCGGTAGAACTAGAGGACATGAAATGAGATTGAAGGGGGGCAGACTCAAGAAAAATGTCAGGAAGTATTTTTTCACGGAGAGAGTGGTCGATACTTGGAATGCCCTCTCGCGGGAGGTGGTGGAAACGAAAACGGTAACGGAATTCAAAAATGAGTGGGATAAACATAAAAGAATCCTGTTCAGAAGGAATGGATCCTCAGAAGCTCAGTGGAGATTGGGTGGCAGAACCGATGGTGGGAGGCGGGGCTACTGCTGGGCAGACTTCTACGGTCTGTGCCCTGAAAATGGCAGATACAAATCAAATATATATAAAGAAGTAGGGAAAATTCCAATTGTAAATTATCTCTTACTAATTCAGCACAAATTCAAGATATCTATGAACCTTATTCTTATATATCTATTGCTTTGGTTTATATGTCATCAATTTTTCTTTTTCGTTTAATAACTGTTATTTTTTGCAAGTGCAATATTTTTATATAAATTTTTGAATTTTTTGTTGTTGTTGAAAAGTGCTCAGTTCGCCCATCAGTCATATTAAAAGTGACTGGCTGAGTAGAGAACCATCATCGCACTTCAGCGTTCTCAAATGCCGAGAAACTAATTTCTTAGTTCTCAATTTGTATCTAGACATTAACCCACATCTAATGGTGGCTACCCCTGCGATCAATCACTAAGATTACAGCATACTGCTTGAAAATGTGAACCCTATCCTATATAATAATTTGGACCTCTGCACTTCTGTCTGGCTGCCTGGGTTTGTAACACAGTTCCTATTGGTCCGCCCTGGGGATGATGTCACAGGGTAGACCAATGGGAAGTGAGAGGGAAGGGAACACAGCAGCAGCTCCGTTGATACTCTCTCCGTTGATACTGTTCCTTGTCCACATAAAATAGCTTAATACATGCTCAATGTTGTAACTGCTCACTGTTCACACAACTGATTAATATGTGCTCATATACTACATATGTCTAATGTCAATGCTGCTTGATGTTCACACAAAGTTGCTTAATTTATGTTTATGTTTGCTTAGATGTGCTTAATGTTAATACTGCTTGATGTTCACACAAACTGGTTAATTTATGCTCATATGCTTATATATGCTTAATGTCAATGCTGCTTGATGTTCACACAAAATCGCTTAATTTATGCTTATGAATGCTTAGTTGTGCTTAATGTTAATACCGCTTGATGCTCATACAAAAGTTTATTCATTGACACCACCAGGAACTACCAACCACAGCCAACATGAATATCAATAAATTGCTCACAATAATTTACTTCCTCCCCCTAATATACCACGCATGGACCACCCCCAATATAAACGACAATCTACTCACAGCAAATAAATCCCACAGACAACTCAACTACAACCCACCAGACCAAAAAAATAACAACCAAACAAAAGGAAAAACAAATACACTCGGAAATAATCAACAGAAAGGGAAGAAAGGACACAGCAGAACCAGATACCAAGAAAACAGGCAAATAATAAAAATTAACACAACCATGTATCAAACTGATCCTTACCGAATAATCCAAATAGGATACGTAAATCCCAGATCAGTAGTAAATAAAACAGAGATCATAACAGATTGGATTACTACTGACAACTTTGATCTCCTATTCATCACCGAAACCTGGATTCATGACCTTAAAGACCCCATAATACTAGATTTATGTCCACCAGGATACAAAATCACTCACTGGACAAGAAATGGAAAAAGAGGAGAAGCAATCGCCATAATATACAAATCCGAGTTCACCACCACAACTACAGCCGAATCCACCCTACCACAACTCGAAATCGCCTCGATAAGAATCAATCACCCAAACTTGCAGGAACACCTCAGTGCAGTCCTACTATACAGACCACCAGGCAATTGGCAAGACTCCCAAACACACTTTATGGACTTCATCTCGAATGCATGTGTCTCTATCTCAATCCTTATCATAATAGGAGATATCAACCTGCACTTGGAAGATCTCACCTCAACAAACACCCAAGAATGCAAAGAGTTCCTACAACTATGGGAGCTTCATATACCAGACACACAACCAACCCACATTAAAGGACACACACTAGACATTATCACACACACAAATTCGAGCCAGACTCAAACCTACTAACGGATACAAGATGGACACCCACACCGTGGTCAGACCACTATAAAGCACACATCTCCCTCCAATGACATACGAAAGACACAATCAAAAAACAAGAACGTAAGACCTACACCACGAGAGGAAAAATAGACCCGGTAATATTCTGGCAACAGATCTACCATAACGGATGGACAATAAAGGCAGATACTAACCAATTCCTCCTAGAATGGGTCGATAGATGCAGATCAGTATTAGACAACATTGCTCCAATCCAAACCAGAACCTCACACAGGAAGAACTCAACACCATGGTTCAATGAAGAACTGTAAAAACTTAAAACACAAGTTAGAAGGCTAGAACATGCGTGGAACAAAAAGAAAGACGACCCCACACTTAACGCATGGAAACAACTTCAAAGAAAATATACCATAAGACAAACTAAAAGATTATTTCATAAAACTGAAATTGGACCAAACTACAAAGACACACATAAACTCTTCCAACTCATGAATAAAATACTAGATGTCACACCAATCACAGCAAAGATACACCGGGAGCAGACAACCTTGCGAAATACTTTAATTAGAAAATCATACAATTGCGACTTAAAATACCAGTCAGTACCACCAATTACGCCGTACTCCTTGACTGTCTAGATCCAGACCCTGGTGCATACCCAGCAGATAGAACCTGGACCAACTTCGAGATACTCTCGGAGGATCTTATCTCTCAAACGCTGAAAAGATTCGCCAAATCCCATTGCAAATTAGACACATGCCCAAACAATCTCATGACATCAGCTCCTCAACAATTTATAACAGACCTCACGAATCACGTGAATTATATGTTACAAATTGGACTCTTCCCAAAGGAGAAAGGAAACATTCTACTCACCCCCATACCCAAAGATGTAAAGAAAAGTGCTTGCGAACTATCCAACTACAGACCAGTAGCATCCATTCCCTTAATAACCAAACTAACAGAAGGGATGGTAACCAAACAACTCACAAACTATTTAGACAAATTCTCAATACTACACGACTCCCAATCAGGATTCCGATCTAACCACAGTATGGAAACGGTACTAGTCACCCTCATGAACAAATTTAAACAAATGATTGCAAATGGCAAGAACATACTACTTCTACAATTTGATATGTCCAGCGCCTTCGACATGGTTGATCATGGGATACTACTACATATCCTTGAATCCTTCGGAATTGGAGGCAACGTTCTCAATTGGTTCAAGGGGTTCCTAACCACACGGTCATACCAAGTGACATCTAACTCGACTACATCAGCTACATGGAAACCTGAATGCGGAGTTCCACAGGGATCCCCCCTCTCACTGACCTTATTCAACTTAATGATGATACCATTGGCCAAACTTCTATCAAACCATAACCTCAACCCATATATCTACGCTGATGACGTAACGATCTACATCCCATTTAAACAAGACCTAAAAGAAATTTCCAACGACATCAACCAAAGCCTACATATCATGCACACATGGGCGGATGCATTTCAATTGAAACTCAATGCAGAAAAAACCCAATGCCTAGTACTCACCTCGCAATATAACACGAACAAATTCACCACCATGAACACACCAAAACTGACTCTTCCAATCTCGGACACCCTAAAAATTCTTGGAGTCACTATTGATCGACACCTAACACTTGAGAACCATGCGAAAAACACAACCAAGAAGATGTTCCACTCAATGTGGAAATTAAAAAGAGTAAGAGCTTATCTCCCAAGGACCGTCTTCCGTAACCTGGTACAATCATTAGTACTAAGTCACCTAGACTACTGCAATGCACTGTACACTGGTTGCAAAGAACAAATAATCAAGAAACTCCAAACAGCTCAGAACACTGCAGCTAGACTAATATTCGGAAAAACAAAATATGAAAGTGCTAAATCCTTACGAGAAAAGTTACACTGGCTCCCACTTAAAGAACGCATCACGTTCAAAATATGCACCCTAACTCATAAAATCATTCATGGAGATGCCCCAGCCTACATGTCAGACCTGATACACCTACCATCCAGGAATGCTAAAAAGTCATCCCGCACATTCCTTAATCTGCATTTCCCCAACTGCAAAGGTCTAAAGTACAAAACAACGCATGCATCAACCTTTTCTTACCTGAGCACACAATTCTGGAACGCGCTACCACGCAACTTAAAAATGACCTACAAATTAATTAACTTCCGCAAACTTCTGAAGACCTATCTCTTTAACAAGACATACTACAAAGAACAACAAATATGAACTCCTATACATTCACCCAGAATTGTCTTATAATATTTGATTGTTAATCTATTACTATGTTCTGTTATTATCATGACACCCAAGATCCTTCTGTAATACCAAATGTATATTTTCTTATGTATTTCCACTATTCATGATATATTGTAAGCCACATTGAGCCTGCAAAGAGGTGGGAAAATGTGGGATACAAATGCAATAAATAAATAAATAAATTAGCAAGCAGTAAATTGCTTCTCCGATATTGTAAGGTCTTCTACTAGTTAATTTAACTTGATGACACAGCTGGTCTCATAAAGATAAACCCATATACAACAAAGATAGATAACTTTATTGTATATTTTCTTGTAAACTTTCTTGTTCCTGTAAATTTTCTTATCCCGCCAAAGTGTTGATTGTCTCTGTTAACTCAGTCCAGAGTGTAGTCCATCATGTAAAACCACACCAAATCAAACAAATAAAGAAAGTGTCATATTCTGTATAATTCAAACAATCCTTGCTTTAAATCCTCGACTCAATCTTGCTGGTGCGTGTTATTAGCTAGCCAGTTAATCGCACAAAACAGCCATGTCTTCTTCAGGAGGAAGCCGCAAATGGGAACTCCAACCACATGTGATCGGAATAATACAAATCAAGGTCATGTATACACATAAAGTAGTACATATGAGTTTATCTTGTTGGGCAGACTGCATGGACCATAGAGGTCTTTCTCTGTCATCATCTACTATATTACTATGTTACTATGATTTGCATACACTGCTTCTATTGTATACAAATCTCTTTCATGCATATTCATTGTGGATATCCTGAAAACTTGACTGGCAAGGGGTACTCCAGGACTGGACTTGGGAAACATTAGCATAGCTATTGTCAACAATGATCAATACTGCAAGCTTCTGTCTGTGTTTTGTGTGAGCTTATCCTCCTCCCCAAGCCTCTTATAACAGATGCCTATGCTTACCATTTTCTGTAATTCAATAATATATACAATAAAAGGAAAAACAGACACTTTTGCTGTAAATGGCCTGGTTACACATTCAGGTGCTGGGGCTTGAAAGGAGAGAAAATTTGTACAGATGCCAATTCAGTAATAGGGTGTGTCAGCTTGATTATCCTAATCACTAATTACACAATTACTTTGCAAGTGAATTAATTGGGTTTTTGACCTAGAACTCATTGCTATGACTCTCATGTCAGTATATAGAGGCACACCTTGAATATCACATGAAGCACATGCAAATTTAGCATAACCAGAATCCCTAGTCTCTTGTGATTTTGTGAAGTTTGGCTGTGGAATTGCAGTTCTGTCCAAACTCAGGGGACACTTGTCTTTGTTGAGTTATTTATGCATGGTTGACTTCTAATCAGGGTGGCTACAAAATTAGTAAGTGGCCTTGAATGCAAAAATTATAGGGACAAGCTTATGAACCTCAACATGTATACGCTGGAAGAGAGGAGGGAGAGAGGAGACATGATAGAGACGTTTAAATATCTCAAGGGCATTTATGTACAGGAAGAGAGCCTTTTTCAACTGAAGGAGAGCTCTGGAATGAGGGGGCATATGACAAAGTTAAGAGGGAACAGGCTTAGGAGTAATCTAAGGAAGTACTATTTCACAGAAAGGGTGGTGGAGGTGTGGAATGGCCTCCCGGTGGAGGTTGTGGAGTCGAGGACTGCTCCAGAATTTAAAAAGGCATGGGATAAGCATGTGGGATCGCTTAGGAAAAGGAAGAGTTAGGGGTTACAGAGGTTGGGCAGACTGGATAGGTCATGTGGCTTTTATCTGCCGTCATGTTTCTAATCATTTATTCCTGAATGCAGCAGAATGCAAATACTTTCAATAATTCATAATTCCTGTTCTACATTCTGCTATATCTATTATACAGGAAGTTAGAAGTCTTGGAGTTTTGTTGGATTCAAGTCTCTCTTTTAAACTGCAGATAAGGAGGGTGATAACTTTTATTTTTAAAAGACTGAAGGATCTGTTGAATGCTGAAAATTTTTGCACTGTAATGCAGGCACTAGTTATGTTCCATTTGAATTATTGCAACACGCTATATTGTGGGTTGCCCCAATTGTTTATTTGACCTCTTTAGATAACTCAGAATGCTGCAGCTGCTTGGCGAATCATTGGGGCATATCAATCTTGGCACATTACTCCCTGTTGGCAAGAGCTTCATTGGTTGCCGGTAGTTCTTTGAATCCAGTTTAAAATTCTGGTATTTTATTTATGTATTACATTTGTATCCCACATTTTCCTGCATAGCAGTAGGCTCAATGTGGCTTACAGGTTCTGGAGAGGAGAGTACCAACTTTGGGAATATATACAGAGTGGAAAATAGAGTAACAGTAGGTGCAAGGAAGCTGATAAGGTTCCGGAAAAGGGAATACAACTCTGGGACGAATATATAGTAGTATATAGAGAGTCTCCGTGGATGGGACTACAGCTTCTAGTGAGTAATACAGAGTAGGATAAGGGTAGAAGTACACTTAAATATAACTGGAATGGTAAAATTCGTACAGTTTGAAGTAATAGGATTATGTGGAAGGGGTATTGTTCTTTTCTTAGTTCGATAGATGTGATGCATTGTTCATGAATTAGTTCGGGTCTGCTGGGTAGGCTTTCCGGAAGAGGTGAGTCTTGAGGTCTTTTCGGAACTTGATATGGATGTTCATAGTTCTAATGTTTCTAGGTAATGCGTTCCAGAGCTGGGTGCAAATGTAGGAAAAGCTGGATGCATATTCTGATTTGTATTTTAGTCCTTTACAGTTTGGGTAATGCAGGTTTAGAAACGTTCTTGATGATTCGATGATGTTTCTAGTTGGTAAGTTGATAAGTTCGGTCATGTAGGTTGGGGCCAGACCATGGATTGTTTTGTGGACCAGAGTGCAAATTTTGAAGGCTATTCGTTCCTTGATTGGTAGCTAGTGCAGTATTTCGCGTAGGGGTTTAACACTTTCGAATCTTGTCTTTCCGAAAATGAGTCTAACTGCCATGTTCTGCTTGGTCTGGAGTTTCCTTAAGATTTGTTCTTTGCATCCCGCATATACGGCATTACAGTAGTCAACATGTGATAGTACCATTGTTTGAATTATGTTATGGAAAGTTTCCCTTGGGAAGAATTGTTTGATCCGTTTGAGTTTCCACATTGCATGGAACATTTTCTTCGTGGTGGCAGAGGCTTGGCTCTCCAGGGTTAGGTTGGTATCAATAGTAATTCCAAGGATCTTCAGTTTGTCCAGTATTGGGAGAGTATGTTCCAGGGTTTTTATGGATAAAGGGAGGTTTGTTTTGTGGTGAGAAGGGAGAATAAGGCAGTGAGTTTTTTCCTTGTTGAGTTTGAATACAGATCCATTAAGCTTAAACTAGTCTTTATTGCAACAGTGATTTCTGTTGGATTAGAGTTGAACGGTATGTAAATGGTGACATCATCCTCATACAGAAAAGGATTAAGATTATGCTTGTATAGGGCATGAGCAAGGGGGATCATCATCAGATTAAATAATATGGGTGAGAGAGGTGAACCCTGGGGTACTCCGCAATCGGTACTCCATGATGGTGATATGTTTGAGTTTGCTTTTACTTGATAAGATCTTGTGGTTAGGAAACCCTTGATCCATTTGAGTATATTCCCTCCTATGCCTATCTTGTCGAGT
Source organism: Microcaecilia unicolor (assembly GCF_901765095.1). Classification (NCBI taxonomy): domain Eukaryota; kingdom Metazoa; phylum Chordata; class Amphibia; order Gymnophiona; family Siphonopidae; genus Microcaecilia; species Microcaecilia unicolor. The sequence continues at coordinate 167,137,395 of NC_044033.1, forward strand.
ATTCTTAAAAGTATATAATGTTCAACCATATTGAATGCGCTTGACAAGTCAAATTGCAAGAGGAGTATGTTTTTACCCAATGCGATTTCCTTTTTGAACTTGGCTACGAGAGTTACAAGGACGGTTTCTGTACTGTGGAGAGATCTGAAGCTCGACTGTGATTCATGAAGGATTGAGAAATTGTCGATGTATTCAGTAAGTTGTTTAGCTACAATGCTTTCCATCAGTTTGGTTGTAAGTGGGATGGATGCCACAGGTCGGTAGTTGGTGATATCGTTCGTTTTCTTTTTGGTGTCTTTTGGTAATGGTGTGTGTAGTATATTACCTTTGTCTTTGTTTCACAGAATATTAGATTTTCAGTTCAGAAGCTGAGGTAATTCTAGAACAGACAATTCTATAATATATGTAAACCCCTCCCCCACTTCTGGGTTAGGTTGCAAATGTAGTCTGGACCGGGGGGTATCGCCCAGAAGTGGAGAAGAGGTACAAATAAAACTATCAAGATGGAATTGATTTAAGGGTTTTTTTTTATTCAAACCATTAACTTTGTTAAACACAATTGATTTCAACCCACAACTCAATAATTTATACCCTGCACACCAACTGCTAGTATTACCCCTTCCCATTCACCTGTTACTCTTTAGGCATAAAACTTATAACACTATCCAGCTTATAATTGAAAAAGAAAAACGCCTATATTGCGACCCAAATCGGGAGATAGACGTTATCTCACAAAAACGAATAAAGCGGTATAATCGAAAGCCGAATTTGGACGTTTTCAACTGTACTCCGTCGCGGATGCGGACAAAGTTGATGGGGGCGTGTCGAAGGCGTAGTGAAGGCGGAACTGGGGCGTGGTTATCGGGCGATCAGAGATGGGCGCCTTTCGCCGATAATGGAAGAAAAATATGCGTTTTTAGCGAGAACTTAGGGCACTTTTCCTGGACCCTGTTTTTCCACGAATAAGGTCCCAAAAAGTGCTCTAAATGACCAGATGACCACTGGAGGGAATCGGGGATGACCTCCCCTGACTCCCCCAGTGGTCACAAACCCCCTCCCACCACAAAATATGCCATTTCACAACTTTTTATTTTCACCCTCAAATGTCATACCCATCTCCCTGGCAGCAGTATGCAGGTCACTGGAGCAGTTATTAGGGGGTGCAGTGGACTTCAGGCAGGTGGACCCAGGCCCATCCCCCCCACCTGTTACACTTGTGCTGGTAAATGGGAGCCCTCCAAACCGCCCCCCAAACCCACTGTACTCACATGTAGGTGCCCCCCTTCACCCCTTAGGGCTATAGTAATGGTGTAGACTTGTGGGCAGTGGGTTTTGAGGGGGATTTGGGGGGCTCAACACACAAGGGAAGGGTGCTATGCACCTGGGAGCTCTTTTACCTTTTTTTTTGTTTTTGTAAAAGTGCCCCCTAGGGTGCCCGGTTGGTGTCCTGGCATGTGAGGGGGACCAGTGCACTACGACTCCTGGCCCCTCCCACAAACAAATGCCTTGGATTTATTCGTTTTTGAGCTGGGCGCTTTCATTTTCCATTATCACTGAAAAACAAAAACGCCCAGCTCACAAATTGTCGAATAAAACATGGACGTCTATTTTTTTCGAAAATACGGTTCAGTCCGCCCCTTCACGGACCCATTCTCGGAGATAAACGCCCATGGAGATAGACGTTTTTGTTCAATTATGCCCCTCTATGTCACTTAAGCTTTTATTTTCCCTTTTCCCAGTGCAAACTTTGTTTCTATTAACCGTGAACCTTTTTAAAAATAAACACTGTAACTAATAACATTCATATCTTTGTTTCTTTACAGGATCACTCTACCAGCTAAGGGATGCAGAATCCTTAGTCAAATCACATTCTGTGGTGTAAAGGATACTTTTTTCCCCCTGCTTTCTTGCTTTATCTTTTCCTTTCTTTCAGTGGGTACCATGTATTCATGTGATGCTTCCCAAAGAAGGGACTGTCAGGGATCAGGAACTCCAGATACCTACTATACTAGACTTTAATTAACACAAAAAGGCAAAACCCTACTCCCTACCTAGTTGATGGCCCTAGCAAATGTCACCACTCACAGCTATCAAGGATAATTGCTTGTCCCTAGCTAGCTAACCCATATAAAGAAATGAATGATCAGGTTTCCCTATACTTTCCCTCCCACAGTTAATTAAAAATAAAATGAGTGTGAGGTTCTACCTTAATCAGCTGGAAGCACAAACTTCTTAATATCAATATCACGTCCAACCCCTTTGTATGCACACTGTCACCTTAATACAGGCTACTATGATTACTTATCTTTTCTAAAGCACTACACAGTGTGTGCAGTGCTATATACACATGAGAAACGGGTCCTTCTTCCACAGAACTTATAGTTTAGCCAAGATAAACATACATCACGAACAAGAGTCTAGGAGAATTCCTTGCTGTGTTCTGTTTTCTTACAAAGTTACCTGCCTTTTTATAGTTTTGTCTATAGGTTTTTGAAAATTTATAGGTTTTCCAGTTTCACGTCTACTTCTCAGGCCTGCTCAAAATGCTGCTTTCATAGAAACAGACAAAAATGAAGGCACCGTATGGCCTATCCAGTCTGTCCATCCATGCCATCTACTATCCCCTTCTCTCCCTTAGAGATCCTATGTACTTGTTCCAAGCTTTCTTGAATTCAGATACAGTTTTTGTCTCTACTATCTCCATTGGGAGACTGTTCTACAAATTTACCATCTATTCTGTGCAGAAGTATTTCAAATCTGTACTTGCTGCAGGTAGCGGCTTTTTGAAAATTGCTAAGTACCTGTCTTGTAAACCTGCTGTTTAACATATAAATGCCATGCAAACCTTTTAAAACAGTGATTCCCAAACATTTTTGGCCCGCTGCCCCCTTGATTCCATAAATTTATTACAGCGTCCCCCACTCACCGATTGAAGCTATTACTCAAAACAAATTATTCAAAATTTTGATAAAAGTTTGTATTTACTTAATAACATAAATAGTATCATCTGCCATTGTTTATTGCCTTTTCCAGCTAAAAGTAGAAAAATAAAAATAAAGGACATCTGAATATAACTAACTGCAACTGTAACAAACATATGCATCACCGTTAGTGAATGTTTGATAACTATAATTGTGTTTTTATAATGAATGCAAAAGCAGGTAAATAATGTTATAGGTGGGCTTTTTCGCCAAACTACCACTTCAATAAAATGGTAAAAAAAAAGAAATACTTAAAAAATTAAGGCCGTTTACTAAGCTGTGCAGTAGGCCCCCTTAAATTTTAGTGTACACTAAAAATTAGCATGCAGTAATGCTAGAGACACCCATGGGAATATAATGAATGTCTCTATCGTTAATGTGTGCTAAATTTTAGCGCATGCTAAAAAGTTAGCGCGCCTACAAAGCAGCTTAGTAAACAGGGCCCTTAAAATCTTACTTCTTTAGCGGCTGGGATCTTTTTCTGTGGCAAGTACGGGTCATCTGCTTGCAGTTATGCTTCAATACTTAACCAAGCTAACCAGCTAAAAATATAAAAATAAAAGACATCTGCTTGCAGTAATGCTTTCAACCCTTACCCAAATGGCGGCTTGTTCTACTGACTTTTCATGACTCATGTAACATTTTGCACATTTTATTTGCGACGGTGCTGTAGTGTGGAGTTCTTTGTCCTAAGGTGAACCACTAGGAGGATTAGAGCTTGCTCCATTTGACTTCACTTCTCTGCAATGAATAGGAAGTTGACTCAGCTCAAAGAAGAATTAACCACAATTAAAATTATCTCGACAATTTGCCTTCACTCCCACAGGTAATAAAACAACCCAGGTATTATTATGGACTCTTAACAGAGTAAGACATGAGACACAGAGACCCCTCCCCCCCAAATGAGGCCCCTTTTAAAATATTTTTTCACTCAATGAATACTTAAGCTCTGGAACTCTTTGCAGGAGGAGGTGGTAACAGCGGTTAGCGTATTTGGGTTTTAAAAAGGTTTGGATAAATTCCTGGAGGAAAAGTCCATAGTCTGCTATTGAGACAGACATGGGAAGCAACTGCTTGCCCTGGGATTTGTAGTATGGAGTGTTGCCACAATTTGGGTTTCTGCCAGGTACTTGTGGCCTGGCTTGGTCACTGTTTCGAAAACAGGATACTGGGCTAGAAGGACCATTGGTCTGACCCAGTATGGCTACTCTTATGTTCTTATGTTGGGAACCCATGAGTTATGAGAATATTGTAGTGCATAGACACCGACTCCGTGAGTGCTGTGGGTGCTCAAGCACCCCCAATATTTCACCCACTGGAAGTTCGTTCCCTCCCTCCCTCCAAGTTCCAGGCCCCCTCCCTCCAAATTTTAAAAGTCATCTTACCTCGTCGGGGGTTACGGCGGCAGCAGCGGTAAAAAGTGTGCAGGCTCGGCGCTTAGTCCCTTCTCAGCTCTGGTCCTGCCCTCATTTCCTGTTTCCGCAAGGGCGGGACCAGAGCTGAGAGAGAGAAGGGAAAACTGAACTAAGCACCGAGCCCACCCGTAGCTACGCCCCTGCCTTTTACAGATCCAAATTCCCCAAACTGGAGTAACTGTCCAATCCACTCTAGTATTGCAGAAAATGCGTGGGATAAACATAAAGGAATCTTGTTCAGAAGGAATGGATCCTCAGAAGGTTAGCAGAGATTGGGTGGTAGTGCTGGTGGTTGGGAGGCAGGACTAGTGCTGGGTAGACTTCTACTGTCTGTGCCTGGAAAATGACAGATAAAAATCAAGGTCGGGTATACATATAAAGTAGCACATATGAGTTTATCTTGGGCAGACTGGATGGACCGTACAGGTCTTTTTCTGCTGTCATCTACTATGTTACTATCCAGCTTATTTTCGAAAGTGATCGCCGGCCATTTTCCGACATAAATCGGGAGATGGCCAGCGATCTTGGAAAAGTGGCCAAATCGGTATAATCGAAAGCCGCTTTTTTGGCAACATCGCCGCTTTCCTGTCGCGTCGCCGGCCAAAGTTCAAAGGAGCGTGTCGGCGGCGAAGTGAAGGCGGGACATGGGCAGGCATGGGCGTGGCTACCAGATGGCCGGCTTTCAGCGATAATGGAAAAAAAAAACGGCGATAAGCAGTATATCGTCGGATTTACTTGGTCCTGTTATGTTCACGACCAAGCCTCAAAAAGGTGCCTCAAATGACCAGATGACCACTGGAGGGAATGGGGGATGACCTCCCCATACTCCCCCAGTGGTCAACAACCCCCTCCCATACTAAACAAATAAAACTAAAAACCTTTTTTGCCAGCCTGTATGCCAGCCTCAAATGCCGTACTCAACTCCATGACAGCAGAATGTGTTGTATCCTCTGACAGCCCTTCCCTGGTTGCGATGTGGCTCTCGGGTGAGTGTGACACCTTTTTTGTTAGGTGCCCTGCAGAGTCAAATCAGCAATGCATTGTGGTGGGTGTAGGGTACTGGGCTCTACTCCCATGGTTCTTTTCCGCCCTGCTAACTGGGTTCAGAGTGTGCCCTGTTTTGTTTCCGGTAGTCCATGAGGTAGTGGCCATTTTTGTAAGCCACTTTTAGATTCCTTTCATGTGTCACCCACGTTAGAGAACGTTATTACCTTGAATGTGGCTGAAAGAGGGCATTGTACACCATTCTTCCAGCTCTGACCTACTGCTAATCTCAGTACCAGGGAGACTCTTTGCCAGTGGGGCACAACAGTGGCGTTCCTACGGGGGCTGACACCCGGGGCGGATCACCGATGCGCCCCACCCCCCGGGTGCAGTGCCTCCCCCCCGGAACAGCGTGATGCCCCCCCCGGCGAAAGAACCCCCGATCCCCCGATGAAAGAACCCCCCCGGGTGCACGCCGCTGGGGGGGGGGGGTGCCGCGCGCCTGCCGGCTCTTCGTTTTCATGCTCCCTCTGCCCCGGAACAGGAACCTGTTCCGGGGCAGAGGGAGTATGAAAACGAAGAGCCGGCAGGCGCTCGGCACCCCCCCCCCAGCGGCGTTCACCCGGGGCGGACCGCCCTCACCGCCCCCCCCCCCCCTTGGTACGCCACTGGGGCACAACCTCTGATCTGCAGTTAACTGTGAGTAAACGTGCTTATTCAAATAAAGGACTTTTTCAAAGAGATTAGTCTTCAGGTGTCAACTGGTGTGCCAAGGTTATACAGCAGCAACAAGTCCTAGAGGCCTGCATGTATGCAGGTCCCTGGAGCACGTTTAGTGGGTACCACAGTGCACTTAAGGCAGGCGGACCCAGGCACATCCCCCCCTACCTGTAACACTTGTGTTGGTAAATGGGAGCCCTCCAAAACCCAATGTACCCACATGTAGTTGCCCTCTTCACTCCTAAGAGCTTTGGTAGTGTTGTACATTTGTGGGTAGTGGGTTTTGGTGGGGGGGGGGCTCAGCACCCAAAGTAAGGGAGCTATGCATGTGGGAGGTTTTTCTGAAGTCCACCGCACTGACCCCTAGGGTGCCCAGCTGGTGTCCTGGCATGTCAGGGGGACCAGTGCGCTATAAATGCTGGCTCCTTCTACGACCAAATGCCTTGGATTTCGCCGGGTTGGAGATGACCGGCATTTTTTTCCATTATCGCTGAAAAACAAACCCGGCCATCTGAAACCCGGCAAACTCCAAGGCATTTGGCCGGGCTAAACCGTATTATCGAAAAAAAAGATGGCCGGCCATCTTTTTCGATAATACGGTTCCGGCCAGCTGTAGTGCCGCCGCCAACATAGATCGCCGGCGATCTATGTTGGCCGGCGACGTTCGATTATGCCCCTCCACGTTACTAATTAGACTCAGTACAGCAGCAATTTGATTTATGTTTAGATCCTTAATGGGGAGAATGCCAAAGCAGGAGGAACTTTTAAAACTTTTAAACACAAATATCTGGGTAAAGATCCTAGGGGCCTGCTTTAAGGGTACTCACAGTAACAACTAGAAATTCTACTAACATAAGAACATAAGCACCATCAGACTGGGACAGATCGAAGGTCTATCAAGCCCAGTATCCTGTTTCCAACTGTAGCTAATCCAGGTCACAAGGCAAGATCCCAAAAAAGTAAAACAGATTTCATACTGCTCATCCCAGGGATAAGCAGTGGATTTCTCAAGTCAATTTTAATAATGGCTTATGGACTTTTCTTTTAGGAACGTGTCCAAACTTGTTTTAAACCCTGTGAAGCTAACTGCTTTTACACATTCTTTGTCAATGAATTCCAAAGTTTAATTACATATTGAATGAGAACTATTTTCTCCAATTTGATTTAAATTTACTACTTAGTAGCTTCATTGTATGCCTCCAAGTCTTTGTATTTTTGGATAAAACAAGTGACTCACATCTATCCGTTCCACTCAGTATTTTGTAGACCTTGTGTTAACATGAGCGAGGATGGGCTGTGGGGTTAGGTAAGATCAGCCACACAGGCTCATCAAGTTCTGGTGAAACAAATAATATTTATTAAAGTTTTGGGGTAAGGGCTCCTGTTGACTTCACAGGAAAGGAGAAGTTGATACTCAAACTAGTTCTGTAATATAAGTGTCCTTGGGTGGCCTGTCCCCAACATACATGAATGCCTTTCTCTCAGCAGTCATTCTTACTGGTAACTGCCCTGGTCCCTGGACCCGCATTATCAGCACAGCCTCTAGCAGGCACAGAAGGCTGGCCTGCAACAGGCCAGGTGAAAACACAAACTCTTCCAGGTTCCAAGCTGAACTTGGCCTACCTGAATATAGTAGTTGTAAGTTCTCCGCTTTGGGCTGAAGGCATCTGCAGTGAGCATTGCTGCTGCTGCACTCTGGACCAGCTTTTTATACTTCCTGGGCCATGGCTTCCTGGCTCCACCCCTTGTGTCACTCCCCCCTATGGGCAAGATCCTAGGGTTTTAATGTGGCTTTGATACTGTGACAGAGTATTCTTAAAAGGAAGCAGCAGCGTCCTTTAGATTCCCTCACAATCTCTCTCTCATATCTCCTTTCAGCCATCTGTTCTCCAAGCTGAAGAGCCCTAGTGTCTTTGGCCTTCCCTCACAGGGAAGTCCTCCCGTGCTCTTTATCATTGTTGCTGCCATTTTCTGTACCTTTTCAAATTCCACTATATCCCTTTTTAGATGCAGTGACCAAAATTGCACACAATATTTAAGGTGCAGTCTCACCATGGAGCAATATAACAAAGGCATTATAATTAGGGTTACCATATGGCTCCAGAAAAAGGAGGACGGATTGAGCCAGCCGGGTTTTACTTCCATTGCTTTCAATGGAAGTAATTGAGCCAGCTGGGTTTTACTTCCATTGCTAATTATAATATTCTCAGTTTTGATCTCCATTCCTTTCCTATTCATTAGCCCAACTAAGTTAAAGGAGGGCGCTAAAACTTGGCTGAGCCCTTCCATTAAAAGAAGTGCATCTGAGAATTAGCAATGGAATGTTGGGGGGGAGATGAGGTTTTAGTTGTGGGGGAAGGTGATTGGATGAAGTCGAATTACAGAAGTTTGAGCGGGAAAGGAGCTGAAGGCAGTGTTGCCAGGGCTGCGGGTTTCTCACCCAATTGGGCTCCTTTCCGTGAGCCGCTGTGGCTTTTTCACACCGCATGTGGGTTGCGGGATTTTGGGCGGCTTTTTAAAGCCCCGTTGGCATTTTTTTCGCCCACTGCAGTTTTTTCTCCGCGGCTGCCGGCCGCGCGTTGGCTGGTTTTCCTGTGGCCACGGCCAGTAGAAGCCCCACGGAGGCGGGCTTAATGATGTCATTTGTATGCAAATGACATCATTAATATTTATTAATGCTGTCATTTGTATGCAAATTGACTCATTAATATTTATTAATGCTGTCATTCACATGCAAATTGACTTTGTGCGGTTTTGGGCTGGCTTTGGGCGTGACAAATTTAGTGTCTTGTGAAATTTTCTATTTAAATTAAGTATTATGAATTTACTTACAGTTTTTGATTGTTTCAGTGGAGTTTTGGTGTTGTTTTCAGTGTCATTGAGCTTGCTGTGTTAGTGATAGGAAGTAGGAGGGGCTGATGTGAAGCAGTTTATTGGTGGAGTGAAAGTTAGCTCTGATAGTGCTTTGTATTGATGGATTGAAAGGGTAGGAATGGCTTCTACAAAATTATCTAAAAAAACGGAGATGCTTTCTAAGCAAAATAGGGCTCCAAGTAAAAGGGTTATTAAAAGACCTGAGAGGTTTTTGGATAAGGAGCATTTAATTATGTCTGGTTTATTCACAGATGGAAGAAGGAAGTAAAACATATTAATGATAGTGCTGAGAATACTGATGTAAATTTGCTCAAGAAAAGACTTTCAGAATTATTCTCCTCTGAGGAAATAGAAGGTGGTGAAACTTTGCAACAGTCAGCTGTTTCCTCAGTATCTGAGGAAGTGGAAGCAGTATCTGAGCTGAGGGAGTGGAAGATGCATGAAGCAGTTGGAGACTCGGAGTTCTGCTGTGCCAGGTCACTGTAATGCAGGGGCGTAGCCAGACTTCAGCAGTAGGGGGGTCCAGAGCTGAGGTGAGGGGGCACATTTTAGCCCCTCCCGCCGCCGCCGCCACCGCCGACCCCCCCCCCCTGCCATTGCCGACATCTCCAACAACTTTGACCCCCCCCTTGCCGACAACCCTCTCGACCCCCCGCCCGCCGTTGCTGTCGCCTACCTTTGCTGGCGGGGAACCCCAACCCCCGCCAGCTGAAGTCTTCTTCCTTCATTTGGTTTCTCTGAGAAACCAAACGAAGGAAGAAGATTTCAGCTGGCGGGGATTGGGGTCCCCCCGCCAGCAAAGGTAGCAGGCGGCGGGTTGGTGGCGGGAGGGGGGGGGGGGTTGAGAGGGTTGCCGGCAGGGGGGTCCAGGGCCAAATCTACAGGGGCTCAGGCCCCCGTGGCCCCATAGCAGCTACGCCCCTGCTGTAATGTACTGGAAAATGAGATTGGGTGTGGAAGTGTGAATGTAAGGCAAAAGAAAGTGAAAAGTATTGATAAATTAAAGAAAAGAATAAGGGACAAAAGTTTTTAAAAGTTAAAGAATTTACAAGCAGATGATCAAAAGCCCCGCCCTGTTCCAAACAGCGCTCTAAAATAGCGCTGGAACAGCACTGGGCGTTTAATTAGACCTATAATCAGAGATAATTGCATGCAAATTTAAGCATGCAATTATCTCTGATCATGGGGTAGAAGTGCGGGAGAATTGTGCCTGAGCATGCGCTCAGCACAATCCTCCCGCACTTGTTTGACAGGTCTGGGCTGTCAAAAGCCCAAACCTGTCAAACACAGGGGCTGGAGGTCCATGGGATCTCCAGGCCCCAACTACCCCTGCCCCGAGCAACGGGGGCTGGAGGTCCAGCGGACATCTGGTTCCCCCCCCCCCTAGGTTAAGGGAGGGCTGGAGATCCGGTGGGTCTCCAGTCCCCCCTAACTCCCCTCAACATTTCCCAAACAGTCCCTGGTGGCCCAGTGGGTGACCAACACCCCCCCCCCGAGTGACAGGGGGGCTGGAGGTCCGCTGGACCTCCGGTCCCCCTGACGATGCCCCCCCCAGGTTCAGGGAGGGCTAGAGATCTGGTGGGTCTCCAGTTCCCCTAACCCCCCCCCCTAGCAAAGGGGGGTCCAGTGATCAATCCGCCCCTCCCTACCTACCCCCTACCCCCCCCTACCATTATTTGGTCTTCAAATATTCAGTGCAGAATTTGGAAAGATGCTAAGGTACACAAGGCAATTGAGAGGCTCAGGAAGCAGGTTAATGTGGAAATTTAAAAATTTGTGGTTTTATCAAAAGGTTTGGTTATTTCGCATGATTTATTGTTAGCTGACTGTGCTGGTTTATATAGAGCTGATGGTATGCAATTGTCTGATATTGGTCAAGATATTTTTTTGAGTAGTATTCAAGATCTTTTGGAAGATTGTGGCAGATCTGGTTTGGCAGCAATGTAGTGGGGAAGTGGGAACATGCATTGGCAGTTCCCACTAATGGCGGTAAGGCACGTACGGTACTGCCGTGCTTTTAGGTTAAAAGAAAGAGGGTCTGAAAAATAATTTAAATTATTTGCAGTCTTGTGTTACCGTAGGCTGTGAAGAGATGAGTTATGACTAGTATGACACTGTCTGGTCCTATTCAGTTATTTATGTTATTATTTAATCTGATGATGATCCCCCTTGCTCATGCCCCCTGCAGCCACCGATGTCCAGTGACCCTCCTCTCCCCCTGCCCCCCCTGCAGTGTCCCTTCTGTCTCCCCTGCCCTCCCCTGCAGCCACCCATCTGATCTCAGGACCCCCTCCCCACCTCCCTCTTCCCTGCCCCCCCTGCAGCCATCCATGTCCAGTGACCCTCCTCTCCCCTGCAGCCACCCATGTCCAGCGACCCTCCCCTCCCCCCTCGGCGCATCACCCAAACCCCTACCCCTCCAGCGCATCACCCAAGCCCCAACCCCCCCCTAGGGCACATCAACCCCCTTGCCACCCGCAGCCACCAATACTAACGCTGTCCAGCCGCTGCTGTGTCTTGGAATCAGCGCCTTGGAATCAGCTGTCAGTGACATCACTGACGTCAGTGCATTCTAAACTGCCTAGCAGACCACCTCCGAGGGAGCCACGGTACCAGGCACATTAGAACATTGGAGGTGAGAATTATTATATAGGATAATAAAGCTGCGGCCAAGATTTGCCACCTAATAGTTGTCAAGTCTGAGTTATTGTGACTCATTTATGCTTTGTGATTTATGCTCTGAATGGGGAAGGTGGAATGGCTAAGTTAATTCCTATCATTCTATTTGCTTTCTTAGCTGCCACTGCACATTGAATTATACTTGAATAATATAGTTTTACTTTACTATGACATCACAGGTTGTTAGAGAGAAAGAGTTTCTCCTAGTTTTGGAGGGAGCTTGCCAGGGGTATAAATTCCTGTGCACAATTCAAACTCTTCTCTTTGGTTCCTAGCCTCTCCAGCTGCTGACATTACATGCAAGGAGAGAGTACTTCCAGCCTACAGGCCCTAGTCATCTAAATCCAAGCAAGCACAAGAGATAGAGATACTTGGCTACTTAATCTAATCAGGACAATCGGTAAGGAGAAATCTAGGAGCACCTAGCAGCGATACAGCAGCTTTAGCTCTGCGCTCTTTCTGGGGTAGTGGGATCAGGAACCCTGCTGTATCAACTTTTAGGGCAAAGGAGTAAAGGAGAAGCTTAGCTCAGTTGTGTATTTCCAGCAGGGCAACCAGGACCATCTTTCATCTACACAGGTTCCTGGAAAAGCTCCAGAGGTTGAAGAAACAAGAACCACTTACAAGCTACAGGTTCCCTGGGGATCATTATAAAGCACTATTTGGGTTTCTGCCATGTACTTGTGTCCTGGATTGGCCACTGCTGGAAGCAGGATACTGGGCTAGACGGACCATTGGTCTGACCCACTATGGCTATTCTTATTTTCTTAATCCCAGAGTCTCTCAGCACCTTTAACATCTAAGACTGTAAGTGATAATCTTCTTGGAAACATTCTTGAGATATTTGCTATACTGTTATTAAGGAAGAGTAAGGAGAGAATGAAGTGGAGAAGTAGCCTAAGGGTTAGAGCAGCAGTCTGCGAACTACAAGGCCTAAATTCATATCCCAAAGCAGTAAATTGTGGTCTTGGGCAAGTCACTTAACCCTCCATTGCCTTGGGCCAAATGCTGGGCAGGTTCTGGCAGCAATGCCTTTCTGGGTCATGCTCCCCTATGATGGGCAGCAGCATCATAGTGATGCCTCATACTGTGCAGGAAAAAGTAATGGCAAACCTCTCCTGTATCATGCCAGGAAAACCACCAGGAGGTATCCTTCATTGTGTGGTCAGCAGGAGTCAGTTCAACTCAAGATCACATCTGGATTTGGAAGGAAAGAATGTTCACAAGGAGAAGAGTTGAGAAGAAAAATAGAAGACTTTTTAAAATACTGTTTACATTCTGCCTCTGCAACTGTTACTGTCTCAATTTAAATATTGATGAGACTTTAAATAAATCCATTGGTTCAGAACACCAATATGCCTTATTGATTGTATGGTGAGTGCAGTATGTGTATGGAACAGCTGTTTACAGCCTCCTGGAATCGGTCAGTCCTGGCCCTGGTCCTGAATTAATAAATCTATGTAAGCAGTCCCACCATACAGTATCCGGGCATATACAAGGGACCTCCTTTACATTTGGATGTGAAATATAAATCAAAAATGAAAAAGGAGAATTGTTTTTACTTAATTGCCAATTGCATCATGCTGCTGAAATTGAACCAGTCAGGAGTTAAAATAATGACATTATCAGTGTAGCAGAATTTAATTTCAAGAAATGTCTCAAAATCCAACAGAGTTTTGTGGTAGTGCTATGGCTGCAGAAAACAAAACAATGACTGCTACTACTTATCATTTCTATAGCGCTACTAGACGTACGCAGCGCTGTACACTTGAACATGAAGAGACAGTCCCTGCTCGACAGAGCTTACAATCTAATTAGGACAGACAAACAGGACAAAGACTGGAAAATGGTGTGGTGACGAGCATGGTTTGTGTTGCATTTCATTCAATGGAAAGAAATAAAACCAAAGTGAAAATAGTTCCCTTTCCTTCTTCCTTATTGACTTGTGGGGATAGAATTCCTGCCCAAGGCAGTTTTTCTTGTTCAGTAAGAAGCTGTTTTATTTGCAGCACATTCATTCAAAGACTATCTCATTAGTATTTGGTAAAAAGCTAAATCCATGAATAGTAGCATTATCTATGACTAATATAGGTGTTGCTCCAACCTACCATGCTGTTTCAAAGATGCTTCTTTTTCTCTTTCTTTCTCTGGATTCTAGTGTGTCACATAATAACAATAGACGACTAGACCAGGGGTTCTCAAACGTTTTTGGTTCACGGCACCCATTGACCTAGCAGTAAGGTCTCATTTGCTACCCGCACAGTAAGCACGCAGCGCGCGCCAATTGCTATTTACCGCTGGATAAGTGGCCCATGGTAGAAAATAGAAAATTATTTTCTACCGCGGTATTTGGCGCACACCAAATTTGTAATTACCACCCGGCTCACGCACTAGCAGGGCATACACCCAAATTATCCTCTGAAATGGTTCCATGTCATTTCATGTTGTTAAAGCTCAAAAATGACTGGGGAAAAGCTAGTTTTGTATAGTAACTAGCTCAGCTACTACTACTACTACTACTACTTAGCATTTCTATAGCGCTGCCAGGGTTACGCAGCGCTGTACAAGTTTAAACATGGGGAAGGACAGTCCCTGCTCAAGAGAGCTTACAATCTAAAGGTAACAAACTATGTAGTAAGTGTAGGTATCATGAATGGGGAAGGTGGTTAGGCGCCAAAAGCAAGGGAGAAGAGATGGGCTTTGAGTAAGGACTTGAAAATGGTCAGGGAGGGCGCATGGCGTATGGGCTCGGGAAGTCTGTTCCAGGCATAAGGTGATGCGAGGCAGAAGGGGCGGAGTCTGGAGTTAGCGGTGGTGGAGAAGGGTACAGATAGGAGTGATTTGTTCTGAGAGCGGAGGTTACGGGTGGGAACATACGGGGAGAGGAGGGTAGAGAGGTAATGGGGGCTGCAGATTGAGTGCACTTGAAGGTCAATAGGAGAAGCTTGAACTGTATATGGTAGCGGATCGGGAGCCAGTGAAGCGACTTGAGGAGAGGGGTGATATGAGAGTATCTGTTCACGTGGTAGATAAGACGTGCGGCGGAAATTTGGACAGATTGAAGGGGGGATAGGTGGCTAAGCGGGAGGCCAGCGAGGAGAAGGTTGCAATAGTCAAGACGAGAGGTAATGAGCGAGTGGACGAGGGTTCGGGTGGTCTGTTCAGAGAGGAATGGGCGAATTTTGCTAATATTATAGAGGAAGAAGCGACAGGTCTTAGCTGTCTGCTGGATATGGGCAGAGAAGGAGAGGGAGGAGTCAAAAATGACTCCGAGATTGCGGGCTGAAGAGACGGGGAGGATGAGGGCGTTGTCAACAGAGACGGAAAGTGGGGGAAGAGGAGAAGAGGGTTTGGGTGGAAAGACAAGGAGCTCAGTCTTTGCCATGTTCAGTTTCAGATGCCGGTTGGACATCCAGGCAGCGATGTCTGAAAGGCAGGCCGAAACTTTGGCCTGGGTTTTGACTGTGATGTCGGGAGTGGAGAGATAAAGCTGGGTGTCATCAGCATAGAGATGGTACTGGAAACCATGTGATGAGATCAGCGAGCCCAGGGAAGAGGTGTATATCGAGAAAAGAAGTGGTCCAAGGACAGATCCTTGAGGAACCCCAACAGAGAGCGGTACGGGGGTGGAAGAAGAGCCATTAGAAAATACTCTGAAGGTGCGTTGGGAAAGATACGAAGAGAACCAGGAGAGGACGGAGCCCTGGAACCCGAATGAGGACAGTGTGTTGAGAAGTAAATTATGATTGACGGTGTCAAAGGCGGCGGATAGGTCGAGGAGGATGAGGATGGAATAGTGACCTTTGGATTTGGCAAGGAACAGGTCATTGCAGACTTTAGAGAGTGCTGTTTCTGTTGAGTGTAGTGGGCGAAAGCCCGATTGAAGCGGATCGAGGACGGCCTGAGAGGAGAGGAAATCAAGGCAGCGGCTGTGGACAGCGCGTTCAAGTAATTTGGAGAGGAAGGGTAGGAGAGAGATGGGGCGGTAGTTAGAGGGACAGGTGGGGTCAAGTGATGGTTTTTTGAGAAGTGGTGTGACTACAGCGTGCTTGAAGGTGTCAGGGACCGTAGCAGTGGAGAGAGAGAGATTGAGGATGTGACAGATTGAGGGGTTAACTGTAGGAGAGATGTTGGTAAGCAGATTGGTGGGAATGGGATCAGAGGAACAGGTGGTGCACTTAGAGGAAGAAAGAAGGCGAGCAGTTTCCTCTTCGGTGATCTCAGGGAAGGAGGGAAGCTCAGCGGCGTACCAAGGGTGGGGTGGTGGGGGCGGTCCCGGGTGTACGCCACTGGAGGGGTGCAGAGAGCAGCCGCGCACCTGTTGGCTCCGCTGGTTCCCTGCTCCCTCTGCCCCAGAACAGGTTACTTCCTGTTCCGGGGCAGAGGGAGCAGGGAGCCAGTGGAGCCGAGAGCCGTGCGGCTGCTCCCAGCAGCTAAGTATGCTCCCGGGGGGGGGGGGTGATGTGCCGGGGGGGGGGGGGTGTCATTGCGCCGGGGGGGGGGGGGGGGGGGGGAGTGTCGTGCTGCACCCGGGGGGGGGGGGGGGTGCGCATCGGTGATCCGCCCCGGGTGGCATCCGACCTAGGATCGTCACTGAACTAGCTACTGTACTTAAGTAAATGTTTTGTCACTTTTACTTGTAAAGAAGGACAGGAAACATTTGTTACTTTTACCAAAGTAATAATTTCACCAACGTTTAATACTTTTAATCAGCTTCTGCTGATGCTCGCAATTAAAGGGAAAGGGAATTGGGACTTGATATACCGCCTTTCTGAAGTTTTTGCAACTACATTCAAAGCGGTTTACATATATTCAGGTACTTATTTTGTACCGGGGGCAATGGAGGGTTAAATGACTTGCCCAGAGTCACAAGGAGCTGCAGTGGGAATTGAATTCAGTTCCCGAGGATCAAAGTCCACTGCACTAATCACTAGGCTACTCCTAGTGTGAAAAGTAAATGCAGAAACAAGACATAAATGACAATTCCTCATAAAACCAAATGAAAAAGCAAAACCTGGATTTTGCTATTGCAAACCTCACCACGCAAACTTTGGATCATCTCATCTTAAATTTTGCTGTTCAGTGAGTATAGCCTATAGGAACAGTGATGTTACCTGTGTTTGTTGAATTTGGTTACTGGTCTTCAGCCAACCGAAGAGTGATGAGTTTGGTTACTTTGAAGCTGAAGCTGGTTGCAATTCTTGGTGAACAGACATGTGTCCCTATCACAACAGACTGCTGGTCATCCCATGGCAAATTTTACATTGTGTGATCAGGCAGGGAGCGATAGTTGCCAAGCAAGAGAAGCTGGGAGGGGGCAGTTGCTTGGGTACCCTAGACCGCCACTGGAGGACAGAGCCAAAAGGGCCAGAATCAAGAGTTCTGGACCAGTGTGGGAAAGCAGCCTGTCTCCTTCACCATTGAGGTCAATGAAGCTGAAAGACTACAAGTCCCAGCAGCCCTTGAGAGAGAGGCCTGGTAGGATAAGGAAGTGTTAGCCCCCCCCCCCCCCCCCCACTACGAGTCCTAGAATCCTAGGGGAAAGGAGGAGGATCTGGGAGGGCTGGATGAACAGAATAGGAAACAGCTGGGAGAGGGGGATAATGATGATGGGAAGCAGCTGGTAAGGAAGGTTGTAGAGGAGCCCATGGACTGGCAGTCTGGAGAAGGTGGAGGAGGATTGGAGAGAGAGGAGACTTCAGAAGGAGAGCCCATGGACATTTCAGCCTTAGCTCAAGCTAAAGGTGGGCAAGTAAAAGGGCTCATAGCCACATGGTTCTGTGACTTAATGAAAGAGGGAAAGAAGTGGCTGCAGAAGCACTCCAACAGGGGGTGAGGATTTTCAACTGGGGTCAGGAGGGTGGCTGTCAGATGTTAGAGACTGGCAGAGGTTGGGTGGGACCCCTTTCAACTCCCAGGAAGTAATGAGAAGAGAGTGAAGGAAAAGTTGAAGCAAAAACCTGCCGATTGTGTGTATCAAGGACTGTGCTAGAGAAAATAAATAAAGGGGAAAAAGAAAGACTGTTGGTCTGGAGTTTGTAAATCCTGGACAAGGGGGCATGGAGGAGGGACAGGCATGGGAGGGCTGTCTCTGTGTTTTTCTCCTGGCAAGAGGACTGCTCAGCTGGGAAGTTCGAGGAATTGCGGTGTCCTGTGGATTACAAACCTGTGAAGGCCCCGTGGGGTCACAATTGGGGTGAGTGTCCACTGGATTGATAGAGTTTTTGCTGAAGGAATATCTGGGAATGGAGTGGATACTGCGCCGTTTACGGAAGAGTTTATAAACAACTGGAGAATCTGAAGGTGGACAAAGCTATAGGGCCGGATGGGATACATCCCAGGATACTGAGGGAGCTCAGGGAGGTCCTGGCGGGACCTCTTAAAGATTTATTTAATAGATCTTTAGAGATGGGAGAGGTTCTGCGAGATTGGAGATGAGCGGATGTGGTCCCTTTTCACAAAAGGGGAGACAGGGAAGATGTGGGAAACTACAGACTGTTAAGTCTCATGTCAGTGGTAGGAAAAATAATGGAATCGCTGCTGAAAAAAAGGATAGTTAACTTTCTAGAAGACAACGGGTTACAGGACCTGAGGCAACATGGCTTTACCAAAGGAAAATCCTGCCAAACGAATCTCATTGACTTCTTTGACTGGGTGACAAAAGAAATGGATGAAGGCCGTGCGCTAGATGTAATCTACTTGGATTTCAGCAAAGCCTTTGATACGGTCCCCCACAGAAGACTTGTGAATAAGCTGAAAGGGCTGAACTTAGGACCGAAAGTGGTGAACTGGATAGAAAACTGGTTGATCGACAGTTGGCAGAGGGTGCTGGTAAATAGAATCCACTCGGAGGAAAGGATGGTGAGGAGTGGGGTTCCTCAGGGGTCGGTGCTGAGGCCCATTTTGTTTAATATATTTGTGAGAGATATTGCTGAAGTGTTGGAAGGAAAGGTTTGCCTTTTTGCCGATGACACGAAGATAGCCAATAGAGTGGATACCCTGGAGGGAGTAGAAATGATGAGAAGGGATCTCCAAAAGTTAGAAGAATGGTCAAGGGTCTGGCAGTTAAAATTTAATTCTATTCACACAGGGGTAAAGGATCTATAATCAGAGTACAAGTTAAACAGAACCTTTCATTCAAAGTACTCAAACAACGGTATATATATAATAATCTTGACATTTATTCTTCATTAAGTGCCCTTAAATCAAATTTCCTCGGAACTCACTTCAACTGTCACTCAATTGTACTCACTCCGGAGACTCACACACCCCTTTCGCCATTCATATATTTAAATCATAGTATTACTGCAGGCAATATATTAATCAAAAAGAATGTAGCTTTTACAAAGTACAGCAGTAAAATATCCATATGAGATGGAGCAGATCGTCGGTCAAGAGTTTCTTTAATGACTTTTAAAGCCTCATCCTGCGGAATGACAATATAAAGAGATGAAACATCCACAGTCACAAAAATCGAACTGTCTGTAAGTCTAACATTTTGAAGGCTGCACAGAAAGTCCGTCGTATCCTTCAAATATGATTTTACCTGCTGAGCAGCTGGCTTCAAAAAAATATCCAATAGTATTGATAACGGTTCCAATACAGTATTACACAATGCCACAATCGGGCGACCAGGTGGTATAGAAATATCTTTGTGCACTTTTGGGAGAAAATATATCCGAGGAGTGTTAGGATATTCAACATACAAAAAACGTGCTTCTCGAGGAGTCAGCATACCAGTAGCAGTACCTTCTTCAATGATAGTTTTAATATTCTTTTGAAGGTCCACTATTGGATCACCCATTAATTTTTTATAGGTAGATTCATCATCTAGCTGACGATGACATTCCTGTACATATTTATTCATATCCCAAAGGGCCACTGCTCCACTTTTGTCAGCCCGTACAATCAAGATGTCCCGTTGTTTAATTAATGGGTGATCCAATAGTGGACCTTCAAAAGAATATTAAAACTATCATTGAAGAAGGTACTGCTACTGGTATGCTGACTCCTCGAGAAGCACGTTTTTTGTATGTTGAATATCCTAACACTCCTCGGATATATTTTCTCCCAAAAGTGCACAAAGATATTTCTATACCACCTGGTCGCCCGATTGAAAAGAGTGAGAGAATTGGAGGTGGAAGAAATAAATGTATTGTCTGTATATGGGTATACATAACAGTGTTGTATTGTCTGTTTTTCATGCCAGGTTCTCGCAGTGTCCTTGGTGGTTATGTCACTTGGACTGGGTCTCGGACTATCACTGAGACAGACTTCAGCTGAATTTCGTGAAGAACCAGCACTAGGTACCATTTTTCTTGATGATATTATTTATTTATTTGTTACATTTGTACCCCACATTTTCCTACCTATTTGCAGGCTCAATGTGGCTTACATAATACCGTAATGGCGTTCGCCATGTCGGTTGAAAACAAATACAAGGTTATATTGTAGTTGAAAGAGGTAGGTGTGAAATGTTAGTAAGCATGATTGATGTATATGATAAAGCTTTACTAAATAAACAGATGTTTAAAAAAAAAAAAGAAAGAGGTAGGTGTGTATCAGGCAGATACAAGGTTATATTGTGGTCGAAAGAGGTAGGTGTGTATCAGGCAGCATGAGGGTCGAAGGGAATGAGGATTGTATATTGTCCAGTACGATCATTGGTTATGCTGTGTTGCTGGGTGTGGGGATTTATGGTGGATCGGTGGGGTAGGCCTTTTTGAAGAGGTTGGTTTTTAGTGATTTCCTGAAGTTTAGATGGTCATGGATTGTTTTCACAGTTTTTGGGAGTCCATTCCATAGTTGTGCGCTTATGTAGGAGAAGCAGGATGCATAGGTTGTTTAAGTCCTTTGCAATTTGGGTAATGTAGGTTTAGGTATGATCGTGATGATCCGATTCTGTTTCTGGTTGATAGATCTATGAGGTCTATCATGTATCCTGGGACTATGCTGTAGATAATTTTATGGACCAAAGTGCAGATTTTGAAGATGATCCTTTCTTTGATTGAGAGCCAGTGCAGCTTTTCTCTGAGGGGTTTAGCACTTTTGAAATGTGTTTTACCAAATATCAGCCTGGCTGCTGTGTTTTGGGCAGTCTGGAGTTTTTTTGTGAGTTGTTCTTTGCATCCCGCGTAGATTCCATTTGTAACGTCTGTGCTCACCTCGCCCTCTGGTGGCTGCTATGGACTATCACCCATTCCAGACTTTAGCCCAGTCCAGTCCGGATCTTCCAGGCTGCCGGATTTGTCTGTCTTGTTTGACCCTGCACAGCTCCCGTAGTGGCCTGGTGATTTCTGCAGTGAGCCTCAGTTGCTGCTGGACTTATTAGCCATTTGGAATCTCTCTGCCTTTGCCTTTGCATCATCTAAGGCCCCAGTATGTTGGTGCTTGTTGCACTTCAGCCTGAGTTTGTTTCCTTGTTCTAGTTGTTTGCCTGAAGCTCTTGCCTGTTTCTAGTTAGTCTATGTTTAGTTTAGGGTTTGCTTGTTTCTTAGCCTTGCTCCTTGTTTGTAGTTCTTTGTGTAGTGCTTAGGTTTTTGTGTTGTCTGTCTTCAGTGGCTGCTTGCAGCTTTTAGTTCTTTCCCTTGTTTGTCAGTGTTTGTTTCCTGCTTTTGTGGCTGCTTGCAGTTTCCAGTTCCTGTCCTTTAGCTTATCCCTTCCTTGCCCTGATGTCCCTGTATGTTCCTTTCCTCTCTGACCCCCAGTCCTGGTTCAGCCTAGTGGGTATCCAGTCCTGCCTTGCCCAGTAAGTCCTGCCGGCCACCTGCAGCCCAGAGCTCAACTCCTGGTGAAAAGTGGCCAAGTGCAGGTGAAGTTTAAGGGTACCTGCTCTGCTTAAGTCCTGCCTGTTTGCCTCTGCTGCAACTCCAGTCCGGAGTTCCAGTCCGGTTCTGCCAAGTCTCCGGTGTGGGGTGGTTTTGCCTGCCACTGCCGCTCCTCGGCAGTGGCCCAAGGGCTCACAAACCCAGTTCCAGTTTTGAAAACGTGACACCACTGCAGTAATCTGCATGGCTTAGGACCATTGATTGTATTAGGTTTTGAAAAATTTCTCTTGGGAAGAAAGGTTTTAATTGTTTACTAGTAAAAAAGGCCCGTTTCTGTAGGCAAGGATACGGGCCTTAGGCAGGCAATTCCCCCCCCCCTCGTGCTACGGCCCCCTCGAACCCCCCCTTCCGCGAACCTGTCGATCCCCCCCGGAACGCTGAAAACCGCACCCCCCCCTCCTGCCGCTGTTGTGCACTACCTTCAGGTGGGTTCTTCAATCATCTTGTCTGGAAGTTCCTCTGCATGCGTCTGACGTCAGACGCATGGAGTTAAACTTTCTGAGAAGATGATTGAGGAACCCACCCGAAGGTAGTGCACAACAGCGGCGGGAGGGGGGGGTGCGGTTTTCGGCGTTCCGGGGGGGATCGACAGGTTCGCGGGAGGGGGTGGGTTTCGAGGGGGCCTTAGCGTGGGGGGGGGGGGGTGACAGCTGATTCCGAGGCAGTAGGAGGAGTAGGGAAACATGCTGCGCGTGTTTCCCTACTCCTCTCCTTGCCTTGGAATCAGCTGTGTTGACGTCAGTGACGTCCGTGCGTGTCTGCCTCGCAGACCACTTGCAGCCAGGGAGCCACAGTCCCAAGCATAGAACGTTGGAGGTGAGAATTATTATATAGGAAGTTTCCACATTGAATAGAACATTTTCTTTATTACGGAGTTTACTTGGCTCTGAAGGGTAAGGTTGCGGTCGATTGTGACTCCGAGTATTTTTAGGCTTTCTGAGATAGGGAGGATGTGTCTACTTGCTACAACTACACGGGCTATGGTGAGCTGAGTCTCCCCTGGAACAGGGTGACAAGACTAGTGGGGAAATATTATTAGTCAAGTGCTCAAGTAGCTCTCTTGATCCTTCTGAGATGCTCAGGAATGCCAAGCATTCCGCTCATTGTTTGTCTTCAGCAGTTCTGGGTAGGGCATCCAATGCAGCAAGTTGCACTTTTTACATTTCAAAGACAATTTCCTCCAAGTCAGTTCCCTGAGCTGAAAATTGCGGTCTGCATAGCAGTGAAAAGCACATCTGCTATTTCACGTGTGCATACTTATGACCAGGACGAAAAGGTCAGAGGAGGTAAAGTATGTATAAGGATTTAATTTTGTAATCCACACATGTGTTTTGCATCTGCCACTTTTCAAAGAAAAGTGCCCCGAGCCTCAGATAGATGAATTGTCCTGGTAATTAAGAATTAAGGGCCCCTTTTACAAAGGTGTGCTAGTGTTTTTAGTGCTCACTAAAAATTAGTGTGTATTTAACGCTATGATACCCATTATATTCCTATAGACATCTTAGTATTTTATTACATTTGTATCCCGCGCTTTCCTGCTCATCGCAGGCTCAATGCGGCTTACATAGTAACAAGAAAATACAATCTGTAGTATCAGAATGAACAAAGGAGGTATGTGATAGGACAAATGAACAAGGAGTAAATGGAATAGAAGAGATGTGAGAGAAAGGATAGGGATAGGTAAGGAAGTGGGTGATAAAGGAGAAGTTGGTAAGAGCATGGAGGGTAAGAAGGTTGGTAGGAGATATTTTCTGAGTCATTGTTGTTAATGATTAGTTGAACCGGGAAATAGATGGATTGCATTTGGGTAAACCTGTTTGAATAGATAGGTTTTCAGTATTTAGTGAACGTGAAGTTTTAGTGCATACTAAAAATGCTAGCCTGCCTTTGTAAAAGGCCCTCTAAGATAGCTCACCTCAAAATTCATCACTTGCCAGACATGACCATGGTGAACAGGCAACCTGCTGGGTATGCTATTATGAATTCTCAGTGAAATGTCTCATCTGTTGTAGTAGGAACCACAAACAAGAACAGAACAGAACAGAACAGAACAAAACAAAACAAATTGTTTCTTTCTCTCCGCCCTCCCCCTCCTTCACTATGAGCCAAGCTAAACTCATTTATAGTGGGGTATTGATGGTTACTGATACATCCATATAATACAGGACTACCTCTTCATAAATATTGTATTGGACATTACTACATTGAAAAGACTGACCTTTGACCAAGTTGCTTTCTTTGTGGCAGTCAGATCAGATGTGTGGAAGTTCAGGAAGCATGAACTCATTCTGTAAATGCTCCTTCTTACATAGTAGTCAAGCCACCAGATAGGACCACACAAAAGGCTGATTGACTAGCTCTGTGGGTGCTGGTAATGAATATCAGGCGGGCCCCTCCCCCCCCCCCCATAACTTCAGGGAGTACACACTCTGTGAAGAAGAGGAAGGAGTGATGGAAAGAAACCAGGGGAGATGGAGGAGGGACTAAATGAAGTGAAGGAGAGCAGAGCAGAGAGACAGAGGAATCCACTAGCAGGGAAAATGAAGAGAACCCCGATGAGGGAGGAGGAGGGAGACCGGAATTTAAAGGAGGAAATAGAGATGAAGTTAAAGGGGGTGGGTGATGGAAAAGTAGGGGGCGGGGCAGTTAAGAACCTGATGAAGAGACATAGACAAGTGGTAGGGTAGGTGGAGAGGAATCGCCGTGAGGAGATAAGAGACAGTGCCATGAGCCCTAGAGAATAATATGATTGTACTGAACGGGAACCATTGAAAATCTCAAAGTTATTGGGTGCAGCAGTGGTGATGGCTGCCTATGTTCTGTCTATAGTTCAGCGCATTCTATCATATCTAATGCTTTTTCTTCTTTACACAGTGAGCTGTAGAAATAGGTGTCATGAACCACTGAGTACAAATCAGAGAAACTGCCGGTGTGATCAGAACTGTACACTATTTCAAAACTGCTGCTGGGATTTTGAAGATATTTGTTTGAAACCAAGTAAGTGTTAGTTGGATCTTCACTTGCCATCATGCCAGACATTACAGAGCAAACCAAGTTGACACATCTGTGGAGGAACACCTCTCAGGATGACAGCACTGCATCAATGATCCTGTGGTCAGGCTTTCTAAGAGGACACTTTAAAACAATCCATAGAATTCTACAGCTTTAGCACCATCTGGTCATCCATCTCGCTCTGCCCCTGTTTCTCCTTCACATAAGAACATAAGAATAGACATACTGAGGCAGATTGAGGGTCCATCTAGCCCAGTTTCCTGTTTCCAACAGTGGCCAATCCAGGTCACAAGTGCCTGGCAGAAACCCAAATAGTAGCAACATTCCATGCTACCAATCCCAAGGCAAGTAGTGTCTTCCTCCATGTCTATCTCAATAACAGACTATGGCTTCTCCTCCAGGAACTTGTCCAAACCTTTTTTAAACCCAGATATGCTAACCTCACCTTTCCCTTTGTGACTGTCATTGGGAGGTTCTTATGATTCACTTATATATTCTAGTATTGTCATCTTTTGTTCATACTGTACTGATTTCAGGAAGGAGGTTTAAATTTTTTTTTTATTTATTCAATGGCCTAACAAAGCATAACTAGAAAAGCAATAAGAAACAGTAACATCAATGACTGATTACAGATGCATCCCCTTTTACATTATTAATCATGAAAGAATTTCCCCTCACCCCCTCAAATAATACTTTAAGATGACATCCAAGTCTGGGAATAGCTCCAATTCTACATTGGTTTAGAGCGTGCATTGCTATGTATTATGTCTCTATGAAAGGTGGGTAGTTGATCTCCAGTTGGTATATAGATCCCAAATTGTGCAATGTGATGCAATATGTCCATATCTCTAAGCTGTTGATTTGGACATTAAGCAATAATAGTCCACTTTCTGGAAAATAGTCTCCAGCAGTGGAACCACGGGTTGCTTTCACAGTTTTGCTAAGACAGTTCTAGCCACTGTAAAGACATATATCATCAAAGAGTGAATCTCTTTGGGGATATCAATGGCCCTATGATGTAACAACAAGCAGCATGAGTGGGATAGGAGACAAATAAAAAGGTGTTGAGATGAGTTTTTGAAGTAAGGCCTACCAAAAGGTCTTCACCACTGGGCATGTCCACCATATATGGAGAAAAGTTCCTTACTCACCACATTTGTGCCAGCATGAGGGAGAACCCGTCTTATAGATTTGGAACAATTTTGTGGGAGTATTATACCACTGATAAAACATTTTACACCCATTCTCCACCATGGGAGTAGCAATAGAGACTTTGAATAAGCATTTGAAGGCCTTGTCCCACTGGTGTGGGGTAAAGGATTGGGACAAAAGCCCTTCCCACTTAGCTATGTACTTCTGGACAGGGGCATCCTCTTTCAGCAAGGCTTGATATAATCTAGATATACAACTTCTTCTTGTGCCCGAAACCAAAGCCATCTCCAGTGAAGTTTCAGGCAGGGAGAGCTCCTCCTTTGCTCTATGTATTATAAAATCTTTTAATTGCAAATAATGAAAATGATCACTGGGGGCAAACCATATTCCCCTCCTCCTGCAGTTCGGAGAAAAGGAGGAGCTCACCCTCCACTCATACCTGTCCCAAGGTGCATAATGACAACATAGCCCATTTTATTTATTTAGTAGGATTTATTTACTGCCTTTTTGAAGGAATTCACTCAAGGCGGTGTACAGTAAGAATAGATCAAACATGAGCAATAGGCAATTACAGCAGTAAAAATAGTCAACTAACAATACAAAGTATGGCATGGTATACTACTTGCAATGTCAACACAATACATAATAGAACATTATAATTGATAGTGAAATAGATATTGTAAATATATCACATCAATTAGCCATGGGGCAAACCTTTCTGCATAACGAATAGGCGTATTTAGATGATAGTGTCTATGGGCAAAGAACCTAGAGTGAATTGTTACCCACAGGCACAAGGGGACCCTCAAGATATTATTAAGCCCAACTAACAGGGTTTTCAAGCATGAAATGGGCAGCCAGGGGAACACCTACAATGGGGTCAAGCCGAATGCCCATGTTCCATCCTGGTCCAAGAGTTATCCACACCTCCCTTCCAATTCGTTACAATCTGCAGAAGAGCCACCTGATAATACAGTTCAAAATTGGGAACCCCTATACCCTCATTATTTTTCAACTGATATAAAATTTGATGCCCCACTTTGGGAGGTTTGTGCTTCCAGATATCGACGAATGCCTTTCACCTAAGTGGCTCAAAGTAGGAGTGTGGGATTGGTAGTGGGATGGCTTGAAAAAGGTACAGAAGCTTTGGGAGAGCTGTCATCTTAAGAGCCATAATGCGGCCCAGCCAGGAAATTTGCAGAATATTCCATCGATTTAGATCTGCATATACCTCCTTCAGTTTAGAGGGAAAATTGGCCTAATAAATCCCTGCTGTCGTACTTGTCAAGTGAACACCCAAGTATTTGGTGGACCCAGGGGCAGAGTATCCTCAGGCTGCATAGTAAGATTTAAAATTTCTGATTTTTGTAAATTGATCTTAAACCCAGAAATCTGTTGTGCATTGCTGTGGCTGTGGTTTGTAAGCAAATTCTTTAAGATTCGTACAGTGTGATTGTGACATTTCACCTGTGCTAGCAGAAGGGAGCCAGCCAAGATCTTTCCGTTCTGAAATAGTTAGGAGTCTAATGTCACTTAATGCATAGGATATTTGAATAGTTAAAATAGGGCTTACAGAGCACCAAGCTCAAGCATCCATTTTGAATCGTGACATCACTTCCTCCCCAAGGAAGGAGGTTTTAACTTTTGAAAGCTAGCGAAAAATGTATTTAGTCAAATAAATAGATATCAATAAATAGATTTTGCACAGGGGTGCCTAGTCAAAGTAACACTTAATGCGCCAGTGGGAAGCCTATTTTCTAAAGACAAATAAACACCTACTTTTCTTTATGAAGTACCAGTGTAAGTGGCACACGTGGACGTATCCACCAGCCCAAGACCCAGATAAATAATGCACTTAACGCATGCAGAACCCATACTTCAGTCAACTCCGCTCCTTTGCACGTCCACCATGAAAGGGCGCACCGTCACTTCAAAGGTTGTACTGTTACACCAGATGGTATTTTGTAAGAGGTCATTTACATGAATATGTTGTAAAATCTGTGTAAAAATGACCAAATGCTGCCAATACAGGCTTGTACTTTATTGCTTAAATAAAGTATGCACCCCTTATAAAATTACCCTCTTAAAATGAATTAACATGACAGCCGCACTACTTGTTGTCTCATGCCCCCGAATTCTATAAATGGTGCTTTAAATTGCACACAGATTCACAAGGGAAAAAGATATGATGGGTTTACCTAGCCAATCTAGTGAAAATCCCCTGTCCCAGTCAAATTTAAATTGGGAAGAAATATTCAGGGTTCGAGTCTGATGAGCTAGGTTTTTATCATTGCATAGCAGATACCTTACGAGACAACAGCATGAGACTAGAATATGTGCTGCCTTGTACTGCTTAAAGTGCAAAATTACTTCTAATTCCACAGCTCAGCTCTGGACGTGCAACAGGTTGCGATGTGGTGAGACGCGGCTAACTGGCAGCTATTGTTTTTGCTCTGATGACTGCTTGAGCAAAGGAGACTGTTGCACAGACTACAAGAGTGTTTGCAGAGGTAAGGATCTTGCAGTAACTGCAGGCTTTTACAATTATTTACACAAAAACTTTATGTGGCTCTTTTGTCAAAATCATATTCAGACATCCTTATTCATAACAATGCAGCCAGCTTTTATCTGAAGCCAACATCTAATTTCCATGGGCCGGACCCACAGAAGAGAGCTTGGCTTAGGCCCCACACCCTCTTGCTGTCGTGCTAGGAATACTCTTGTTATAATTCTACTAATGTTTTGTAATCTGCATGAAAGGTAACTATAATAGGGGCTCATTTTCATAGCACTTAGGGAGTCTTTTACTAAAGATTAGCTTGAGTTATCTGCAGCAGGGCCCATAGGAATAAACTGGGCCCTGCTGCAGATAACTTGAACTAATCTTTAGTAAAAGACCCCCTTAGACTTAAAAAGTTCCATAGGTTACTATCAGGCTCATTTTCGAAAGGGATAGACGTCCAAAAAGTGACATAAATCGGCACGTGGACATCCTTTTCACAGAGACGTCCAAATCGGTATAATCGAAACCACATTTTGGACATCTTTGTCAGAAGTCTGTCGCAAGGACGTCCAAATCTCAAGGGGGCGTATTGGAGGTGTGTTTGAGGCAGGACTTGGGCGTTCCTAAGACTTGGACATCTTTGAGCCATAATGGAACAAAGCAAAGACGTCCAGGACTAAAACTTGGACGTTTTCACCTAGACCTGTTTTTATTATGAATAAGGCACAAAAAGGTGCCCAAAATGACCAGATGACCACTGGAGGGAATCGGGGATGACCTCTCATTACTCCCCCAGTGGTCACTAACCCCCTCCCACCCTCAAAAAAACATGATTAAAAATATTACTTGTCTGCCTCTATGCCAGCCTCAGATGTCATACTCAGGTCCATGACAGCACATGCAGGTCCCTGGAGTAGTTTAGTAGTAGGTGCAGTGCACTTCAGACAGGTGGACCCAGGCCTATACTCCCCTACCTGTTACATTTGTGGAGAAAACAGTGAGCCCTCCAAAACCCACCAAAACCCTCTGTACCCGCATATAGGTGCCCCCCTTCACCTGTAAGGGCTATAGTAGTGGTGTACAGTTGGGGGTAGTGGGTTTTGGGGGGCTCAACACACAAGGTAAGGGAGCTGTGTACCCGGGAGCATTTTATGAAGTCCATTGCAGTGCCTTCTAGGGTGCCCGATTGCTGTCCTGGCATGTCAGGGGGACCAGTCTACTAAACAAATGCTGGCTCCTCCCACGTCCAAATGGCTTGAATTTGGATGTTTTAGACTTGGACGTTTTTGTTTTCGAAAATGGCTGAAAATCAAAGACGTCCAAATCCAAGGACGTCCATAGTATTTTCGAACACAAGGATGGACGTCTATCTTTTTTCAAAAATGACCTTTTCCCCACCTCCGAATTTGGATGTTTTACAAAGACGTCCAAATTCCAACTTGGACATTTCTTTTGAAAATGCCCCTCCATGTAACTTTGTAAGTCTAAGTGCTTTGAAAATACGCCTTATGTCAATAAAAGCTGGAAAGATGGGAGCAATAAAAGGATTAAAAGCATGTATAAGTAAAACAGAAAATGCAAGAAAGTGTTTACTGAAGACAGAGGTTCAGCACAGCAAAAGCATGCATGTAATCTAATTTAGCAACTTCTGGTTTAGACTAGCCTGGTTCACCGAGTATCCCACTAATAAAAATTATTCACCTGCCATTTTCTCACATTTTAACACTTTAGGTCGAATCTATCAAAAGATTTTCCTTAGGTCTGAGAATAGCAGGGATCCCGTGATAAATTACGAACTTCCTCTTTGAAATATCCTTCACTAATTAGTCCCTCCCTCCTCAATTGCTTTTGTCTTTAAGTGGCACTGGCACTCCTGTGCTGAGAATTATTTTTCTGCATCATGGAAGTAGCTGCTAGAACAGGGGTGGGCAACCATGGTTCCAAGGACCACAATCCTGTCGGATTTTTAAGATTTCTACAATGAATATGCACCAGATTGATTTGCATGTACCACTTTCATTGTATGGAAATAGATCTCATCCATATTCATTATGGAAATCTTGAAACCTTGAATGGGTTGTGGACCCTCGAGGACTGTGGTTGCCCACCCCTGGGCTAGAACTTTCTCCTTGCTGTTTGTGTGTTGCCTGGAATTGTGTGCCTGAAAGGTCCCTTTTTAAGATTTATAGAAAAAGGAAAGCAGGAAGAGGCCCTTTTGTAGACAAATTTCACTAAAGTGGGAGCATCTACTGTCGAGGGTCTGTTGTGTCCATCATTCTGTCCATCAGTAGATGTGTGAGTGTGTAGAACAGTAGTGGCACAAATCCCTGCTTCTCTGTTAGTGGTGGCACGAACTGCCACTGCTCCCCAAGTCCTCCTCCTCTGACATGTGCCATGTGCAGTCCTTTCAGGAAGCAATCAGCCATACATACAGAATTGCAGAATTGGAGAAGCCACAGGAAATTTTGATGCCAATGCTGCTGCTATTGCTAATTTTGTCTCGCACTGGTGGCATTTTGGTGGAACAGGGGATAGAAGGACAGCAGGTGTTTGTGATATACACTCTTCAGCTTATTAAGACTTTGTTTTAAATTGATTTGATAATCTCATATTGCCCCGTTTTTTACATTACAAATGCTCTTACATTCCGCAATTGCCATAAAGTTCTGTGCAGATTCCAAGAATAACATGACAATAAACAGGCAAATGCAGTACCTCATCTCTAAGGTTTTTTAAAGAAGAAAGATTTTGGAGCCTTTCGAAATAACAAATAGTTTTTTATCATTCTCATTTGTAAGGGTAGAGAATTCTAAACACCAGATGCATGGTAAGAAAAACCCTTTATAAAAACTCATTTAGAATGTAATTATTTAAGGGCCCTTTTACTAAGCCGTGTAAGCATCTATGCATGCCCAATGCGCGCCAATTTGGAGTTACCACCTGGCTATCATGTGGGTTTTGCGCTAATTTCATTTTTGGCGCGTGTCTGAAAAATAATTTGTATTTTCTGGTGCGCATCCGCTACGTGTGTCAAGTGCCATTTGGCGCGTGTAGGTCATTACTGCCCGGTTAACACGTGAGACCTTACCACTAAGTCAATGGCTGGCGGTACGGTCTCAGACCCAAAATGGAAACACACCAATTTTTATTTTGTCGCATGTCCATTTTTGGCAAAAGTTTTAAAAAGGCAGTTTTTTTGCAGGCATGCTGAAAAATGGATCTGTGTATGCCCAAAACATGCGCATACACTACTGCAGGCCATTTTTCAGCTCACCTTAGTAAAAGGACCTCTTGGGATCTAGAAAATGCAATGACATGGTATTATGCAGTGCACCAATCCGGTCCCCCTTTGGCATACATATCATATGTAACAAATATGATGGAGCTCTCCCATGTATATTAAATATCATTGTATGTAATTTAAGCTGGATTTGAGCTTCAATGGGCAACCAATGAAGATCTATAAATAATGGTGCAATTCTGTCATATCTATGGGCAGAATATATCAATCAAGCTGCTTTATTTTGAATTGTTTGCAATTATTTAAGAAGATATTTATGACTATTTACATACCATTACAATAATCTAATTGGAGCAGCAACAGACTCTGCACTACTAACCAAAAAAAAAAAAAAACCGGATCAAAATAACTGCGAATTCTCCGTAATTTTCTTAGTAATGAAAAGGATTTTTTGACCACCACATTCACTTCTCACTCGGGTGTTAAACTACTATTTAAAAAAGACTCCCAAAATG
This sequence comes from Microcaecilia unicolor, assembly GCF_901765095.1. Lineage (NCBI taxonomy): Eukaryota > Metazoa > Chordata > Amphibia > Gymnophiona > Siphonopidae > Microcaecilia > Microcaecilia unicolor. The sequence continues at coordinate 167,169,298 of NC_044033.1, forward strand.
TTTACATCGGATTAAGATTTAATATTAGGATTACCCCACCTAAGTATGTTATCCTTCCAAATATTATCAGATTGTCCAATTAGTAGAAACTTGGTTTACAAATATCTGGTAGGTATGAAGTGACTCTAGCATTGACCCCACAGTATTTATGGACAGTTGCCTTATGAGTACTGGGAGTAATTGTTGCCAAATCCCATTGGTATGATTCTAATTACTGTAGTGCTCTACTGTCACTTGTTCATGTAATGGGGTTCTTTGGTTTGGAGCAGTCCACTTGTGGTTTCACATCTCAGGCCTCCACATAATACTTTATCTTGGTGCTCTCCCTCTCTTCACTCAGCGCATGCACATTCTTCTCCAAGAGAGCAGGTTCACTCCAGGTGAAAGGGATTTCTCTTCAAGGCCCAGGCATAGATTTCCCTCTTCACCCTAAATACTTAGAAACAGATAAACGTTGCTCCAACAAACTTTACTGAAAACTCATGCAAAACATGTAGTCCTTTGCAGTAGTCTTTCTGTCCTGAGCTTGTACAGCTTTAATTAAACACTGTAATACTCCACATTGGTTGCTGGGCAACCTATGACCTCCTGCACAAACCAGTCTTTTTGGAAAGGAGAGGTTTCCTGGTTACTTGACAAACCTTTTCCCTTCTAAATAAATACTTCACGGTCTCTCCTTTCAGGGATCTTCTTCAACACGGCCTCTCTTAGAAAGGGAGTCTTTCCTCACAATACCTTCTCCAGTAGTTAGGTTCCTGCTCGGTGCCTTTATCTCTCTTTCAATCCCTTAGCTTTTGGTTCAAGCAGATTCACTTGTTTCTTCAGTTCTCAGGTAGAGGGGTGGGTAAAACCTTTGAATTTCATGTGTAATTTACAAACAATAATTTAAAATTCAAGGAAGGCTTTATAGTGGCCCAAAGGCTGAGCCTTAGGTACATATCGTCAGCAAATTCACAGAAATTCATCCTCATACTCTCTAGGGGTATCTGACTTATATAAGGTCAAGCAGAAACACTGCATCCATCCCATAAGAAATGCTGTAGCACAATGGTATATTTCTCCTCTGAGTTTGAATGGTTCTGAATCCAGGAGCATACTGGGCTAGTGAGGGTCATGAGAGGATCCTTACATTTGGAAACAAATTGGGAAATGCTACTAGCATGTGAACATTAACAGAGATTTTTTTTTTTTTTTAGAAAAAAAAGACTTCATCATCATGGTCAGACTATTACAGTTATTAATCAATGGCATGGGTCCAAAAAAATAAAATAAATCTACATTTAAACCCCCTTTTCGGAATGCTTTCCACGTTCTACATTACAGAAACTAAAACTGGTTTGCCAATATAGAAACAGAGATACATGATGGCAGATAAAGGCCAAATGGCCCATCCAGTCTGCCCATCCTCCGTAACCACTAACTTTTCCTTTTCCTAAGGGATCCCACGTGCCTGTCCCACGCTTCCTTAAGTTCTGACACAGTCCTTGTCTTCACGACCTCCACCGGGAGGTCATTCCATGCTTCCACCACCCTATCCGTGAACGAATACGGAATTTAGATCCCATTCTAAAACAGATGTTACCATGAACATCTCTGTAGCAGTGCCCATTTTAGATCTCCAGCCTGATCAGGTTTAGCACTGCAACATCTTTGTGTGTCTTTTACAGTGCATTTATTCTAGCAAAAAAAGGTGCCGGTACTCAAATGCTAGGCCACCCTTCAGGGGTGGGGTGATCGCTGAGGGACCCACCCTACAATAGCCAGGCTCCCTGCAACCAGTCACAGAATCTTTGGCAAGGCAGAATTGGTGTGTAGAGCATGAGCACTTTCATTAAAACTTGGGGTCCATGGGTCAATTTTAGCAGACAATGGAAAAGGTGCCGGTACTCAGTACCCCCAAGTACCCCCTCAAAAAAAAGCCCTGGTCTTTTAGGCCACAGGCATTGCAGTACCAAACCCTATACAGCCGTACCTCCCTTGATGGATCACCCTGATGGCAGCAGTACAATCCCTCCATATCCCCCGGACCATCCAGCCATTCCTGAGGTCCATCCATGGCAGAAGCAGTTCTCTCCACTCCCAACCCATCTGACACCAGGTTTCAAAATGGTCTCATGGTACTACCACCCTTCTGTATAAGGGCTCCTGCTCTGTTCCTCTACAGTGGCAGAGATGGACCCCGGGTGAGTCCCTGGGACGGTTGGAGGGTTTGAAGGGATGGAGGGTTTGTCTTACTACCAAAATGCAGGCATTGACCCTTATATGGAAGGTTTATCCTAGCAGCAGTAGCATGAGACTACTGGTAGGGGTTGGTGCCAGCATTTGAACACCTCCTTAAAACAATTCAAAACTAATTTAAAAACACACCTTTTTACCATGGCTTTTGATTTATAGTTGGTATGGTCTCTTTTTGTGTGTTGACAGCAGTCAGTCTCAGAGCTGATTTCAGTTGTATTTGAATTATTTGTGCATGTATTATTGATGTCGTTTTTAACCTTTGCTGCCTTTCTTGGCACTTTTCTATGTGTGTGTTTCAGTTTTGTGGGTTTTAAAAATTTTGTGAATCGCTAAGATTTGGTTTTTGCCATGAATTGGCGATCGATCTAAATTCAAATAAACATAAAATATAAACATGGAGCCAGATAGGACAGGAGTAGAGTAGACCACTTCTACCCCTTTCCACTATGACATCAGGGATGGACCCTAGATAAGTCCCAGGGATGGCTGGAGATTCCAGTGGGAAGGGGGATTGTTTGACTGCCATCATTGTGGTGGGGGACTGGTACAGCTGCCATTGGAGGGGTGATGGTACTACTGTCATCAGAGGGGAATGAGGGGTTGGTACTGTTGCCACTAGAAGGTGGGACTGAGCAGGGCAGACTTATCTATTAGACACAATAGCCATAGCACCTGGGGTCCACGAAAATGTTTTAATATTTTTTTTAATCAGAAAGAATAAAAATTAAGTAGAAATTATTTATTTTCATGCCTTGCCTTGCCTTTAGGCCTTGAAAATGTACAAAATAAATAGAATATAAATACAAATACAAATAAAATATACATACAATTCAAATTAAAACTCAGTCATATATTAAATGCCACCAAAGGAGGGGCCCATTAAGGCAAAAGTGCCCAGGGCCCACAAAAGTCATAATGCAGCCCTGGAATTGAAGGTTGATACCGCTGCTATCGGGTGGGGATGTCAGTGGCTGTTCCCATGCTGGTACACTGCCGGTAGTGAGGCTGCATGTGTCAACACTGAGTAAGTGCAGTTGTTATCAGCAGTACACACCCTGGCCACAGTATATGTCCTCAGGAACAAGTTTAACTCCTAATGTTGATCCCGGGGGCCATGGGTGTGTACCTCCCTTCTGAAATGGGGAATGCATGTCTGTGTGTGCCCTGCTTTCATTATGCCCTAATTCCACCCATATCATGCCCCCTTGCCAGATGGGCCTACTGGCAAGTTAGAATCCTGACTTCTCAAAACCAGATTCTAGACGTTTTTAATACCTAGACGTTTTTGTGCCAGGATTCAAATGTCTATATCAAGAATAGGCCTTCTAAAATAAGCACCATAGTATTTCATTGCCTAATATCAATATTTAGGGTTGAAATTGAATTGTTCTTTTAGGTGAAACACCCTGGGCGAAAGACAAGTGTGAACCCGTCACTCAACCTCAGTGTCCAGAAGGGTAAGCTCCTTCTCACTCTAGATATTTATGTTTGGGTGTAGTTCATGTCTTAGAATACCAAAATGTTACATGAGTATTTTTGAGAAGTATGGTTGCCCTTGTGAAAAGAGATGTACATATTGTACAAAATACAACAGAGTTTACAAATATAATTAGCATTTTGGATTTGGAAACGTATTAGACTTCCCAGTTCAACCCAAGTTGGCCAAACAGCCTGATCCAATCTTGGGTTTGCCCTACTGCATGGATGGAGTTGTAGTTCTGACTGCCCAACTGATTCCCTTAGATCACTGGTGTTCATTCCCAGTCCTCAAAGGTTGCAAACAAGTCAGGTTTTCAGGATACTCCCAATGAATATGCATGAGATACATTTGTATGTCATGGAAGTGGTATGCATGTAAATCTATCTAATGCATATTTATTAAAAAAAAACAAAACCACTATAGCTGGGATCACACAAAACAAGTGAAGATTTTGGATGTTGTCTTAGACACCAAACTTTCATTTAAACAACAAAGCGATGCTATTGTTCGCTCATCAATTTTTGCAATGCATCATATTTGTTCAGTGCGCTCTTTTCTCTCTCCCTTGTTAATTTGTACACTCCTTCTTGCCCTGGTCATGTCCCATCTAGATTACTATACAGCTTATAATTGAAAAAGAAAAATGCCTATATTGCGACCCAAATCGGGAGATAGACGTTTATCTCACAAAAACGAATAAAGCGGTATAATCGAAAGCCGAATTTGGACGTTTTCAACTGCACTCCGTCGCGGATGCGGACAAAGTTGATGGGGGCGTGTCAAAGGCGTGGTGAAGGCAGAACTGGGGCGTGGTTATCGGCCGATCAGAGATAGGCGCCTTTCGCCGATAATGGAAAAAAAATATGCGTTTTTAGCGAGAATTTAGGGCACTTTTCCTGGACCCTGTTTTTCCACGAATAGGGCCCCAAAAAGTGCCCTAAATGACCAGATGACCACTGGAGGGAGTCGGGGATGACCTCCCCTGACTCCCCCAGTGGTCACAAACCCCCTCCCACCACAAAAATATGCCGTTTCACAACTTTTTATGTTCACCCTCAAATGTCATACCCACCTCCCTGGCAGCAGTATGCAGGTCACTGGAGCAGTTATTAGGGTGTGCAGTGGACGTCAGGCAGGTAGACCCAGGCCCACCCCCCCCCCCACCTGTTACACTTGTGCTGGTAAATGGGAGCCCTCCACACCGCCCCCCAAACCCACTGTACCCACATGTAGGTGCCCCCCTTCACCCCTTAGGGCTTTAGTAATGGTGTAGACTTGTGGGTGGTGGGTTTTGAGGGGGATTTGGGGGGCTCAACACCCAACGGAAGGGTGCTATGCACCTGGGAGCTCTTTTACCTTTTTGTTTTTTTTTGTAAAAGTGCCCCCTAGGGTGCCCGGTTGGTGTCCTGGCATGTGAGGGGGACCAGTGCACTACGACTCCTGGCCCCTCCCACGAACAAATGCCTTGGATTTATTCGTTTTTGAGCTGGGCGCTTTCATTTTCCATTATCGCTGAAAAACAAAAACGCCCAGCTCACAAATTGTCGAATAAAACATGGACGCCTATTTTTTCCCAAAATACGGTTCGGTCCGCCCCTTCACGGACCCGTTCTCGGAGATAAACGCCCATGGAGATAGACGTTTTCGTTCGATTATGCCCCTCTATAACTACTACTACTACTACTGCTATTTAACATTTCTAAAGCGCTACCAGGGTTACGCAGCGCTGTACAATTTAACAAAGAAGGACAGTCCCTACTCAAAGGCGCTTACAATCTAAAGGACAAAAAGTGCAGTCAATCAAATTGGGGGCAGTCTAGATTTCCTGGATAGAGGTACAATGGTTAGGTGCCGAAAGCGACATTGAAGAGGTGGGCTTTGAGCAAGGATTTGAAGATGGGCAGGGAGGGGGCTTGGCGTATGGGCTCAGGGAGTTTATTCCAAGCATAGGGTGAGGTGAGGCAGAAAATAGGACTTCCACAATTTCTGAAATTGGTTCAATCGACAGCTGTTAAACTTCTGCACGGTGCACATCGCTTTGACCAAGTTACACCTCTCCTTCGCATTGAACACTGGCTCCCTGTCTCTTCCCACATTATGTTTATGGTCCTTCTCTTTGTCTTTAAAGGCCATTTACCTTCTGCCCCCTCCTACATTAGCAGCCTTCTTATCCCATACACTCCTTCTTGTTCCCTTTGCTCCTCTAACAGTAATCTACTGACTCTTCCCTCCTCTGCCTGCCTCCACCTGAATATTTTCATAGAAACCACCATTAGTTACCTTGGGCCCAAACTATGGAATAACCTTCCTTCTTATCTCTAGACCCAGCCCTTGGTCAGAGCATTTAAATCACAACTCAAAACATACTGCTACATAACTACTTCTCACCTAAGCTCTCATCAAGGATGCTGTTTAAATCAATGTTCTTTTAGGAGGGAATATTATTGCTTTGTGTGATCCCAGCCATGGAGGAGCATTTTCAATATGACATCGAAGTCCGATTTTAGACGTTTTGATCAAAATGTCCAGAATTCAAGTGGCAAATAAAGCGATTTTTTGAAACAGCTAAATGCCTATCTTCTTTTTTTTTAAAAACAGCCACTTGCTAGATGTTTTTCTGCTCTGTGCATTTATCTTTTTGGTCTATTTTTGAAAAAAAAAATGCCCAAGTGAAAAATGCACAAAATCAAACCATTGAGATGTAGAAGGAGCCAGCATTCTTAGTAAACTGGCCACACAGACATCCCAGCAGAGCAGTGGGGCACCCCAGGGGGCACTGCAATGAACTTCACATAAAAGCTCCCAGGTACACATCTCACCCTTACTCCAGTATATTGTGTGGTGAGCCCTCCAAAACCCACCAAAAACCTACTGTACCCAACTATATACCACTACAATAACCCTTATGTCTGCAAGTGTCACTTATAAGTGGGTACCGTAGGTTTTGATGGGTTTTGGAGGGCTCACTTTCTACCACAGTTAGAGTGGATTATGGGCCTGGGTCCCCTTCTCCACAGTGCCCACCAACCACTAGGCGACTCCAGGAACCTGCATACTGCTCCAACTGGGGGAGTAAGGGGGAATCATTCCTTTATTTATCCAGTGGGCATCTGGCCATTTAAGGAACTTTTTGTGGCTTAGTCATTATTAAAAAAACAAATAGCAGTTCCGTAGTGTCTAAATCGAATAGGGGGGAAAGTCTCAACAACTGCGGCAACATATCTCAATCATTAATTGCTCGCAGTCTATGATCTGAAACCCCCCCGTAGATTTGTATCTTAAATTCTTTCTTGTCGATTCATGCATCCCATCCTCATATCACAAAATCTTTTATAGAGTCAAAGGATTAGATAAACAAGTAAACTTATCTTTCTACAGTGAGCTCCAGCTTCCGTGTTGAATCAACACGCAAGCTGGAGCTCACTGTAGAAAGATAAGTTTACTTGTTTATCTAATCCTTTGACTCTATAAAAGATTTTGTGATATGAGGATGGGATTAATGAATAGACAAGAAAGAATTTAAACAATAAAGAAGATACAAATCTACGGGGGGTTTTCAGTCTATGATGACTTTTTTTCTGCGAGCAATTAATGATTGAGTTGTGTTGCTGTAGTAGTTGAGACTTTTCCCCCTATTTGATATAGACACTATGGAACTGCTATTTGTTGTTTTTTTTTATAATATCAACGTTAGCAGTATTTTTGATCTGTGTGTGGTATTAGTCATTATTAAAACAGGTCTAGCTCAAAGCATCTTAGTTCTAGTCCTAGACGTTTTTGTTTTATTCCATTCTGTCTGAAAAACACCCAAGTCTTAGGAACACCCAAATCCTGCCCTTAAGTTGCCATCTTGAGATTTGAATGCACTGCAGACGAACTGCATAGAAAAACATCTGAAAAATGGATTTTGAAAATACCGATATGGACTTTTTGGCAAGAAAAACGTCCAAATGCCGCTTTATGCCACTTTTTAAATGTTTTTCTCTTCAAAAATGAGCCCTATAGTATATTTGTTAGTTACATGATTGCTGGGATACATATAGATATAATAAGGATTAATTATCTCCCATTTTTTAAAGAATTATGTATATTTATTAGGGATATGCTGAAAACCTGAACCATTTGTAGCCCTTGAGGACTGACAGTGAATAGCACTGCCTTAGATTATCAAAACTGCAGCTCTGTACATGCAATGGGACAAAACTAGGGTTTGATTAGCCTGGTCTGTTTACCTGTGATGAGTTGGCAATCATAGTTCATATTACAATCTGATAAACTTCCAGGTTCAAAAATAAAGAGTAATAAAGTGTGACTATAGTGCTGGAAGAAGGAAATATTTACTTTTTAATTATAAAAGCTTCCTTCTTGCAGCCTTACATTCACATCTGAAGAAAAGACTTGTGTGGTGTCGTGTCAAGCTCATGTACAGAAGCATCTTTTATGTTCCTTCTGTAGAAGGCGATACAGCCTATTAAAACTTCTGTTTTCTCCAGGATTATCACATATACTATAATTCTGCTTTTAAATTATATTAAAGGGTCTATGTGTTAATGCCATTTCAAACCAGAGGTCAACAAATGTTATATTATTATTTTAAAATATCAATTACAACTTGAAAAAAATAGAAGCATATATAGAAAAATTACCACAGCAAGGAAAGAAAATATACTTTAAAAGGAAAATGTAATCTACATGCTTCAGTTTAAAGTTGCACAAGATTACGTAGAAAACCAAAAGAAAACTGGGAACAAAGGTACATCTAAGGAGCCGAGATTGGGTGGCAGAGCCGGTGGCGGGAGGCGGGGATAGTGCTGGGCAGACTTATACGGTCTGTGCCAGAGCCAGTGGCAGGAGGAGGGGCTGGTGGTTGGGAGGCGGGGATAGTGCTGGGCAGGCTTACATGGTCTGTGCCCTGAAAAGGACAGGTACAAATCAAGGTAAGGTATACACAAAAAGTAGCACATATGAATTTATCTTGTTGGGCAGACTGGATGGACCATGCAGGTCTTTTTCTGCCGTCATCTACTATGTTACTATGTTATGTATGTACCAAATAGTAGAGATATTTCCACCCCACAAAATTTAATGAACTCTGATTCATGGATTAGTGGTATATCAAGCTTTCTGAAATAAATACATAAATAAAACTCCAAATGGTGGACACTATTGCTTCTTCAGTCTTCTCAGCTTTCTTGCTCTCAAACCAAACCCTCTGCTCAGAGGGTATCAACAAATAGTTACAGGGAAAATAAACTAGACACTTTACAATTAAGAGTCAAAGCATTCTGGCTGTTGCTCAAGAAATAGCTTCCTCCATTCCTTCATCTTATGGCACAGGTCTGGAAAAACTTTGTAACCCATAATAGCAAGTGCTGATTTTAAAGATGCAAATATGAACTAGAGTCTCTATCTTGAGGAAATACAAACATCATTAATAAAACATAATAACATTTTATATCACAATATAAAATGAAATACAGAGGCATTCCAATGACAGTTTGACAGGAAAAGGGAGGGGCAGGTTAGGTGAGAAACTAGGAGAGCTGGGTGGATGAGAGACAGAGAGAGATGTATGGCAGATAAGAGAGTGACAAAGCAATAGAATTTTATGGTTTATAGTGGGATAGAAAGCCCAGATCTTTGTTAAGTTCTTTCTATCCCACTTTAAACCATAAAATTCTACTGCTTTGTCACTCTTCTATCTGCCATACATCTCTCTCTGTCTCTCATCCACCTAACCCTCCCTTTTCCTGTGAGACTGTCATTGGAATGCCTCTGTGTTTCACTTTATATTCTGATTTTTATCAACATTTGTTTATTTCCCATCTGAAGAAGAAGGGTTACCTTCAAAAGGTAATCAAAAGACGTATTAAGTTAGTCCAATAAAAAAGATATCATCTTATTTTCTTTTCTATGTTTTGATTTATTTCTATTTATTATCTGTAGATAGCTGAAATTAGGGAAGCTGTACAGAGTCTGTCATTCAAGTGTGGTGAACCTTTCTGAAGATACTTAAGTTGAACATAGATTGAAAAGACATTGCTGCTTCTAGGGGTACAGAGAGAGACATTGTAGTTAGCCAACATGGAGAACTCTTTGTCAAAAATGGAATTCTTTACCTGGAGTGAATTGCTTACCCATAATAACTAAGGGATCTCTAGGAATGACTAATAGCTCCCTAGTTGCATTCTGAACAGCAGGTAAAAATCTCAACAACACATGCATGGGGAAAGTAACCCAAAAAACAGAAAGGCAATCTATCCGGAAACTCCAAGATGTAAATGATAAAAGCAGATCAGCAATAGATATACATAAACTTTTATTTGTGCAAATAATAATCTTTTGTATCGCCAGACACAGGCTGTATTTCGCCTGGAAGGGCTGCCTCAGGGGCTACAAAACAATAAATTAAAAAACAACCATAATACAATGTCAATAAACAATAATAATAAATGACATTGTATTATGGTTGTTTTTTAATTTATTGCTTTGTAGCCCCTGAGGCAGCCCTTCCGGGCGAAACACGGCTAGTGTCGGGCAATACAAAAGATTATTATTTGCATGAATAAAAGTTGGGGAAAGTAACCTGCACTGTTTGGCAGACTCAACCCTAACAACCTTTCTGGGCAGACTGGATGGGCCATGCCAGTCTTACTCTGCTGTCATTTACTATGTTAACTTTGACACATTGCTTTCTAGTTTTTTGCTCTGCAAGTCAAACATGTATCTGTGAACGTGAGCACAGAAGATTGTTATCAGCAAATATATGAGTGCATTAAAGAAAATCGTGTACAGTTTTAGCTTGTAAAGGATATAAATGAGAAGATACTGCAGATATGGAAAGAAACAAAGGTTTCTAATAAAGCAATAATTTCCCTTATGCTGCTTGTTTCCCCAGCCATAAATGCGTCAGCTGAAGGTAATAGAGGTGAAAGTCAATTGGAAGTCTGTATGTAAAGACTATTAGGTTGATATTTAAACACTGTGGTTGGAGCTTTCTTTAAACACTGCTCATGGTGTTTAAATTAATCATGGATATCCTGGATAGCAAGTGGTTCATAACATCTGAACAGAATGTTCAGTACCAGAATTATCTGCATAGTAGTGCTCAATATCCGTGACAGCTTTTCTGTCTTTACTTTATCTGGATAGCTACCCAGCTAGCAGTCTGAATATTGCCAGTCTCTGGATAACTTACTGCTCTGCCATTAGCTGGATGGTTCTGCTGAATATCCACAGATCCAGGGCCGCTGAGAGACTGAGCCTGGCCCAGGGCAGTACCGCTGCTGCTGCCCTCTGCCTCTGGGCAGGACTGCCACTGCTGCTTCTCCGCAGGACGCCACGTAGCCAGACTTCAAAAATTGGGTGGGCCAGAGCCCAATGTGGGGGGGGGGGGGGGGGGGGGCACATTTTGCCCTACCTCCCTGCCCCTGCTGCAACTCCACATACCTTGGCTGGTGGGGGTCCCCAAGCCCTGCCAGCAGAAGCCTTCCTCCAGCGCTGTTCTCCGCCGCATTGCCTGCCCTGAGGTTGCCTTCCCCTCACGTTGCACATGCTCAATTTTGTCAAAACCAAGCATGCACAATGTTAGGGGAAGCAGGAAGGGCAGGCAATGCAGCTTAAAACAGCGCTGGAGGAAGGCTTCTGCTGGCGGGGCTTGGGGACCCTTGCCAGACAAATCAGCAGTAGACGTGCTTCTTACTTTACTGGCAAGGTCTCTACCCTTAGGGCCCTTGCCCATTCTCACTACTCATCTTCTATCCCTTCGCTTTCTCCCATTGCCCCTTCTGAAAACCCCTCTACCTCCTTAACATAGTAACATAATAACATAGTAAATGATGGCATCCAGTCTGCCCAAGATAAACTCATTTTACATGGTATGTGATACTTTATATGTATACCCGAGTTTGATTTGTCCTTGCCATTCTTAGGGCACAGACCGTAGAAGTCTGCCCAGCACTCTTGTACTAAAAGTTCTGAAGCTAATGTTGAAGCCCCTTAAAATTTACACTCCAGCCCATCCATATCTATTCAATCATGATCAGGGCATAGACCGTAGAAGTCTGCCCAGCACTGGTTTTACTTCCCAATTGCCGGTGTTGCCACCCAATCTCCACTAAGATTCCGTGGATCCATTCCTTCTAATAAGGATTCCTTTGTGTTTATCCCACACATGTTTGAATTCCATTACCATTTTCATCTCCACCATCTCCTGCGGGAGGGTATTCCATGTATCCACCACCCTCTCCGTGAAAAAATACTTCCTGACATTACTCCTTATCCTGCCCCCCTTCAATCTCAATTCATGTCCTCTAGTTCTACCGCCTTCCCGTCTCCAGAAAAGGTTTGTTTGCAGATTAATACCTTTCAAATATTTGAACGTCTGTATCATGTCACCCCTGTTTCTCCTTTCCTCCAAGGTACACATGTTCAGGTTGGCAAGTCTCTCATATGGTTTTCAACGTAAATCCCATACCATTTTTGTAGCTTTTCTTTGTAGTTTCCAGATATTTCAGTCGAAAAGAAGCCATCCACATGGATGCCACCTGGACCACCAGATCCTTTAATACACACATTCAACACTTGCATTGAACGTGATATAAAGCAACTGGAGGCAAGAAGAAAACTACATTTTTACAATCTTTCAAAAACAGAATGTGATGCAGTTCAAACACTGGCTCAAAATCATAGTATAGTTATAAAACGAGCCGATAAAGGTGGTGGAATTGTAATTATGGATCGGACTGACTATGTAAATGAAGCTCAAAGATAACTTGACGGTCCTCAGTATTATGTGAAACTTGAAGAAGATCCCACAGGAACACATTAGAAAGATATTACAGAGCTCGTTACTTTTTCCTCTAAGATGTACTTCATTACCAACAAAGAGAGAACATTTCTTCAGGTAAAGAATCTGATTGTTCCTATCATTTATATACTCCCAAAGATCCACAAATCTTTCACCAATCCACCAGGAAAGCCAATAGTGTCTACAAATGGCTGTATTTTGGAACCCCTTTCTATTTTCACAGATTTCTTTGTATGTCCATTTGTCCCGCTGATTCCCCCTTACATCAAAGATACTTCTCATAAGATCAACACATTACAGGAATACCAGGGAGATCTCACCGATACAATAATGTTGCCGCTCGATATTGACTCACAGTACACCAATATCCCACAATTAGAAGTCGTCAATATTATTGAACACACTCTATGTGCAAGAGCAAACCACAGAAAGATACCAAACCATCTAATCCTCATGTGTGCCACCATGGCATTAACTAAAAATTAACAAGTGAAAGGAACAGCTATGGGGGCGAGCATGACCCCCGATCTCGCTAATCTATAAGTAGCCAATTTAAAAAAAGTACATCTAGAAGAACATCCATTCAAGATACATATCAAATTGTAAAAGAGATACATTGACGATATCTTTATCTTGTGGCATGGAAATACTGACAGTGGAGGAGTAGCCTAATGGTTACAGCACCACTCTTGAAATCCAGAAGTGGCTGGTTCAAATCCCTCTGCTGCTCCTTGTGATCTTGGGTAAGTCACATAACCCTCTATTGCCTCAGGTACAAACTTAGATTGTGAGCTCTCCTGGGACAGAGAAATAGCCAGTGTACCTGAATGTAACTCACCTTGAGCTACTACTGAAAAAGGTGTGAGCAAAATCCAAATAAATAAATATTAAAATCCTTCTATGATTGGTTACATTTACAAGATCCAATGCATTTCGAGTGAAATTAATTTTCTTGACTTGAAAATCAAAATAGAGAATAACCAATTCATGACCACCATCTACAGGAAACTAACGGATCACATGCATTTTTACACTATACCAGTTATCACAACAATAGCCTCAAGAAAAACCTACCTCTATATCAATTTGTCTGGCTTAGAAGGATTTGCTCCAATATCGAAGATTTCAATACACAAGCCCAGAATATGTCAGAAAGATTTTCCACTAGAGGTTATCCAGCTGTACATATTACTCCAGGTTTAACCAAGGCACAAGCCAGTGATAGACAAGATCTCCTACAAACCAGAAACACAAGAGGCAACCCAGATATTGTATGCATACTCAGATTCTCTTTTCTAGCCCAACAGATACAGAAGATCATACACCGCCAATGGCATGTCCTTGAGAACCACGAATGTTTTAAGAATAAGAGACTTGTAGTGGGATACACTAGGGAAAGGAATTTAAAAGAAAAATTGGTTCCTTCAGTGCTTCCAGATATAAAAACCGGACCAATAAACATCTCCTTTGGACATCTCAGATGTGGACATTGCAGTGTATGTAAACATGCCTGGGAAGCATCAGTTTTCATGCACCCCACCAAACAGAAAATATACAAACTTCAGCACACATCCAACTGCACTACTTTTGGAGTTCTATACATCATTCAATGTCCCTGCCATCTCCTATATATCGGAAAGACAAACAGAATGATCAAGACCCATATCATTGAACACCATAGCTGCATCAAACGCAATATCGAGTGGTTCACTGGCACACAGCCAGTCACTCAATACACGATCTTTAATTCTTGGTATGCAGGATTTTCATTCCCATCAGTAGAAGAGCGAACCTGGATAACATACTACTTAAAGGAGAACAGAAACATATTTATTTGGACTCAATGCAAAGCTAGATCTCAGTCCCTTTCTATAATTACTTACCAGTGCCAGATATGTATCTGGCATTAATCACAATTATTTGCCTTGCCTTTGCTTTCTCTACAAATAGGCATATACATACCATCATAATACACTTTGTTTTGCTGGTAAACAATATATTCAGTGATGTTTAAGAATCATAAGTCTGGCACTTTCCATTCGTACACATTTTTTTCATTAACACACACCGATTTGTTTAGGCTGTTTTAAGCTACTTATCCTTCTGTCCATAATATACTTTGTTATGTATGTATATTTCTATATTGTATAAATATCTACTATTTAGCTGAACCCCAAAGTGTGTTTTTTATCGTTTTAAATTCTATTTGTGCAACAGTGTTGGTTTTTACACTGCACAGGGGTTTTCTCCAACATTAATCCTCATCACATTCACCGTTACCACATCCTCTCCAGCTTTCGGTTTTATTTTATCTTTATTTTTTATGCATAGCCAAAGATACTGTCTCTATGTTACAGCAGCACATTAAATATATTTCTTATTTTTTCTACACGGAGTCATAATTTTTATATTGTTTCTACATTTATTTAGCATGTTAGTCTGCTTCATGTATCAATAGATGATTTCTCCCCATACATTTGAATTCATCTATTAATAGACAATCTCTCCCTGCACATTTATATATGTTATCTCTACAATCCTACATTTTTTATTTTAGATTATATTTTACTCGCATACATATGCCCTCTAGTGGATACTTCATATATCTCATACCACACTGATTTCAGCATTCCTTTGCATTTCCTATGCCATGTTTTCATCTGCAAATATTTTATACTATTGATTTCCGCATTAGATTGCAGTTCCCATGCCACGTTTTCACGTGCATAATTCCTCCCATATTCTCTACATAACTTACAGTTCAGGTCCACTCATACGTCTGGTTCATCCATTTACACATTCAGCTTTTCATACATTTGTTCATGTATTCTTAAAAGCTTAGCCTCATCCGAGCTATTGTTTTCAACGATACACCCCCTTTTTATTTTTAGTATTTTTACCTCTAGCACCATTCTTTCCACCACACACACATATCCTTAGTGCCTTTTACCACACACATCACCTCCATGCTGTTTTCCGATTGATCGTCTTTTACAAATGCGCCTGTTTTTGGCGCTCTTTTTGTAGTCTTTTTAATCCACTTGAATACAGTGTGTTCCTTTTCTGCAGACTAGTGGCGCCGAGAAGCCATACTTTTTACCATACCTTACAAAGGTCTTTCTAAAGGTAAGAACCTGTTTGTCTATGTTTATCTAACAGCACACATTTTTACCTTTTGCCGGTTACCAATTGTTTGAAGGTTCGGCAATTTGGCATTTCTGCACATCACTTTCCTGTCTTTTCATTTATACTACAAACAGTTTCCTCCCTCCTCATGATTAAAGTTTCTTTACAATTTTTTAGGTATATATGTGCTGAGCTGTGATGCGATATATATATATATATATATATATATATATATATATATATATATCAAACATATAAAAGGCAAGTGACCGTACTCACTTGCAAATGCGCAGTAGAGACTTCCCTCTCTGTCCCGCCCCCGCGTCAAGACGTGATGACGAGGGGAGGGGGACGGGACAGAGAGGGAAACTGCGCGGAAGTGGAGGGAGGGAACCGCTGACGTCACTACCGCTCCCCCCCCAAGGTAACCGCTACCGCCGCCACCACCCCCGGAGTCGCCACCACCCCCCCTTCACCCGGCCTGGGCCCTCTCTTCATTATTCAACTTACAGCAGCGCCGAAAACAGCAGCAAGCAGCTCAGCTTCAGCTCCCGTCGGCCTTCCTTCCCTGCCTGTGCCTCGCCCTCGCCGACGTGACGTCACACGAGGGCGAGGCACAGGCAGTGAAGGAAGGCCAACGGGAGCTGCTGCTTGCTGCTGTTTTGGCGCTGCTGTAAGTTGAATAACGAAGAGAGGGCCCGGGCCGGGTGAAGGGGGGGCGGGGGCGACTCCGGGGTGGGGGGGCGGTAGCGGCTACCTTGTGGGGGGGGACATGGGAGGTCTCAGAAGGAGGGGGGGCCTTGGAGCTGGGAGGGCTGGACTGAAGGGGGCCTTCCAGCTGGCTGGGAAGAAGGCACGGGGGGGGGGCCTTGGAACTGGGGGGGAGGGCGGGCGGGCGGGCAGGGGGCCCCTTACAGTTGTGAGGGAATGGGGCCCCTTACAGTTGTGAGGGAGAGCAGGGGGCCTTGGAACTGGGAGGGAGGGAAGGGGGCCTTGGGAGCTGGGGGGGAGGGCCTGGGGCCTTGGAACTGGGAGGGAGGGAGGACGGGCAGGGGGCCTTGCAGCTGGGAAGGGGGGAGGACTGGAGCCTTGGAGCTGGGATGGAGGGACAGAGGGGTCCTTGGAGCTGGCAGGGAAGGAGGATGGCAGGGGGCCTTGCAGCTGCAACGGGAGGGGGGCCTTGGGAAAAAAAACATTCCAATACGCGCCCGTTTTAACGGGCTTAATGGCTAGTATATATATATATATATATATATATATATATTTATTTGCTGCATTTATATCCCACATTTTCCCACCTATTTGCAGGCTCAATGTGGCTTACAATATAATACAACTACAATCACATTGATGAATAGAAAAACAGAGTATATATAACGGATAAGGTGCATAGGAATATTTCTAAATATATTCACGTCACCAAACAGCATTTACACAACACTCGTTTCCAGTTCTATATGTAGGTTTTCCTCTCTTTACATATTTAGATTGTCTGATCTTATCACTAGCCCTTGTGCCATCTCCTACACATTTTCAGCATCACCAGGTGTTTTTACTTTCCCGCACAGTCACAATCGTTTTTCACTGGGTCTGTTACCTTTAGTACGTAAGGCTCATCCTGCCATTTTATAACCCATGTCTTTCACTTTTGTGCCACCCTTCTCGATAAGTTTGTAGCTTCACCTACTTTACATTTTTTTCACTCTATAGTCCACGTCTTCCACCTTTGTGCCTCCTTCCATGACAAGTCAGTATATTATCTCCCCCATACATTTCAACCTCACTTGGTATTTTATAAACCTCCTTCCATAGCCACAAATTCATGCCCTTTACTGGCTTTGCATTTCACAGAATATAAACATCATTTTTTTGTTTCTATCCTTTTTTTTATCATTTATAATCCACGTCCTTCACTTTTTTGTCCTCATTAGCATACGCTTCACTTCATAGTCTACTTTCTTCCTTGCCATACTGCTTGCACCTCTTCCATCAGTTTGATACTGCTAGCACACATCATGTGTTCCACCATTTGAAGAGTTTTCATTGTCTTTCACAATATTTTTTATACACATTTACCGAGGTTAGTCCCCATACCACTTATCATACATATATATACCCATGCTTTTGAGCATATATACAAACATATGTATATATCTAATGTTTAATAGTTGTTTAACCTTGTAGCCTATTTTATAATTTTATTACATTTGTATATCATTTAGACGTCTACTTTTGTTAATGTCTTAATTTTTAATTTTTACATAAGTTCTAAGTGTCTCTCCCTGTATTTGTACAGACTCCTGAAGAAGGCGCTTTCAGTGCCAAAACATAGTACCGTGTTGAGTCTTCTTTTAATAAATGTTATATCTACATTGAACGTCCTTGGTCTGTTCCTTGAAGAGCCTGATTCTGTTCCCACTCTTCTGTTCCTGTAACTTTGCATGGGATATTGTTCTTTCCACTTCTGTGGTTTGGTTGCTTTAGGCAAGGATGGATGACAGACCTCTCACCAGCTATAGGCAGCTCCTACCTGCTCTACTTTGAGAAAGCAAAATGCCAGTCTGCAGTATGGAGGTTGAACCCATGACTTTGGTGTTATTAGTGGCATACTCTCTCCACCTGAGCTAACCAGCCAACCCCAAGGATCCTCTTAATGGCCAACCACTAGACTGTTCCAGTTGTGTTCCAGCCAATCAGTGTTATGCACTGCCTAGCTTCTGCCTTCTAGCCAGTTCGAACCAGGTCCTGCCTTCTCCAGCTTCCCGAGCTTTGCTAGGTTGTCCTGTCAGCAACCATCAGCGAGGACCAGTACAGCCAGCCTCGCCACAGTACAAGGACTCACCTTCCTTAACCGTGACATCAAATAAATACACATCTTCCTTGCTCATACCTAGGACATTATTGCTAAAATAAGTAACTAATCTAGAGGTGGTACCAAGACTATCTGCTTTAATTATACCAGGATTAATTCAGTCTTCTTTTAAATGTAATCTAATCTACTGCACTAGATTAATAGGAAAACATTGCACAAGTAAATCAGAAGAGTGGCATGTAGGAGGGGAGGGAGAAACCTGTGGGAAAATGGAGGCACTGACTTGGCTGATGGAAATGAAAAGATAAAGAACAAAAAGGATGTGGAGATGAACAAAGACTGATGTGAGCAATGCTAAATACAATAATGAGCCTTTAACTTTGTATTTTTATTTTGCTGTATAGGTTTAACCTTCCACCCGTTATCCTGTTTTCTCTGGATGGATTTAGAGCAGAATACTTGCAGACCTGGGGATCTTTAATGCCAAATATAGAAAAACTCAGTAAGTACTATGAAAAACACATATGCTTTATAGCAGCTACAAGACTATCTCTCTATATAAAACGCACCTCCAACATTCTAATGAAGCCTCACTTTCCCAACGTTCTAAAGTGAGGCGGCTGAGACCACTTTTTTGCTCCATGAGTGTCTGCCCCGCCCACGCGTCAAACGTAATGACGTCGAGGGTGGAGCAATGACACTCAGCAAATAACAGCGCTCAACGTAAAATGACGTCCCATTAGAAGGTTGGAAACACACTATCCGCCCTTCCCAACTTCCCCCACCCCCCAAAGTCGCCGACCGTCATCAAAACACCCCACCCCCCAAGGTTGCCACCGCTAACACATGGAACAAAACCCCCCAGCACTTCCCCCACCCACCAAAGTCGCCGCCCGTCACCAAAACACCCCCCCCCAAGGTTGACACTGCAAACACACTGAACGCCACACCCCAGCAAACACCAACCCAGGCAGGGGAGGAGTAGAATCGCTCAAGACTGCTGCCAGGGGCGTAGCCACGGCCGGCCCTAGACAGGCCCTGCCAGCCCACTTTTCCTCCACCGCGACAGCGCCAGCCCCAGCTCCCATTGCCGGCCACTGCTGCTTTTCATGTTCAGCAGCAGGGCCAATACTACAAAAAAAAACAAAAAAACAATCAGCTGACTAACCTGAGCGCAAAAAACAAAAAATGTAAAAAAAAAAACCACAGCACCGCAGGCAGCCTTGAGCCATTGGCTGCTGGCTGTGCAGGCTCCACCCGTCTCTTACGTCACTGCCCCTACGTCGCTCCGGGGGCAGTGATGTAAGAGACGGGAGGAGCCTGCACAGCCAGCAGCCAATGCCTCAAGGCTGCCTGCGGTGCTGCGTTTTTACATTTTCTTAAACATTTTTTGTAGTTAGCACTCAGGACAGCTGAGCGCTTCTTTTTATAGCGCCAGCCCTAGGAGTACCAAAGATACAACATCAAGTGGCAGGGCGGCCCGGAGGAGGAGAAGGTGGGTGTGTACCAGGCAGGGGGAGGAGTCACGAAGATCGCCGATCAAGAGGCAGGGAGGGACAGAAGAGGAGGAGGTAAACATCAGTGCTAGCAGGCAGGGGGAGGAGTACCGAAGAACGGGATCAAGTGGCAGGGAGGGCTGGAGGAGGAGGAGGTGGGGAGACAGGGAGGGGGGCCCCTGGCAGGGAAGCAGACAATGAGGGA
The DNA here is from genome assembly GCF_901765095.1 of Microcaecilia unicolor. NCBI lineage: Eukaryota > Metazoa > Chordata > Amphibia > Gymnophiona > Siphonopidae > Microcaecilia > Microcaecilia unicolor. Next base: position 167,189,464 of record NC_044033.1, read on the forward strand.
GGGGTGTCACCCTGGCACACACTCACCTTCGCCTGGCACACACTCACCTTCACCTGGCACACACACTCTCTCTCTCTCTCTCTCTCACACACTCTCTCAAAAATACACACTCCAAGGAAAACCTTGCTAGCGCCCGTTTCATTTGTTTCGGAAACGGGCCTTTTTTACTAGTGTTATATAATTCTGTATATACATATGGACGAACTGCTTTTTAAAGCAGCTTATTCTATACATTTATCAGAGTCAATACAGACCCCTCTCCCCCCCCTCCGTTTTACATAGAATGTATGACTTGGAACTGAGACATCCGGGTCGGGATATACTCAATTCTGGTGGTATTTTAGATAAGATGAACATAAACAGTTATAGATAAGATCTGTGATACGGAGCTGTACAGATCTCTAAGCCTGTATGAATCTTGATGCTGAACAACATGACAGCAGGAGTTCTTTGCTATCTGAGTTCCAGGTTGGCCTCAGCTATCTTCCTGTATTGATAAGAGTCAGCAAGCACTGGGAAGTGGTATCTGATGGTTAAGCCGCAGCAAAAAGTGGCCTGCGGCAGTGTGAGCGTGTCTTTTGGGAAAGTGCCAGGCCAGTTTTTGGCGTTTCATGGAAAAAGGGCCTTTTTTTTAAGGGGCTGGAAAATGGACATATGGCAAAACAAAAACCAGCGTGCATCTATTTTCGGCCTGAGACCTTACCGCCACCCATTGACTTAGTGGTAAGGTCTCACGTGCTACCCGGGCAGTAGTCATGCATTGCATGTCCACTGTCGTTTACCGCTGGGTAAGCGCCACAAGATAGAAAATAGAAAATATTTTCTACCCTGTGTTTTTGGTGTGCGTCAAATTCAGAATTACTGCCTGGGGCAATGAGTAACAGAATCCACACAGGATGGAGCTATTCTAGACCTGGTGCTTACAAACAGGGAGAATGTTTCTGATGTTACGGTGGGAGATCATTTGGCATCTAATGATCACCGAATGGTGTGGTTCAAATATTAAGACAAAGGAGGAAAGGGCTTATTCAAGATTGAAGGTCCTAGATTTCAAAAGAACTAACTTTGCTGAGATGGGGGAATTTCTCAAGAAAGAGTTAGTTGGATGGGAACAGCTGAAGGAAGTAGAACAGCAGTGGGCAAAACTGAAAGGATCTATTTTAAAGGTGACAAACCTTTATGTTAGAAAATTACCTAAAAGTAAGAGGAAAAGAAGGCCACTCTAGTTCTTGAATATAGTAACTGAAAAGGAAAGGGAAAGAAGGTTAGCCTTCATATGTTACAAGATGGCTCAGAAAGAGAAGGACAGGCAAAAATACCTGAAAAAGCTAAGAGAAGCTGAAAAAGCTGTCAGGAAAGTGAATAAGCAAATGGAAGAAAAGCTAGACAATATAGTAAAGTTGGGGGACAAGATGTTTTTCAGATATGTAAGTGACAAGAGGAAGTGCCACAATAGCATTGTGAGGCTAAAAGCTTAGGAGGAGGAATATGTAGAAGCTGATAAGGATAAAGCTGAACTGCTTAACAATTATTTGTGTTCTGTGTTCATGGATGAAAGGCCGGGGGGGGGGGGGGGGGGTAGGACCACAGAAAACAAATGCTAATGAGGATAAATGTATGGTAGACCAGGACCGATTCACAGAAGACTGTGTTTGTAAGGAGCTAGCTAAACTAAAAGTAGACAAAGCGGGGCATTATCGAAAGGGGCGCCCACGTTTTCCTGAGGACGTCCTCGCAGGACGTCCCAGCGAAGGGGAGGCGGAAACCCGTATTATCGAAACAAGATGGGCGTCCATCTTTCGTTTCGATAATACAGTCGGGGATGCCCAAATCTCCACATTTAGGTCGACCTTAGAGATGGTCGTCCTTAGACATGGTCGTCCCCGGTTTTCGGCAATAATGGAAACCGAGGACGCCCATCTCAGAAACGACCAAATCCAAGACATTTGGTCATGAGCTGAGCCAGCATTCGTAGTGCACTGGTCCCCCTGACATGCCAGGACACCAACCAGGCACCCTGGGGAGCACTGCAGTGGACTTCAGAAATTGCTCCCAGGTGCATAGCTCCCTTACCTTGTGTGCTGAGCCCCCCAAAACTCACTCCCCACAACTGTACAACACTACCATAGCCCTTATGGGTGAAAGGGGGCACCTAGATATGGGTACGGTGGGTTTTGAAGGGCTCATATTTACCACCACAAGTGTAACAGGTAGAGGGGGCATGGGCCTGGGTCTGCCTGCCTGAAGTGCACTGCACCAACTAAAACTGCTTCAGGGACCTGCATACTGCTGTCATGGAGCTGGGTATGATATTTGAGGCTGGCAAAAAAAAATTTTAAAGTTGTTTTTTTCAGGGTGGGAGGGGGTTAGTGACCACTAGGGGAGTAAGGGGAGGTCATCCCCGATTCCCTCCGGTGGTCATCTGGCCATTTAGGGCACATTTTTGTGGCTTGGTTGTAAGAAAAAAAGGACCAGGTAAAGTCGTCCAAGTATTCATCAGGGACACCCTTCTTTGTTCCATTATCGGTCGAGGACACCCATGTGTTAGGAACGCCCCAGTCCCGCCTTCACTATGCCTCCAACATGCTGCCGTGAACTTTGGTTGTCCCCGTGATGGAAAGCAGTTGAGGACACCCAAAATCGGCTTTCGATTATGACGATTTGGGCGACCCTGTGAGAAGGGCGCCCATCTTCCAATTTGTGTCGAAAGATGGGCGCCCTTCTCTTTCGAAAATAAGCCTGAAAGTGATGTGTCCTGATGGGATACTTCTGAGGGTACTCAAGGAACTCAGAGAGTTTCTGGCGGCTCCGCTGTCTGACATCTTCAATGCTTCCTTAGAGTCTCTGGAGTGGTCCCAGAGGACTGGAGAAGGGCGGATATGGTCCCTCTGCACAAGAGCGGAAGTAAGGAGGCTGAGAATTATAGACCTGTCAGTCTGACCTCAGTGGTGAGTAAACTAATGGAAACACTTCTAAAGCAGAGAATTGTGAGGTTTCTCAAATGAAATGGACTGCAGGACCCGAGGCAGCATGACTTCACTAGAAGCAGGTCATATCAGACAAATCTGATTGATTTCTTTGACTGGGTGACCAAACAGTTGGAATTGGGAGGCACGTTAGATGTGGTGTACTTGGATTTTAGCAAAGCCTTTGACATGGTTTCCGTACAGGAGACTGATAAATAAACTGAGTGCCCTTGGTATGGGACCTAAAGTGACTGACTGGGTTAAAAATTGGTTAAATGGAAGGAGACAGAGGGTAGTGGTAAATGGAGCTTGCTCTGAGGGAAGGGATGTTATAAGTGGTGTACTGCAGTGGTCAGTCCTTTAGTCGGCTCTTTGTAACATCTTTGTGAGTGATATTGCGGAAGGGGTGTCTGGTTAGGTTTGTTTCTTTACGGATGATACCAAACTCTGTAATAGAGTGAACACCCCGGAGGGTATGGATAGGGGGTGAAGTGCTTCTGGTAACGAAAGAAGAACGGGACTTGGGTGTGATTGTGTCTGATGACCTTAAGGTCTCCAAGCAGGTAGAAAAGGTAATGATCAAAGCCAGAAGGATGCTTGGGTGCATAACGAGAGGGATTACCAGCAGGAAAAAAAAGAGGTGATTGTGCCCTTGTATAAGTCTCTGGTGAGGTCCCACTTAGAGTACTGTGTGCAATTCTGGAGACTGCATCTACGGAAAGATATGAACGGATGGAGTCGGTCCAAAGGGCGGCTACAGAATTGGTCAGCGGTTTTCATCATAAAACATATAGGGACAGGCTTATGAACCTCAATATGTATAAGCTGGAAGAGAGGCTGGAGAGAAGGGATATGATAGAGATTTTTAAATACCTCAGTGATGTTAATGTACAGGAAGCTAGCCTCTTTTTCAAATGAAGGAAAATTCTGGAATGAGGGGTCATAGGATGAAGTTAAGAGGAAATAGGCTTAGGAGAAATCTAAGAAAATACTCTGTCACAGAAAGGGTGGTGGATTCATGGAATGGCCTGCTGGTGGAGGTCATGGAGATGAAGACGGTGTCAGAATTTAGGAAAGTGTGGGACAGGCATGTGGGATCCCTTATGAAAAGGAAGAGGTAGTGGTTACTGAGGATGGGCAGGCTGGATGGGCCGTTTGGCCCTTCCCTGCCATCTTGTTTCTATCCGGTCATTTCCAGCAGCATTTAACCTGTTAGTGCTGTTGAAAATGACTGGTTAGCGCCGAACTTCAAGCCGGCTATGTCAGGGGCATTCTGAAGGCAGAGTCTGGTTACATCCTGATATTCAGACATAACTGGCCAGGTTTAATGGATAAATATGACCGCATAAATAGCTGTCCTCTATCTTTATCTGCTAATCCATGCCCAGTTAAGTCTGAATATTAACTTAATCCGTCATGTGCTAGCCATTTAAAAAAAACAACCCAGAAATTTAATGCAAGCCTGGACAGGGATCTTTTTGTTAGAATTCCTGGTCCAATGTGGCCCATTTTCAACCTCAGTGTGTCTTTTTACCAGTTTTTCCCATATACCAAGTTTCATCACATTCTGTTAAGTTTTCTATGCTGCAGAAGCTGGAACTTCTTCTCCCATAGAAAAGCACTGGGCCATTTTTTATGCGGGGGTGGGGGGGAACTATTGTTCTATAACTTCCCATGTGATTTGTCCCATTTTTTAACTTGTGTCTTTTTACTGGCTTTTTTCCTCGAGCCAAGTTTCAACCTATTCTGTTAGATTTTCAGAGTTATTTTGCCTCTAGACAGACAGAGAGACTTTCTCAACTTCATATGTATAATTCTTTCCAACTTCTATTGGGTGGGAAAGAACAACAACTACAAATTCCCTCCGAGGAACTTATCCAGTTGAAGGATAAGTTCCATAGTCTTTTTAAAGGATAGATTTTGTGCTGTTATTATGATGAAATTGTCATTACCTCAAACTCTGTAGAGCAAAACATTGATTTTTCCACTTCAAAATTTGCCAGCTAAAGAGCAGAGAATATCAAGCCCTGCCCGCAAGAAAAGCACTCAATAACATGGAAAATTCTGTACAATCCCCAAGAATTGTAATTAAAAGATTATGAAAAAGAGCTGAGAGATGAGCATGTTTTTGCCTGCAAACTGGAGATCCACAGAACCCAGATGCAGAGCAACATATGTATTTATTGTGTTGATAGTGTAATGTAGTATACTATGCCATACTTTGTATTGCTTTTTGACTTATTCTTGCTGTATACCACCTTGAGTGAATTCCTTCAAAAAGGTGGTAAATAAATGCTAATAAATAAATAAATAAATAAATAAATACATGCTATGAAGCTATCTGAAAGGATGCCAGTGCCCAAAATATGTTCTACTGAGAGGAGACACCTATGATGAAAACATGGAATAATCTGATTTTATTATGTATGTCATTATGGGCTAAATTCAGTAAATGGCCCCCAAATTTGAGTGCCGATATAAATGAGTGGCATCTAAATACGGCGCTCTGAGGTTGGCATTCTTTATAGAATAGCACCTAGCGCCAGAATTTATACCAACGGAAGCCTTGTGTTAATCCCCGCACCTAAATTCTGTAACATTGCATGCATCTTTTGGGAATGCCTTTGACCCTCCCATGGCCATGCCCCCTTTTCACTTGTGTGCTAAAAAATTTATGCGTGCATCTTTGAAGACAAGCGCCTAGCAAGATGCATGTATAAATCCATTTTGTTGCTAGTTAGTGCCCAATTATTGGTGCTAATAGGCTCATTGGCCAATTAAATTGCTTCCACAACTTGGGCATGCACCCAAATTTGTATACTCAGTTATATGCTCTGTTTACAGAATTCCCCTGTTTATGCTATTCTCTGATGAGAAATTATTATTATTTTTTTTTTTTTTGAAAAAGTGAATGATTAGCTGTCATAAATAGATAATTTAAGTCATGGCAATACTGTATGTAATGCACCTTTGCCTGGGCAGTTCTGGGTCCAGGGTCCGAGTGGGCTGGAGCCTCTGCAAAAGGCAGACTCCATTGGACCCTCACTCACTCACTCACTTGGCGTGCAGTGCCTCCACCAGGGGAAAGAAGTGTTAGTACTACTACTACTACTAACTAACATTTCTAAATCGCTACTAGGGTTACGCAGCGCTGTACAATTTAAACATAGAAGGACAGTCCCTGCTCAAAGAGCTTACAATCTAAAAGACAAGAGAACAATCTAAAGACAAGTGAACAATCTAGAGGACGAGTGAACAGTTAATCTGGCCTACCTAGATGATGTCAGGGAGAGTGGGGTTGGAGACTGCTGACGGCCTGGGGGAAGGGGAAAGGAAGTGGTGGCCTGCTTTGGGGGTGGCAGGCTCACAGTGGGGGAGGAGTCCTGCAGGTCCTGGCCAATATTCAGTGCTTTTGAGCTGTCCTAAATTTGGCCACTTAGCTATGTAGGTGCCAACACCGAATATTACCGGTACCCACATAACCCCAGGCTCCTGCCTAATGCTGCCTCCTGTACTGCCTCTTTTTTTGGTGGTGGTCAGAGGTGATATTCATCAGCAGTGTCCGCTTTGTGCCACTGAATATCTTGGGGGGGGGGGGGGGGGGTAGGCGGCCATAGGCGATTTAAGTGTGTAGTATCCTCTTTTACCCGCTTAAATTGTTTGAATATCAGCCCAACAGACCTTTTAGCGTGACCACCTGGCAATTTTCGCATGTTCAAAAATGTTTGCACTGTAAAACTACCATTATTAGATTTTTTAAACAATGGGGTACCAGCGTACTGCTAATGATGTCACAGTGACATAGACTTTTATCTGGGGAGCAATGTTGGAGGCTATCAGAAGCTCCACCCAAAGCTGTAAACAATTGCCGAACTCAAGGAAAAGCTGCAGATGATCTGGGACAGCCTGCCACAGGGACTGATCGACAAGGCTGTTAAGAACTTCCCAAAGTGACTGAAGGCCCATGTCAAAGCTGGAGGTGGATGTTATTTCAATGACATTATTTTACTATGTTTTAGCTCATTTTTAACATGCAAAAATCGCAAGGTAGTAACACTAAAATGTCAGTAACATCAGCATAGCTTACGATAATTAAGGTGCTTGTTTTCAAAGCACACAGACTTACATGTAACTTTGTAAGTCTATGTGCTTTCAAAATGAGCCTCTGCATGTTGTTAATAGTAATACGTAAGTATGATGACTAAATAAGTATGTAAAATTTCTCGTTGAAATTCAAAGCAGTTGCTGAGAAACTAGGGGACTACTTTTTTTTATGCCTCGCCCTTTATATGTGTTGTTAGGCACAGAGCTGGTTTAAGCCTATGGGCTTGTGTTCCAGAGATACGCATATAACTTAGAGGTCGATATTCAGCCGGCTGAGCTGCACTGTCGGCATTATGCAAGAAAATTCAGTGACGGGTCATGTTCGGGCTCCAGCATTGAATTTCCAGGTGTACAGAGCCGGCTAAACCATAGCCAGTTAAGGGGTCCTTTTACTAAGGTGCGCAAAAAAATGGCCTGCGCTGTTGTAGGTTGTATGTATTGCACGCACGCAGGTCCATTTTTCAGCGCGCCTGCAAAGAGGCCTTTTTTTCTTTTGGGCTGAAAATACACGTGCGGCAAAATAAAAATTGGCACCTGTCCATTTTGGGCCTGAGACCTTACCGCAACCCATTGACTTAGCGGTAAGGTCTCACACATTATGGGGTAGTAATCATCAGTGCGCTTACACTGCCAATTACCGCCCGGTTAGCGCCACGCAGTAGAAAATAGAAAATATTTTCTGCCAAGCGTATTGGAAGCGTGTAAAAATGGAATTACCGCCCAGGGCACAGGGTAGTCGGGCGGTAGTTCAAAATTGATGCGCATAGGTGCCTATGCACCTTAGTAAAAGGGCCCCTAAGTGTAATATTCAGTACTTAATGGTCTATGGGGCACCACATAAAGATAGAACTGACTGGTATATGATCCTATTTATGTGGTGACCTTGGCTGTTTCAGTGTTGAATATTAGCACTGAACCAGCCAAGTGTTGACTCCGCCCCAGCAGGGCCGCCGAGAGGGGGGGGTCAGGGGGGGACAAAATTCCCTGGGCCCGGGCCTCCAAGGGGGGCCCAGCGCCGGGGTCAGGCCGCTGGTGCTGCAGTCCCCGGTCTCACCTGCCTGCCTCCTCGGCTCCGGGCCCCCTGCATTCAAAGCGGCAGTCACAGATCGCCTCCCTTCGGGCCTTCCCTCCCTGTGTCCTGCCCTCGCGGAAACCGGAAGTTACATCAGATGAGGGTGGGACACAGGGAGAGAAGGCCAGAAGAGAGGCTGCTTTGAATGCAGAGGGCCCGGAGCCGTGGAGGCAGGCAGGTGAGACCGGGGACGGCAGCGACGGGGGGAGCGACAGGGGACGGCAGCGGCAGGTGGAGTGATGGGGGCGCGGCGGCAGCAGAGGGGGGGGGGGGGGGGGGGGGGGGGGGCGGCTTTGTCCCGGCCCGGCCTAGTCTCTTGGCGACCCTGTGCCCCAGAACGCACCCGAAATAGCTGGTTTTACGTTAGGCACTAACCGGATCTTTTCAATAGCACTAGCTAGTAAAGTGCCACTAAAAATGAATGGTTAGTCCTAAACAAGTGATTTAACCAGCCAGGAACTGTTTCTGGCTGTGTAAATTTGCTTTGAATATCAATTCCATAGTATTCTATAAGTAACACCCATAACTTTTGTGTCCCACCCACACTTTGCTTAGACTCCGCTCGGGTATATGTCCACCTATCGAAGATACGTGCATGGTTATAGAATAACAGATGCATGTCTGGCATGTGCACTCATACAGTCCATTCTCAGAATTCACGATGGTATGGTTCCCAGAAAACATCGTAAACTACAAATTCACAAATACTGAACAAAATGTACTTATGGGAAATAGGGGTTAGGTTTCAGCTGTACCAATTTTTCCGCAAAACCGCAAATAGTGAAAACATATCCCTAATAGGAAACTGTATATATGGATATGCTAGTATTCTCAGAGCTGCATTTTCGCCACTGCAGCGGACGGTGATTCTCTCTTTATATGCTGGGGCTTTGAATTGATTTCCAGTACATCCTACTGTGCTCAATCTTGACCCCTGAAGCAGGCGCTGTTTAGCGCCGAAACATGGCCCGTGTCGGGTCATTAATAAAGAACTCTATTTGTCCCAGCATTGGAGCCGACTCTGTGGGTGCTTGAGCACCCCCAATACTGAGAAAATTCCTTGTATGTGTCCAGGGAGTGGTCATTTCCATTGGGCTTAGCACCCCCAATAATTTTATTTTAGTTACATTTGTACCCCGCGCTTTCCCACTCATGGCAGGCTCAATGCGGCACGCAATGGAGGGTTAAGTGACTTGCCCAGAGTCACAAGGAGCTGCCTGTGCCGGGAATCAAACTCAATTCCTCAGTTCCCCAGGACCAAAGTCCACCACCCTAACCACTAGGCCACTCCTCCACTCATTTTGAAAACTTGGCTCCTATGTGTCCCAGTCTTGAAGGCCCAGTGTTGCTTTTTTTGTTTGTATACTTTCTGTGTATGCTGTATTACCCTCTCTATTTGTGTTATGCTAGTATTCTCCACATTTGTGAGCATAACTGGCATATAAATCTTAGCACCTTCTTTATAGAATTAAGTGTAGTAAATCTAGCTGCTAGGTTTAGGTCATTTTTCAGCTGAATATGTAGGCAGCTAAGTTTAGCTGACAATTTATCCAAACGTAACTGCCTAAAACTATCTAGTTATCTTGTCACACAGTGGCTATTTGCAATTAAACCTAAGAGCCTTTCTAGCTGGGGTGTACAGCCAGCAGGGCCGCTGAGAGAGGGGTGGTTTTAGGGGGAAGGAGATTCTCCAGGCCCAGCCTGTAAGGGGGACTCGACACCAGCAAGGCTTCCAGAGGCAGGCAGAAGGTTCTGCTCCCTCGGTCTGTCTTTCTCCTGCACCTGTGTGCAGGAACCCGGGTGATTGCATTACTGCTACAATCTGGGTCCCGGCACACAGAAGCAGGAGAGTGACCAACTGAGGGAGGAGCAGATGCAGAAAGGTAAGGGGTGGGGGTGGTGCGAGTGGGAGGGGGGAGCGGCTTCCTGCCCAAAGTCTGGTTCTGTCTCTCAGTGGCCCTAACAGCCAGATTTTGTTTGTTTCAATATATTTCATTCATTTTGGGGAGGGGGCAGTGAAAGGGGGAGAAGGAGCCTTTATCTGTCAATACCAGACACGTCGCTGAAATGAAACAAAATATAGCCCTCTCCCCCATTTCCTTGTCAGTTGTTTTTCATTGCATTGTATCCTTAATTTCAAGCACCATAGCATATGAATTCTTCCTGGGGAGATATATCAGTACTACTAACTCCTTGTGTCCTCAGAGAGCTCATTACAGAATCTAATTACACAAGGACAGCACAAATGAGTAGCTTCAGTTAGGGTCATCAAACCTCTACAATTGTCCTGGAGTCTCTCAGAATGTCCAGCACACTGCTTATTCCTTTTATTTATTCCTGGAGGCTGCATGTCTAGCGCCATCATTTGCAATGAAGAGATACTCAGTTATAGCAGACCCAACATTTCTTTAGTTTTGAGTCTAATGAATGTATTTTAGAAGAATCATTCATTTTGTCATACCATATGATTTTCATTGAGACAGTCTTTTATGCACATTACTTACCTCAGGGCTCATTTTATGCTATAGGCCCTGCCGTAAATAACACGTTAGTGACGTTAGAGAGCACTAGCTGTTAGTAAATGGTTTCCATGGTTATTTTTGAAAGAACTGAATAAAAGAAACACATGCATTAAAAAGTAAAATAAATCCCATCACCCTTTTTAAAGATTCAAGCAATACAAGCTACTTACCAATATTTGAAAGGTATTAATCCGCAAACGAACCTTTTCTGGAAACGGGAAGGCGGTAGAACTAGAGGACATGAAATGAGATTGAAGGGGGGCAGACTCAAGAAAAATGTCAGGAAGTATTTTTTCACGGAGAGAGTGGTGGATACTTGGAATGCCCTCCCGCGGGAGTTGGTGGAGATGAAAACGGTAACGGAATTCAAACATGCGTGGGATAAACATAAAGGAATCCTGTTCAGACGGAATGGATCCTCAGAAGCTTAGCCGAGATTGGGTGGCAGAGCCGGTGGTGGGAGGCGGGGCTGGTGGTTGGGAGGCGGGGCTAGTGCTGGGCAGACTTCTACGGTCTGTGCCCTGAAAATGACAGATACAAATCAAGGTAAGGTATACACAAAAAGTAGCACATATGAGTTTATCTTGTTGGGCAGACTGGATGGACCGTGCAGGTCTTTTTCTGCCGTCATTTACTATGTTACACGTTTCATGTAGCAAACAGTATGCTAGGAATTATTAGGAAAGGGATGCAAAATAAGACCAAGAATATTATAATACCTCTGTATTGCTCAGTGGTGCAACCTCTCCTTGAGTATTGTGTTCAGTTCTGATCACTGTATCTCAAAAGAGATATAGCGGAATTAAAAAAGGTTCATAGAAGAGCGACCAAACTGATAAAGGGGATGGAACTCCTCCCATATGAGGAAAGGCTAAAGAGATTAGGGCTCTTCAGCTTGGAAAAGAGATGGCCGAGAGGGGATATGACTGAGGTCTATAAAATCCTGAGTGGTGTAGAATGGGTAGAAGTAAATCAATTTTTCACTCTTTCAAAAAGTACAAAGACCAGGAGACACTCAATGAAATTACATGGAAATGTTTTTTAAACAAATAGGATGAAATATTTTTTCACCCAAAGAATAGTAAAGCTCTGGAACTCGCTGCTGGAGGATGTGGTAATAGCGGTTTAAAAAATGTTTGGACAAGTTCCTGGAGGAAAAGTCCATAGTCTATTACTGAGTTGGACATGGGGGAACCACTGCTTGCCCTGGGATTGGTAGCATGGAATGTTGCTACTAATTGAGTTTCTGCCAGGTACTTGTGCCCTGGCTTGGCCACTGTTGAAAACAGGATAATGGCTAGACCCAGTATGGCTATTCTTATGTTCTTATGAAACATCTCTCATTCCCACACACACTCCCATGCATACGCATGCCCATTTCCTACTGGGGAAACTGCTCACTCAACAGACATGTCAGCCCAAGGTTTAACTTTTTGCGATTTTGTATTATTACTAGCAGATCTACTATCTTTATTAGAGGGCTCCTGTAAAAGTATTTAGCACTAAAAAGGGAACAATGTTTCCAAAATCATTTTGCAAGCACTTTGTATTGTCTATTTCAGAAACATGTGGAACACATTCAAAGTACATGAGGGCAGCGTACCCAACCAAGACTTTCCCAAACCATTATACAATTGTCACGGTAAGTCCTGACCCAAATTAACTTTCTACTTCCTGCGACACAGCAAAACTATGGACCATATTGGACTTTTATCACCACCCCCTCTTTATTTCTTTGTTGCTTTTATTTATGTTTCTTAAATGCCTACTACTATATTGTGTATTTGTATTTTACCGAACCGGAGCCTGCCTCTACGGTATTGTGTAAGCCACATTGAGCCTGCAACAAAGTGGGAAAATGTGGGGTATAAATGTGTTAAATAAATAAATAAATAAATGGCTGCTCTATTATTAAGTGCTGTTCACATCACAGATCACTAGGTTTGAGAGAAAATGGGAGAAGCAGGCAAAATGGAGACTTACAGAATGTTTGTTTTCTTGCATTTTAAATATTGAATCCTGATAGGTGCTGATAGCCTACTGCTTAAAGGGGACTATTTGTCACACACTTTCAGGTGGCTTACATGTGCTTAAGATTGTAGATGAATGCTGCTGTTGGAACTGTGTATCAGGTCTACTAGAAACCTGCATGGAATAAAGTCCTTAAGATTGAAGTTGCTGGTGGACATTTATTTCTTGACTGTACTGGGAGCCTGTGGCTGGAGGAGATTGTTCTATCCTTGGCTGCACCTAGAGGTACCTGGTTACAATATGAGTGCCTCATGGATCGAGGAAGAGCATTAGATGTGGTGTACTTAGATTTTCACAAAACCTTCAACATGGTTCTTCATAGACGTGGAAGGCGACTGAGTGTAGTGGTAAATGGAGTTCATTCTGTAGATTAGGATGTTACCAGTGGTGTGCCACAAGGGTTTGTTCTTGGGCTAATCCTTTTAACACCTTTGTAAGCAATATTGCTGAAGGGTTGTCTGGTAAGGTTTGGCTTTTTGCTGATGATAACCAAAATCTGCATTAGGGTAGACACTCCTGATGGTGTGGATGACATGAGAAGGAATGGTCCAGAATTTGGCAGCTAAGATGTAATGCAAAAAAATACAGGTCATCCTTTTGGGCTGCAAAGGGAATAGTACAATTTAAGGGGTGAAGAACATTTGTGCACAAAAGAGGAGTGGGACTTGAGTGTGAAAGTATGTGATGATCTTAAGGTAGCCAAACAGGTAGAAAAGGCAATGGCAAAAGCTAGAAGGATGCTTGGTGCATAGCTAGGGGATGATGCTCCTGTATAAGACTCTGATGAGACCTCATTTAGAATATTGTGTACAATTCTGAAAACTGCACCTTCAAAAAGATATAAACAGGATGAAGTCAGTCCAGAGGGCGTCTACTAAAATGGTCAGTGATCTTCTTTATAAAGTGTGTGGGGACAGACTTAATGATCTCAATATGCATACTTTGGAAGAAAGATGGGAGAAGGGAGATATGATAGAGATGTTTAAATACCTCCATGGCATAAATGCACAGTAGGTGAATCTCTTCAACTGAAAGGAAGCTCTGGAATGAGGAGGGCATAGGATGAAGGTGAAAGGGGACAAAATCCAAAGTAACTTAAAATACGTCTTCCTGAAAAGGGTGGTGAATTTGTGGAATGACCTCCTGGTAGAGGTGGTGGAGACGAAAACTGTAATTGAATTCAAGAAAGCTTGGGACAAGTATATAGGATCTCTAGAAGAGAGGAAGGGATGGTAGATGGTATGAATGGACAGACTGGATAGGCCATATGGTCTTTATCTGCCTTCATTTTTGTATTTTTCTAAAGGGCACGTTATCAAGAATATTGAGAAACTCTAAACTGTTTATTCGCCTAGTCATTTGCCGAACTCTGTCCTGCTTGTCAATGGAAAGGCAATGGGGCTGATATTCAGACCATGGGAGGTAGCCAGGCTGCCTTGCACAGTTGACGCTGAGCCTGGATATTCAATGCTGAACTATATCCAGTGACTAGCATTGAATATCCGGGTGTTTTTTGGGCCAGTTTAAATTTAACTGGCCAACTCAATATTCAGCGCTGGCTGGTTAAGTTTAAACCAGCCAATGCTTTTCCAGCTATTTTGGCAGCTCGATTTGGCTGCCAAACTTATTCAGCGATGCGCTGAATATCACGTGATATAACTAGCTATCTGAAGGCCTGGGGGGGGGGGGGGGAGGGATCACTGTTCATTTTGAAAAGGTCTGAACTTTTAAGAATGCTCCCTCAGAACATCAGGTTGCACCATAGCAGCCCCATGCTCCCAGGAAGTTAAATAATGCAGCTTGCATGGTTAATTGCAAGGTGCATTATTCATTTATCATAGCAGTCACTATCCTGTGTTACCACAGGATAGTTACTCCCACAGTATACTACACTGCTATAATAGGCCATATTTTACTTTAGCTTAGTTACTTCCCCCCTTAGTAATTGGCACTTAACAAGCAATTATTGATACTAATTAGCATTAATTAGAATTCATGTGCAGGACTTGCTAGGTGTATCCCGTAAAGTGGTGCACATAAATTTTAATGTGTGCTATCAAAAAGGGAGCATGATCATGGACGTGGAATTGGTGGACCTTGAGTGTTCCGAAAATCTACGAGCATGGTTATAAAATACACTTGCTCTATGCCTAACTTAGGTTCTGGTATTTCCACCAAGTTTTACTTGGCGCAAATGGATGCATCCATAGTTAGGCGTAGGCATGGCTGCTAGGTGTATTATAGGTGTATTCTATAAACTGGCTAGGCGTATTCTTTAAACTGTGCCTAAATCTAGGCGTGATTTACAGAATACGCCTCGGCGGAAATATTTTTGGTAACGATTTTTCAGGCACCATATATAGAATCTAGTCCATTGTGTGCAATTTTTAGTCTGCTAACTTTGCAGTATGTACTGTACATGTGTATCTTTATAGATATATCACTCGCGCAATTTGTCAGCAGGCCACCACCTTCAGGCCTTCCTGCAGGTATAAACTCTGCTGACCCTGGAAGGGCCCTTCCCTGGACATAGCACTCCCAGAAGCAGACTCCAAAAATATGCTTAAATCCGCTTTATTCCATCAGCAAGGCCAAGACATTTCCTCTTCCAGACACAGTCCTTGGTTACAGTACATATCACCCCTTGTTCCTTCCCCCCACCGGCCACAGTTTCTGGATATAGTTTAAATCATTCACTGCTTCCCCAGCATGACCTGATTCCTGGACATAGTTTTAAATCACTCACTGTTTCACCAGCATGTCAGTGTTCTGAACACAGTTCAAGTCACTCACTGTTTCCCCAGCATGGCATGACTTCTGGACACAGTTTAAATCACTCACTGCTTCCCCAGCATGGCATAACTTCTGGACACAGTTTAAATCACTCACTGCCTCCCCTTGCTGCTCCCCTTGCTTGCCCCCAGGGCTTTACAAGGGTTCTTGGGAACTGTAGTCCTCCTCCCTTCTCCAGCTCTTGGGAAACTTATGCCTCTGTGGGGGTGTGGCTTCCCAGCCCCTAGGATCCTGGGACTTGTAGTTGGAATCCTGGGTATGAAACCTACCCATCCTGCTCCTCTCCCGGATCCCTTCTTCCCTGACCCTCAGGGGTTCCTCACAAATTATATAAGTTCCTGTTTCTGCTCTGACCTTTTATGGATGGAACTGAATGTAAATTTTAATATATAAGCTAATAAAAATGATTGAAAATAGGTTTTGAAAACTGCGTGTTATGGTAGAAACCCAGTGCCTTTAATTGCCCATTATGTAAGTAAGGGGGCACAGAAAGACTGGCTGACTGGGGTAAATTTCACACATTATTATGTAATCTCTTCTGCCCAGTGACGACTTTCCATTCTTCCCATGCCATTTTGTAATAACCATGTAACCCGGGTCTCACCTCAACCAGCTCACTCTCACCACCAAGTCCTAGGCTACAAATGTTTCTTTCTGTGTTTATCACTCTCACAGTGTCAACTCTCAACCATACAAGTTTGAGCGCAGGCCGGGGCCAGACTTACTCCAGTAAGCCGTATGATATTAAGCTGGCCTTTATTTTTAGTATCCTCAACAGTCCAGGAGTCAGTTCTTCACTCACTCTCTCGTTCTCTCAAAAGGATGCTCAGCACACCCAAGGAATGCCTTTTTATGCAAACATTTACTAACTTCCACAAAGGCAGTAAATCCAAACTTCAAACTCTTTATGCACAGTCAGCATTTGGTTTAAGAGGTTTCATAGGTTTTAATCCAGCCAAGACTTTTTAGTACAGTCTTATTCACTATTTAACGTTTCTCTTGTAATCCAGAATTATGTAGTTATACAACTCCTCCTGTCCATTACCCATCCCCTAAGGCTTCATAATCCGAGGCTGCTCCTGATGTCTCTGATTACAATCCACTTCCTTCAGGATCAGACCTCTCTGTCTGTCCCCCTTACAGTGATGGACCTCTCAGGGCTACATCTACTACTACTTATCATTTCTATAGCTTCCCCTGCTCCGGCTCCTGCTCCCAGGCTGGGTTCCCCTTACCCACCTGGAGCTCTTCTCATCCTCTCAGTTTCTGCTCTTAGGTGCAGAAACTCTTCTTTAATTCTAGCCTGAGTTTTTGCTGCCTTTCCAGGATACCCCCTCTCCTCCTAGGGTCCTGGTGGGGGTGAAGGCAACAAAAAAACCATGTGCTGAAACAAACAGGAACTTCAAACTCTACCTTAACTATCAATCATAAACTAGACCAATTTTTCTCTTCAGTTTATTCTATAAACACACCCCTTGGGCTGGGCATTTCTCCCACCTAGGGACATCCCACATGCTCCCCTCAGTGGTTCCAGAGAAATATCCACACCACTCAGTAATCTCCATATAATGGGGAATTGCAATCATGTACATTCATTGAAAATGTGTAATGCTGTCATCTTTCGTCAGTAAAACTAATTTGTCTTTATCTATTTTCTTTCACAGGGTTTATATCCAGAGTCTAATGGTATCATTGACAACAGTATGTACGATGTGAATTTAAACAAATCATTCTCATTGTCTGGAAATGAAAAATTTAACAAGAGCTGGTGGGAAGGACAGCCGGTATGTTCTAATTATGCCTAAAACAATGGAGGTAATTCTCTGAATTGACACTTCATGTGTCACAGATGACAAAAATTGGTAGTTTTGTGCTGCAAAGTGCTATAGAGCGTAACCGCAGATGGACCATGGGCCTGTCTTCAAGTGACATGCACAACTTATAGAATGCTGTCAGTTATATGTGTCACTTTGCGTGTGCACATATGCACCTGCTATAGACATGGGGCCCGATATTCAGTGCTATTTAACCGCCCAGAAACAGGCTCCTGGCAGGTTAAATAGTTCTTAGCCGGCTAAACGCTAATATTCCAGGCTAAACCAGCTAAGGTTAAGATAGGCCTGCTATTTAAGTGGCCTGCCTTTAACCACTATAAATTTAACCAGTTAGTGCTGAATATTCGCTTAGATGGTTAAGTTCCCGCGGCCAAAACTGAAACTAGATATTCAATGCCGGTCGCTGGATACAGCCCAGCATTGAATATCCGGGATCACCGGCAGCAGCCATCTGCACTGCCTGACACTGGCTGAATATGGGGGGGGGGGGGGGGGGGGGAAGGAGGGGGAGGATGGTGTAAATGGTCACACCTAAACTAAGTTACGCCCATGCTGACTTACTCTAGTATTTTATAATGGCATCTTGGGGCACAGATGCCATTATAGAATTGGTACCCAGTATTGACATGCCTAAACAGAGATGTCACTTTATAGAATTGCCTCCTATATGAGTTCTGCTTTATTACAACTTTTATTTTGGCCTGTCAGTTTCCTTCTGCTTCTGTGGGCTTCAAGCTCAGTCAAAACTCGTCTTTGTTCACAAGCATCTAACAATATTTCCTCTGAACCCACCTTTTCTGGTTTTTGTAATCATAGCTCTTCGGCACAGTCCATACACTTCAGTGGTTCCCAAACCTGATCCTGGAGGCACCCCAGCCAGTCAGGTTTTCAGGCTATCCCTCCCCCCCCCCCCCCCCCCCCCCGGGCCAGTGAATGCTTCTTCCCTAGCATCTCCAGTACTGTCTGTCCTGAGCAGCAGAACCTTGGCTCAGAAATCGAGCCCAGGCCCTCAGCATGCGAGTACACAGCAGTGCCACTGCGCCAAAAGTTTGGTCCACTTTTATCGTATCCTCATGTTAACTTTTAGTGTGTTTTTTTTCTTTTTAATCACAAGTGAAATTGATGCAAACCTTGGCTGATTGTGTTAGGGGTGTCTCTGTCTGAGGGGGATGATGGCAGTGCATTCCTTTTTATGACAAGAAAAAGTAATTTCTCCATATCTGAGCGCCTTCTAAATTCAGAAGGTAGTTAATAAGCTTTATCTAGGACAGGGGTTCTTAAACTGTTTTGGGTCTCGGAACCCTCTCGGAATCTGAAGAAAACAGTGGAACCCTTTCACAGAAATATGTGCATAAAATGTACTGTTTTGGGATCTTGCCAGGTACTAGTAACCCGGATTGGCCACTGTTGGAAACAGGATGCTGGGCTTGATGGACCTTCAGTCTGTCCAAGTATGCCAATACTTATGTTCTTATGTTATGTTACACAAGGTTTATTGTCTGCAAATACCTATACGTAGTTCATTGCAGATTACAAATTAAAGAAAAGAATACTGAGACATAATCTCAAGAATTATATCATGTCGTGTATCACTCATCATAATAATTTTGAAGAACAAATAATAAGCATGCCCAGTTATATCAAATATTTATGAAACAAGATTGTTTTAAAAACTTTACAAAATAACTGATAATTCCTGAACATGCACATTTCTAAAGTATTTTTATATAGCAGGGTACATTTTCTTTCATTCCTAACAGTTGGAACTATTTTAGCAAATTTTACATAGTGAAAATCACAATTTATGTCTTCTGACTATACACTGTAGAATCTACACTTGTTTGGAGTGGAACACTATTTTAATAGTATAACTGTAGGCAGTTCATTTTTTCTAGCAATAAAAAGGTGCCATACTCAAATGCCAGACCACCCTTCAGAGGTAGAGTGATCACTGAGGAACCCACCCCACAATAAATAGGCCCCCTGCAACCAGTCACAGAATCTATGGCAAGGCAGAATTGGTGTGTAGAGCCTGAGCTCTTTCATTAACAAACTGAGGGACCATGGGTCAATTTTAGCAGACAGTGGAAAAGGTGCCGGTACTCAGTACCCCCAAGTACCCCCTCAAAAAAAGCCCTGACTGTAGGTAAGACCATTTTCAAAGTAACAGGAAGGAAATCTAAGACTCCTCACAAAACTAGAGGAAAAATAAATACCACAACCTTCTGGTCTAACGTCTTGAATAATCCAGCTCTTCCTCCACAGTCAATAACAACTTCATGATTAAATGGGATGACCTATGCGAAAATGACTTAAATAACATAGCTTCCCTCAAATCTACATCCAAACCAACCCAGAAAATTTCACCTTGGTTTAATCAATCTATCCTTCTTTTGAAAAGGAAATGTAGAAAACTGGAAAGAAAATGGGCTAAAGACAAATCAAATGAAAACAAATTAACTTGGAAAATAGCCATCAAAACATACAAAAATGAGATCAAAATTACAAAAACTCAATACTACAACAAACTAATCAGTGGTAATTTTCTTAATACCAGTAAACCTTTCAATCTGATAAAAAGCCTATTATCCACAAAAGAAATAACCACAACCACAGAGTCTCCAACAACAGCACAGCAACTGACTATTTTTTTCAAACAAGGATCAGAGAAGGAGTCCTCAAATTAAAAATCAACCATCAAGATATTTACGAAAACAGTCAGTCAGACACACATACAGCAATAGCCACCAATAGAATTTGGTCTTCCTTCCAACTACTAACCCACAACACAGTAAAACATTACCTCCTAAAATATTCAACCTCACAATGCATACTAGACCCTTGTCCTATTTATTTAGATTTTGCTCTCACCTTTTTCAGTAGTAGCTCAAGGTGCGTTACATTCAGGTACACTAGATATTTCTCTGTCCCAGGAGGCCTCACAATCTAAGTTTGTACCTGAGGTAATGGAGGGTTAAGTGACTTGCCCAAGGTCACAAGGAGCAGCAGTGGGAGTTGAACCAGCCACCTCTGGCTTGCAAGACTGGTGTTTTAACCACTAGGCCACTCCTGCACTCCACTAATGAGATATTGCACCCTCCAGTCACCCAGCTCTGAGCTACTTCTACCTGTTCATTTATTTTCTCACCTCTGCAATAAAGCTGCCTCTCTTCAGATTTCTACCTCCAACCACTGATACAGCTCTCAGAATTACGGAGTCTCTGTGCCTTGGGGTAACACTTCTGAACATCTGACTGTGAGTAAATTATCTGTGTTTATTCAATAAAGAAAACTTCAGAAAATAAAGAGACTTCAGGTGTGTGCTGGTGTGCCAAGGTTATACTTCAAGATATTGAGACTTTACAGTTAACAAGTCTTAAGAGGCTTGACAGTCCTAGTTACCTTATGAAGGAAGCTCCTAATATATTCATTAATCTTTTTCCGCAGCATAGCTCCTTCCTACTATTCCATGGCACTTTCCCTGATAATAAAGGTTCTATTATCCTAACACCAATACTAAAAAACAATTCAATCACCATAACTGACGTAACAAATTACAGACCAGTTGCCTCCATTCCTTTGATGATAAAGGTGATGGATGGAAGGAATAGTAGCAGCACAAACTATGGACTACCTTTCACATTTCTCCCTACTACTCAAATTGCAATCAGGTTTCAGACCGGGCTATAGCACAAAGAATGTCCTTACTACCCTAGTATCAAATCTCAGAAATTAGCATAATTAAAATTAGTAATTAATAATAATAATTACAATTAATTGTTTGAAATATTATTTGAAATATTTGAAAGGTATTAATCCACAAACGAACCTTTTCCGGAGATGGGAGGGCGGTAGAACGAGAGGACATGATATGAGAGTGAAGGGGGCAGACTCAAGAAAAATGTCAGGAAGTATTTTTTCACGGAGAGAGTGGTAGATACTTGGAGAACTCTTTTATTTATAGAGACGGAAATCAATAGACAACCGTACATTAAAAATACATAAATACAAATCAGCCCACTATATACATATTCACAAGTCCCCCCCCCCCCTACCCGGGAACCCTAATAAAACCAATACCCACCTGAAACCAAAAAATCATGACAGTTTTAACTTAACATGCTTCCACCAAATAAAAAATTTACCAATCCCTACCTCCGCCCTTTCCCACCGTGCTACCTCCTAGACCGCCCTTACTATATCCCAACTGACCCCCTCAACAGACCTGTACTCCTGACGCAGGGAAACCCCGCAGCGCGCCATCCAAAGACAGAACCTGACAATAACAGAGATCAGAAACCCCATTACCGGCTCCAGCTGCCCTTTCCCCTGCTGTCTCCCATAAACCCAATCCGCGTAGGTGTAAGATCGAAAACTGGGAATTTGTAACAGAGAAGCCACTCTGTCACACACCTGAATGGAAAAAGGGCATTCCTTTAAAAAATGGTTCATGGTTTCTTCCTTTCCAACACATTCCCCCCTCGGACAGTCACGGTCCTTCATGTTCCTGTCCTTCAGATTTCCCCTTACATATAGCTTTCCATGCAAGGACAGCCAAGCAATGTCCCTGTACTTGTGTGGGATCCTTTCTGATGACACCAACCGCAAACCCCGCTCCAATACCGGCCCAGGAGCATCCCTAAGTACCAGTGGAGAGGAAAATCTCTGAGTGCGCACCCTTTCCACCCAAACCTCCCTCCTCCCTTCCTTTATTTCCTCTACCATAACACCCCACAACCGTACTAACTTGACCAGGGTCCGATAATACCCTACCCCCTCCGGAAAGCCTTTCCTCAAAACCCTCACCCTCCCCCCTCCCAGCCAGGGGACCCAATATTCCTTCCACCACTGAATAACACTCTCTGCCCACCCCGGGGGTTCTTGATCTACTGCCCGACCCAAATTAAATTGAAGAAACAAAGAACTGAAAACTAACACTGGGTTAACCATACCTACCCCTCCCTCATTCCTTGGCAAGTATGTGATGTTTCTTTTGACTGGGTTCATCCGGTTACCCCATAGCATTTGAAAAAACACACTGTAAAGTGCCGTGTAACAACGCTCTGGTAACAGACAGATGTAACTTAAAAATAAAAACATTGGCACTACATGGGATTTGATCAAACGAACCCGATCTGCCATCGACATCCTCCAGCCCTTCCACCTCTCTACCTTTGCCCTTGCCTCTTCAATCTTCTGATTCCAATTAATCAATCCATAGTCCCCTGCCTCAAACTGTATCCCCAGAACCCTTATCCTCTCTGTAGCCTGTGGGAACCCACCCTCCAATTCAAACCTTGCCCCTGCCGGTCCCACCCATAAGCTTTTACATTTCTGATAATTCACCCGCGATCCTGACGCCTGCGAATACCTTGAAATCATCCCTTGCAATTTCCTGCCTTCTGTCTTATCTGCTACCCAGACCGTAATATCGTCCGCATAGGCCACCACCCGTAGTTGCTTCCCCTTGCTCACCTCCACTCCTTGCAATCCCTCTTCACCATTCAACTCCAAACGCCGCACAAATGGGTCAATGGCAAAGGTATACAGCAGAGAGCTCAAGGGGCACCCTTGTCGCACTCCTGCCGTAATCCCAAAATCCTTCCCCTTCCAGCCATTCACCAATGGAAAACACCGCACATTGGTATACAATAACCGAAGCTGTTCTACCCATCCCCTTGGAAACCCATAATGAATTAACACCTCCCATAAAAAATCCCACTGTACCCTATCGAAGGCTTTGTCCTGGTCCAGGGCTACCAGTAACCTCCCTTTCTGATCCTCCCGACTGCGCTCCAGACCCTCCCGTACCCATGCCACTGCCTCCAACACCCCCCTGCCCGGAACCCCACAACCTTGTGAGATCGCCAGCACCCCCCCAGATACCTGTCTCATCCGAGCTAAGAGCATATGCGCAAAAACCTTCCGGTCGCTATTTAACAATGCTATAGGCCGCCAATTAGCCATAAGCCGAGAATCTTTGCCTTTACTAAGGAGAACCAGTGCTGACTCTGAAAAAGACTTTGGCAAGGAACCCGTCCTCCGTGCCACCTCCCAGACCTCCAACAAAATTGGAGCCAGCTGGTGTTTGAACGCCTGATAAAACTCCGCTGGGAGCCCATCAGGTCCCGGCGAGGTCCTGCTCCGCAAGGCCCCAATGGCCTCCTCCACTTCCTGCAACGTCCAGGGCTGTTCCAGAACCTGGAGATGAGGCCCCCAGTTTCCCACCCCCGGGGTCCCTTCTACATACTTCTTCATGACCTCCTTGTCCAAATTCTGATCAGAAAAAAACTGCTCAAAATGATCCTCCACCACCCCCAGGATCCCTTCCCTTGAATCTCTGATGACCCCCCTTTCATCCCTTAACCCCTCTATTATCCTATGTTCCCTTCTCTCCTTGCAGCATACGAAAGGATCCG
The DNA here is from genome assembly GCF_901765095.1 of Microcaecilia unicolor. Taxonomy (NCBI): domain Eukaryota; kingdom Metazoa; phylum Chordata; class Amphibia; order Gymnophiona; family Siphonopidae; genus Microcaecilia; species Microcaecilia unicolor. Next base: position 167,213,206 of record NC_044033.1, read on the forward strand.
GGCTCAACAGTTTCCCAAAATCCCTTTCGTACACCAAAGAGGCGTACCTGTTATATTGCACCTTCTCCATTTCTGACTGCACCACCTCTATATCCTCCCTCCTCCCCCCTCTAGAAATTAAATTATCTCTCCTCTTCTTCAATGCCATCCCTAACCGGGTTACCTCCCGTCCCTCCCGTCTCGCCTGACGTATGAAAAAGACCTTCGTGCGCCGTTTCACTTCCTCCCACCAATCCCCTGGAGATGAAAAAATACCCTGTAAAGACGATTGATCTATCAGAAACTCCAAAAATTCCCTCTGTACCGGCCCCTCCCTTAGCCATTTTAAATTTAGTCTCCACATACCCCTTCCTGACCTGTGAATTCCCGCACCCCCTAACTTAATTAACACCAACTTGTGATCTGAAAAATCCACCTCCACCAGTCTAGGCCCCTGCCCACATGCCCCTCCCCGAACCAAAAACCTATCTATCCTACTTCTACAACTACCCCTGGAAAACGTAAAACCCTCCCTTCCTGCAAAATGTTCCAAAAACACGTCCACCAACCCTGCTCCCTTCATGATCCCTGCCAACCTCACCCCATCATAACGCACCTGTGCTGACCTACCCCCACTATCTTCTTTCCTCAGGATCGTATTAAAATCCCCTCCCCACACCAACTGACGGGACGTATACAGATATGGCCTGATTTTCCCGAACAACAGTGACCTCCCCCTCTTACTCTGGGGCCCATAGATATTAATAATTCTTAAAGCCACCCCGTGCAATAATACATCCACCACCAAACACCTCCCTACCCCTAACTCCACCACCCGTTGAATTACCACCTTATGTGTCTTGAACAAAATACCTACCCCCCCATACCTTTCCCCTGCCAGCCCCCAAACTGAAGGACCCCATCTCCATGCCTGTTTCGCCTGCCTGACAGCATCCAATGTCTGCAATCTCGTCTCCTGAATCAAGAAACAATCTGCCTGTATAGCAGAGAGGCCATCGAAGGCCACACATCTCGCCCTCTGGGAGGAGACACTGGCCACATTAAGCGTGGCAAAGAATAACAGCACTCCCGCCATCACCTCTATCTAGAGAAACGCCTCCCCTGCACAGACTTCTCCTTCCTCCCTTCCTTCTGCTCTAACCTGCCACCTAAATCCTGTACCTTACCATCCCCCACATCTTCCTCCTCCGCCCAGTCCCTCACTCCAAATTCAAAAATCCCCTTTCCTTCCCCCCTCCCCCCTTATTTTCTTCCTCCCCTTCTTCTTCTTCTCCTCACCTACAACCCCCCCTCCCCCTAAGGCACAACCATCTCCCCGCTCCCCCTCCTCCACACCCTCCTCCCCCTCTCTCTCGTCCTCCGACCCTTCCCCCCCCTTATCTACTGCTTGAAAAACACTATTTCTTCCAGATTTCCTCTTCCCCCCTTCTCCCCTTCCTATACCCCCTTCTCCCTCCACACTCTCAACTTCCATATCCCCCCCTCTTCCAAGCAACCCTCCTCCATCCTAACCTTTCCCCCTTCTTCCTACCCCTCACCTTTCCCCCTCCCTCCCTCACTGCCTCCTGCCTGCTTCCTTCCCCCTCCTGCCATCCTCTATTATCCCCTCTTCCCTCCTCTACTATCTCCTCCTCCCTTCCTTCTATTTCCAAACCCCTAAATTTATTCCCAACCTCTATCCCTTGCCCTAACCCCCTCCCAGCAGCTACCCGCATCCCCATCCCCTCCCCTTTCCTCCCTTTTGTTTCTTTGAGACCCGTAACCATCCTTCGTCCTCACCCTCCTGCCTCTGAGCTACCCCCCGTTTCTCCCCCCCCGACTTGTCAACTCTTCCTCCACACCATCCGTACCCTGGACCCCTGTCCCCTGTCCCTCCCCCCCTCCTGCATTTGACTATCCCTTCCCGTGCCATCCTCTCCCCCATTATGAGAAGCCTGCGGACAATCTCTAAATGCGTGCCCCAGACCCCCACAAAGATTGCATCTAATGGAGGTACAATCCTCCGTGGAATGCTCCTTGGCCCCACATTTTGCACACTGCATTACTGGGCAGGACATGCTAAAGTGCCGAAACGACCCACACTTAAAACACTGCCTCGGCTGTCCTTTATAGAAGCACAAAATTCTGTCCCTCCCTATGAACGCCGCTGAGGGAATGTGCTGTATCACCTGGCCCACTTGATTTAATTTAACCAAAGCCCCCCATCCACCCGCCCATACCCTACTGGGGTCCGGGAGTTTAGTCAATGGAGTTCTCAACTCTGCATACCTCTGTAACCAGAAAGCCAGGTCTGCCCCTGAAATGGACTCATTCCGCACCAACAGAGTCACCTGCACCAGGTCAGGTCTGCTGATCGGGACCACTTTATAATTTTTCCACTCCCCTCTCCCCCTTACCCCTTCATACCTCTCCCAGAAGACCTCCATTCCTCTCTGTGTCAAGAAACTGACATCGTACTCCGGGATGTTCACCGGATGTATGCATGCATAAAGGTCCTCTGGGATAAACCCTAGCCCCAAAACCAACCTCAATACTGTGTCCCTGGAAGGCATCCCCCCCTCCCCCACCCATCTAACTTGTACCACATTCCGCCTCCTGGGTACTTGCCCACGACCTCTCCCCTCTTCCCCAAAACCTGCCCCCGCCCTACCACCCCATGGAAACCCTCTCCCCTCTCTTCTCCCCCCACTACCTACTACAGCAGCAAAGGACTTAGCCCCCTGCCCCCATCGCCCTCTCCCACCTTTCCCTGAACTCAGTGCATCCTGCCCATCTCGTACCGTCCCCCCCTCCGATTGCCCCCCTGCTATCCCTTCACGTGCCTCACCCTCCCCCCCCCTGCTGTGCCGTGCCCCCTCCCCCTTGATCCCCACCTCCCTTTTCCCCAACAGACAAATGTAACAATTCAGAAAATTCCCCTTTACCCCCCTCCCCCCTCTTATCAATACACATATTTATCACATCAGATATGCCCCCCTCCTTCAAACATTCTCTATCCATAGCAACCCTCCCCCCCCAAGTCCAAACTCAATCCCTCTACAGAGCTGTCCTTATCCTGCAGCAATACCCCACAGGCCTGGGCTGAAGATCTGGTGTTTAGTTCTGTCTGCAGAGCATCTTCTGACCCCTGCTGGCTGTCTGTATGCTGTCCTCTCCACACAGGCAGGTCTTGCAGGAGACTGGTAGTTAGTTTCACCTCAGGCTTTCCCCCTTCTTCCTCCTGATTGGATGGGAACTCCTGTCCATCCAACCCTCTGGGGCGTAGCTTCTCAGAACCTGGCTGCACAGCAAGCTGAACACCTGACTGAGAAAAATCGGTTGCTGCAATCAGAGAGTCAACTGGCTGCACCTGAGCCAGCCTTCCAGTGTACTGCAGTCCTCCTGCCATCTCTGCACAAGCTGTATCCACTCCTTTAACATGTAAACTGCTTTCCTCCTTACTGGATGTTTCTACTAACACCTGTTTGGAAAGCAGACTGCCTCCCAAGTCTCCTTTCTCAGTTTCTACAATGTGCACCAGTTTAGGAATCTGTCTTGTTTCAGATTCTTGTCCCTTAGGTGGTATCACAGGTTCTGAAAAGACACCAGAACCAAGTCCAACCACCTCCTGTCTGGAGCCTTTTTCCACAGTGAGTACATCTGGCTGGCTTGCCAAAGCCTTCATAAAAGTTAAAGTAGCTTGATTATCAGACCCTGACAAGTCCTCTGTTACAGGCTGATGTTTAAACATACAAGCAGAGCCAGACTCTGCCTTTTCTCCTGCTTTCATAGACACGGTAGCCTCTTTCTGGCACACTTCTCTCTCTGGACACAAATGTTCAGAAGCAGAGGCCATTCTTTCCTGATTCAAATAAAGCTCCCTCAAGGGATTATCACTGCCCTTTTTTCTCTTTCTGCTGTAGCTGTTTTACCAGTCGGACTTCCTCCTTCTTGTAAGCCTTCCTGTGTTCAGCTGGGGCTAACTTGCTCAAAGCCTTAGCCATTTTTTGCTTCTTCCCCAGCTCTGCACACTCCTTTTCCAGGGCCTTGATTTTTCTGACCCTCTCTACCACGCCTTTAGCCGTGTCTTCTGGATCACAGCTTTCTAACTGGACCTCCTCTTCTTCCTCCTCCTCTGACCAGCCATCCTTGCTCTCTACCTGATCAGGAACAGGCAGAGGCTCCTGGCTCACCTCCATTCTCTCCTCTCCAACCATCCCCTTAGAGAGTTCTTCAGGGGTCTTTACCAACTTCCTCCCCTTTCCACATTCTTCACGCTCACCTTCCATGAGCAGCTGAGTCGTGGAGGGGGTAACGATCCGGCTTCCACCCCTGGACTTCTGCACTCTACGGTCCACAGGACTCCTCTCCCTCCTCTCTGGGGCTAATCCAGAAAGAGAGCTACTCCTCCGGGCCTTCTGGTCCCTGGCCCCAGTAGGCCCCATGGCCTGGGACCTTCCTGAGGACTTCTCCCCAGGGACCCTCCTCATTGCTGGGGAAGGAGCTAGGCCCCGCTCCCCTCCCTCCTGGTACTGGCAGAGCCTCCGGCAGCACTTCCTCCTCTGTCAAGGACTAGCCAACAACTGAGCTGGAAAGCCCTCCCACGGGAGGTGGTGGAAATGAAAACGGTAGCGGAATTCAAGCATGCATGGGATAAACATAAAGGAATCCTGTGCAGAAGGAATGGATCCTCAGAAGCTTAGCCGAGATTGGGAGGCGGGGCTGGTGTTTGGGTGGTGGGGCTAGTTCTGGGCAAGACTTCTACGGTCTGTGTCCTGAAAATGGCAGATACAAATCAAGGTAAGGTATACACAAGAAGTAGCACATATGAGTTTATCTTGTTGGGCAGACTAGATGGACCGTGCAGGTCTTTTTCTGCCATCATCTACTATGTTACTATGTTATGTTACAATTAATTATTACCTGAATTAGTTATTACTCTATTTACCATTAACTTTCTCTTTGCTTCATGTACAATTTCTCATTCACAATAGATTTTCTAAATGTTAAAAATCCATAGCTATCCCAGTATGTTTATGATACTGTATTGTAAAATTGGATTCTTACAACAAATTACTTTCTTATGCATTAATCTTTGTTATGTATCCTATACTGTTTATTATAAACCACATTGAACTCAAACTTGTTTGGGATAATGTGGGATATAAATGTCATAAATTAATTAATTAATGTGGGCTGTTAACATGAGCTAATTAACATTCTCTGACCAATGTTTATGCACTAAGGGGTCCATTTACTAAGGTGTGTTACTGGATTGAATATCTGCCAATGATTAGTACATACTAAATACCACACAGATTATTGTATTCCTATGGGCTGCATGGCATTTAACACACACTAATTCATTAGTGCATGCTAAATCCGTTAGCACACCTTCGTAAACAGACTCCTAAGTTACATTAGTCTCTAAGGGCCCCTTTCACCAAGCTAGGGCAAAAGGGGGCCTGCGCTAGCATTGGCGTGCGCTTTTGATGCGCACCGATATCCCCTTTTACCGCAGCTGGGTAAAAGGTAGGTCTTTCATTTCTGCAGGAAATGGCTGTGCGGCAAGTAGAGCACTTGCCGCGCGGCCATTTCGGAGGGAGGGGGCAGCCCTTACCGCCACACATTAAGGGGGCGGTAAGGGCTCCAGCGCTAACCCAGAGCTAACAGGGCAGTGCGGATATGACGATGCGCTGGGGGTGGGAATTACCGTTGGGCTGCCGCTGTAGCAGAGTGGTACTTCCTTTTTAACGAGCTGGTAGTTCCTTTTTAATGAGCTGTAAGCCCATGTTGGGCTTACTTTCACTTTGTAAAAGGGGCCCTTAGTGATCTAGTGGACAGGAAAAAATATGATCTACCACAAAGCCTGTAGCAATTGTATGTGTGTGTCCTTTTTACAGATCTGGCTGACAGCAATGTATCAGGGTTTAAAAGCTGGGACCTTCTTTTGGCCAGGATCAGATGTTCCTATCAATGGAACTTTCCCTACAATATACCAAGTGTTCAACAAGTAAGTGTTATGAAATTTGCAAATGGTAAGGCAATAATTTGACTTGAATATCTAAAGCAACAAATAATCTATTGAACCACAAATAGTTGGCATCTGCAGGCATAAGGGCTATTGTAGTGATGTACAGTTGGGTACTGGGTTTTTGGTGGGTTTAGGAGGACTCACCATACAAGATAAGAGTGCAATGGTGAGATGTGTACCTGGAACCTTTTATGTGAAGTCCACTGCAGTAGTGCTCTGCTGGGATGTCTGTGTTACCAGTCTACTAAGAATGCTGGCCCCTCATACATCCCAATGGCTTGATTTTGTGCATTTTTTACTTGAAACATTTTTTTTTCCAAAAATGGTCCGAAAAGATAAATGCACTGAGTACAGCAAAGTCTAGAAAAAGGAGATTTTCAAATCAAAAACATAAACATTTTTCGGTTTTGAAAACCATTATATTCGCCACTTGAATTTTAGACATTTTGTGCAAAACATCCGAAGTCGGATTTAAGCATCATGTTGAAAATGCCCCTCTAAATATTGGCTCTGACTGTCATGGCATTCGCAGGTTACTGCTGAGGCAGTCTGAAGGCAAATTCAGGGAGGGACCAGGATTTATGCAGGCACCTACCATATTCAGTGCAGCATCCACATAACTAACTGGGCATATGTAATCGTATAAAAGGCAGTCCTAACCTTGCTCAGTTAGCTATGTGGGTACAACACTGAATATTGACTGTACTGTAAAAATGATCATGATGGAATAACAGATATACGGTCTTATGGAAAGGCTGACGGTAGCTTGTTTTAAAAAGACACCAGCCATTTTTGTCTATATGATGTAGGACTCGAATGTTTATGCCCAGATGTTCAAAAACTACTATGTTGCTCAACATAACCTTTTTGTGTTTTCTAACCATCCTAGCTCACTGTGTATTTTTCTGGTTTCTTGTAACAATTCTACATCTTTTATTTATTTATTTGTTGCATTTGTATCCCACATTTTCCCACCTATTTGCAAGCTCATTGTGTCGCTTACAATATTCTGCCCTGGCTATTGCCATAGCTGAGTAAAGATACAATTAATAATTACACAAGAATATGAGTAACATAGTGAGATAAAGCATTGGGTATAACGAAATCAATAATGAAATAACAATTAAAACAGTAATTTACTAAAGTTCAAGTGAAGGGTCGTTGTGATATGTTCTATTTAAGAGATAGGCATTCAGTGATTCCCGAAAGTTGATTAGATCACTTATTTTTTTCACATCAAGTTTTAGCTTGACAACAGTGGCGAGTGCCTTGAGACTCCTCGCAAAGCACAAGTTATTACCCACATTGTTTAGATCTACTAAATGTCTTCTTTTTTTTTCCTAATAATGTGGCTATCAGGAACACTTTGTAAAGACCTGTTACAACCCCCACCACCCCCTTTGTTTCTGATATCTGTTACAATGGGATGTATGTTCTCATTGATGTGTAATCCTCTGAAACTTTGTAGAAAATTATTGACCTGTTCTAAGACATGCCCCTCCTCGGTCCCTCACCTTATCATGATCATTTTTATGGTATCTTAGATATTAAACAGTTCTACAGTAAGAAAATTTTCTTTCAACACTGTGAAATGCCTTATAGCCACAACCACACTTGCAAATCACACCATCATCTGTGTCTATCCAATACATGCGCGGTTCGGGTGGGCAGTAGAGAGAGGAGCCCTAACTGCCATTCTAAGGAATGTTTAAAATAGCATACAAACCTGGTGTCCAAAAAAGAGAGAGAATGCTTGTCTAAAATATTTTGTGATAAGCGTGACTCTTACACAGAAAAAAAGCACAAATGCAAAGTCATAAAATGTTTGCAGTGTGGTGATCCTTTGCTGAAAGGTGAAAAACATTTATGTTATATGACAAGGTTGGCTAGACCTAAACCATCCAAAAGGTATATCATTTATGACTGTGAATGTATGGAGGAGATGGAATGGATCTTTACCGAGAGGGTGAATTGTCTCTCTAAGTTCATAGGTTCTTTTATTGACAAGCGGTTCAAGGACTACACTTTCATAGCTCACAATTCGAAAGGTTATGACGGTTATTTCGTTGTCGGCTGTTGCGGGAAATGATGGATATGAGTTTGCTAGCGCAGGATGGTAAGCTTTTACAAATCAGGGTTGATGCGCTAGGCATTCGCTTTATAGTCTCTAAATTTTCTGCCCATGAAGCTTAGCAAGCTCCCGCAAGCCATGAGTTTTGAAGGCAGCAAAGGGTACTTTCCTCACAATATTAACACCATGGAAAATCAAAACTATGTAGGGAAAATGCCTGAAGAAAAGTACTATGGTGTTGAGAGCATGATACCTGAGGAGAGAGAGGCTTTCACACATTGGTATGGCAAGAACAAGCATAAGACGTTTGATTTGCAAAAAGAACTGGCCTTCTACTGTAAGCAGGATGTCTATATTTTACAAAAAGCCTGCCTGTGTCCTGTATAGAGAGGAAATTATAAACATGACGGAGAGGGCTGTGGAGGTAGAGGTAGGGGAAATACCAGGGAAGAGGGAAGCGACCCTAGAGAAAGGTATAGACTTGTTCCAATACATCACACTTGCTTCTGTGTGTATGGCCTTGTTCAGGTTCATGTGCTTAAGGCCAAGAATCATAGCTCTGCTGTCGGCCGACAAGTATCATCAGCAAAGCAAGAGATATTCAACCGCCAGTATTCATTGACTGATATAGACAAGCACAAAGAACACATACAGATCAGACATGCTCTAAAGGGTGGAGAAATGCAGGTAGGTGACTACTTTCTCGATGGTTATGCTGTCATTAATGGCGAGTTTACTGCCTTTGAATTTGACGGGTGCCGAGCCTTTGGTTCCATGGGATGTCCTTCTTGGATGCAGAGTGAACGCCATGTGTCTGTACTATCAGGTTAAACAGGATGAGAAAATACGCTATTATGATTTTACCAGCTTGTAACCTTTTGTCAGTAAAACTAAAGAATATGCAATCGTTCATGCCCTAAATCATCTATGAACACTTTGGCCCCTTCTCTGATTATTTCCGACTTGTGAAAGTCAAGGTGTTCCCACCACATGGTCTCTTTTTGCCCATACTGCCCATTAGGCTGCACGGTAAACTTATGTTTCCATTGCTGTAACGGGTCAGCGGAAGAAATGCATCCATAATGATGTAGACAGAGCCCTGGTGGGGATGTGGTGTACCATAGAATTGGAAATGACTATAGCAAAAGGATACAGGGTGGGTGAAATCTACAAGGTCTGGCATTTTGAACAAATATCTACACAACTCTTTGTAGAATAAACATGCATCTTCGACAAAAGCAGGAAGTATCGGGGTTTTCTTAGTGGTGTACTGATGCTGAACAGCAGAACAGGTACATAGATGATTTCTATCAGCAAGAAAGTGTTCTTTTATGCACTGATCACATAACTGTGAACCCTGTAAAATGATAAATTGCAAAACTCTTTGTGAGGGAAGTTTGGTCAAAGAAGAAATCTACCTTCCACAAGCATCGTGAAAGACCCTAATGGGCTGTATATGTACCTGTTTTCCCCTGAATACACCATGTTGTCTTGCAATCTTATAGACGATGAAGCAACAAGCGTCACCTGGAAGCATACGAAGGAACTTTGGGCACCATTGGGTAATAGTAACATCTTCATAGCCTCTTGTACAATGGTGCATGCCTGGCTAGAGCTATACAGGGTTCTTGACGATTTACAAGAGCGCTGTCTTTATCACAATACAGACTCTGTGATTTTTGTAAGCAAGGAAGGTGAATGGGATCCTCCTTTGGGTGACTAGCAGGCTTATTTTCGAAAGAGAAGGACGCCCATCTTTCGACACAGTTCGGAAGATGGGCGTCCTTCTCACAGGGTCGTCCAAAGCGGTATAATCGAAAGCCGATTTTGGATATCCCCAACTGCTTTCCGTCGCAGAGACGGCCAAAGTTCAAGGGGGCGTGTTGTAGGCTTAGCGAAGGCGGGACTTGGGCGTGCCTAGCACATGGACGTCCTCGACCCATAATGGAAAAAAAAGGGCGTCCCTGACGAGCACTTGGATGACTTTACCTGGTCCTGTTTTTCTTATGACCAAGGCACAAAAAGGTGCCCGAAATGACCAGATGACCACTGGAGAGAATCGGGGATGGCCTCCCCTTACTCCCTCAGTGGTGACTAACCCCCTCCCACCCTCAAAAAAATCTTTAAAAATATTTATTACCAGCCTCAAATATCATACTCAGGTCCATCACAGCAGTATGCAGGTCCCTGGAGCAGTTTTAGTGGGTGCAGTGCACTTCAGGCAGGCAGACCCAGGCCCACCCCCCCCCCCCCCCACCTGTTACACTTGTGGTGGTAAATGTGAGCCCTCCAAAACCCACCACAAACCCACTGTACCCACATGTAGGTGCCCCCCTTCACCTGTAAGGGCTATGGTAGTGGTGTACAGTTGTGGGTAGTGGGTTTTAAGGGGGGTTGGGGGACTCAGCACACAAGGTAAGGGAGCTATGTACCTGGGAGCTATTTACCTGGGAGCAGTGTCCCTTAGGGTGCCCGGTTGGTGTATGCGCTGTCATGGACCTGAGTATGACATCTGAAGCTGGCACAAAATATTTTTAAATATGTTTTTTGAGGGTGGGAGGGGGTTAGTGACCACTGGGGGAGTAACGGGAGGCTATCCCCGATTCTCTACAGTGGTCATCTAGTCATTTCGGGCACCTTTTTGTGCCTTAGTCGTAAGGAAAACAGGTCCAGGTGAAAACGTCCAAGAGTTTGTCAGGGACGTCCTTGTTTTTTTCGATTATGGGTCAAGAATGTCCAGGTGTTAGGCACGCCCAAGTCCTGCCTTCGCTACGCCTCTGACAATGCTCCCTTGAACTTTGGATGTCCTTGCGACGGAGTGCAGTTGGAGCCGTCCTAAATCGGATTTCGATTATACTGATTTGAACGTCCCTGGGAGAAGGGTGTCCATCTTCCGATTTATGTTGAAAGATGGACATCCTTCTCTTTCAAAAATGAGCCCCAAGAGTAACCTATGGAAGTTTGTAAGCCTAAGTGCTTTGAAAATGAGCCCCATAGTGTTGCAACAGAGCAGATGTATCTTCAATTCAGAAAGCTTGTCGTTTACTTTCTCTGTCTAATACAGAAAAAGTAGTTAAGTTGTTTCTCTCTTTCTGATATCGGTATTGCTATATCATTTTTATTACAGGTCTGTTGGGTATGAACAGAGAGTATCAGAAGTACTGAAGTGGCTTGATTTACCCAAGGCTAAGAGGTACTCACTGGCTGATATATGGATATTGTAAAACAAGTAGACTGAATATGGAAATGGTCCTGCTCTTTTCTCTCCCCCCACATAAGGTGCCAATTCATTTCCCTTTCTCCTATCAGCATTGCTGATAGCAATGATTGTGTTAACTCTATCCTCCTGATGACACCTCCACCGGGTGTCCTACTCCTTGCCCTAAGCAGTGATACTCGTATCCTCACTGACCTCAAATGCTGGTGACCCTCCTTCTTCACCCATCTCTGCCATGATGCTATGATTCACCTTAGTTCTGCACTCTCCCATTGCTGATGGGCGTCCACACCCATCTGTAGGACCCTAAAATGTGCCACACCTATGGCAACAATGAGTGTTGGAACTTGGAAGAAAAGATGATATAGAAAGTTGGGCACTGACTTTAGAAATGGCAAAGCCAGAGGAAGAAGAGCAGCAGCACAGGAAGTGGCTAGGTGGGGGAGTGGGTGAAGAGGAGGATCTTCAGAGAGTGTCAAGAAGGTTCAACTAAGGAGGAACATCATGAGGGAGAGGTGTGTAGAAGAATTTATGGGATGGTTGTAGGTGTTGAAATGAAGTACCACAGAAGGGTTGGGATTGAAGAACATCACCGATGGGAGGGAGAAGAAGAGGAGCGGGAACAATTCATTCTCATGGGAGAGAGTGTAGCATGGCAGTGTCACAGGACGGAAAGGGCAGAGCTTGGTGGAAGAGAGGATGGGATGGAAGCTGAACAGCTTCATAGGAATAAGAGTGGTGGGGTCTCAAAATCAGAGAGTTGGAAGGTGGGAGGTGGGAAAGCTTTCTTTACCATTGAGGGCAGGGTGAGATGGGTTCTATGGTGTCACAAAGAGGAGGGTTAAGGTAAAAGGAAGAGGACAAATAACTCTGATCAGTCGGTCTAGAGGGTAAGCGATGACTGTGTGATAGAGCATATAAGGATTCATTCAGTCTCCCCAGTAAAGGTTGGGAAGGAGAAGATAGGGCCTTCAGCATTACCAGTAGGGCTAGGGAGGAAGATAATGGGACTCAACTGTGCTACTGTTAAGGGAAGGGATGGTAGAGAGAGTAGAAAATATCTGGGGTATCACAAGGAGGAAGGGGATAGAGTTTATTGGCATCACTGGTGTGAAAGAAAGATGAAGCTGGGACATGTTCCACTCTTCAGTCTTTGGTCATCAGCTATCAGTTCTGTACTGGCAGCGAAATAGCTGATTATACAGGTCGGAGGCTTTTCCTTTCTGAATCCTAGTGAATCCTAGAAATCAGTGCATGCAAGGATATTCCAATTTACTGCTTTTCATCTGTTGTTTTTGCGTTATTTTTTTTTCTTCTTCTATCATTAGGCCAGATTTTTATACATTGTACATAGAGGAACCTGATAGTTCTGGACACACATTTGGACCAGTTAGTGGAGGAGTAAGTCCTGTTTCTTTTTCTAATAAATAAATACTATGTTTGTGTACTAATGAGTATGTAACACCCCCTTACTGGGCGCTCCTGGATTCAGGGTCCAATCTGGCTAGAGCTTCCCAAAAGCAGCCACTGTCAGTCCATTACTCACTTGGCGTTCAGTGCCTCCACCTGGGAAAGAAAATTGTTAACGGGTGGGATTACCCTCTTCTCCCCCCAGGAAAAATCCCAAAAAAGAAGAACTTCTGTGAACAGGGCTTGCTAATAAATTAAACAGGCTTTGGTTGCTATGTAACGTTATAAGACTAAGTGCTTGAAAATATGCCCCACTTTAGGTAATTGAAGTATAGTTCAATATATTCAAGTGCAAGCCTGGTAAATCTAACAATATAATCCTATGTTAAACCAACATTCAAATTCAAGGTAACACCGCTGTTTTAGTAGACAGAAAGCTTTGTAAATGAGTAGGATCTAAAAATATATACAAGTTTTTCCCCCTGATTAACCAAGCATTTGCAAGGAAATTTAAGAAAGAATGTGCCTCCTGCAGCCAAAACCCTAGGCCTTAGCTGCAGGAAGGCCTTACGTCTCCTCTGAGTAGGCCTGGATATATCAGGGAACATCTGAACTCTCTGACCACAAAAGTTAATATCCTTTTTAAAGTAAAGCCGGTTTGGTTGATGTATCTGGGAGCTTTCAGAAGAGCTCTGGTGCCACTTCAGTTAAGATGCCAATTCCTGTGACATTGGTGTCTCTGGAATTTTATTCTGTTCCATTTGGATATTTGACAGTAGCTTATCAGACATTATGGGTTCTACATTCAAAAGTGAGCTTAAATATACATGTGCAGTCCCAGAAGAGTAACAGCCTTCAGCCTAACACGAGACCCATTTCCTTTGCTCTGTAGAGAGAATGTCCTTGCTACATATTCAAAACATACCTAATTACACAGAAACCCATACTGAGCTAAATTCATATGCAGTGTGCCCCCAGTGGACTATGACATGACTGCTTTGACAGCTACAGAAGGGAGGTTTTTGTGGTTGAGTCCTGAGGGGCTGGAGGAAGAAACTCCTTCAAGACCCTAGTGTAGAGACAATTTCTCTAGGAGAAGGAGATGTGGAAAAGCTAAAAGGATGGTCATGAGTTTGGAAGTGATGCTGTAAAAGTCTATTAAAACGAGCAACTGCTATTTGATTGCAGGAGAGTAGTTCAGTAGAAGGAGCAAGAAATTTAAATATATGGTGACTGGGTTTTGCTAGTTGGTTGGTTGAAGGCAACTTGAAGAAAGTGAGAGTGTCATAGAGGGTTTTTTTTTCTACACTCTTAGGGGCATAGTTATCAACGTGGGCTATCGTTAGATGGGTTATTTTACCACAAATGTGTGCTTTTTTAGCACAGGACTAATTTAATGCAATTAGACCTAGTTACCGAGGTTAACAGTAAAATAACACGTCTTAAACGGTAGCCCATATTAGGGCTGCCGAGGGGGAGGGAAAGATTCTCTGGGCCCGGCCTCCAAGGTGCCAGAAGGTTCTGCTCACTTGGTCTGTCTGTCTCCTGCTCCTTTGTGTCTGGACCTGGGTCCTGGCATACAGGAGCAGGAGAGTGACAGACTGAGGGAGGAGCAGATGCAGGAAGCTAAGGGGGTGGCCTGAGTGTGTGTGTGTGTGTGTGTGTGTGTATGTGTGTGTGTGTGGAGGAGGGGTGCTGGAGCAGCAACCTGTGTGTGTGTGTGGGGGGGGGGGGGGGGCAGCGGTACCAGCAGCCCCGCCCTGGGCCCAGCTCTGTCTCTCGGTTGCCCTGACTCACGTTGATAACTTCCCCTTTTAAAACTGGTTACTACTGAAATGTTGGAGATGTGTTTGTTCTTCCACAGGTAATCCAAGCTTTGCAGCTTGCAGATAAGACCTTAGGGATGCTCATGGATGGCCTCAAACAAAGGAATCTGCACAACTGTGTTAATCTAATTGTTCTGGCTGATCATGGTATGTGTCTCTGCTTCTTTTTATGTTTCAGTTTGCACAATATGCTGACCTCTGTTATTTCCTGGCCTCCACTAAATACATTAATAAGACAATATGCCAGTGGTTCCCAAACCTGATCCTGGAGGCACCCCAGCCAGTCAGGTTTTCAGGATATCCACAGTGAATATTCATGAGAGAGATTTGCACATATTTCTTCCACTGCATGCAAATCTCTCTCATGGATATTCATGGTATTTCATGTATTTAATATTTAAAATAATCAACTAGTAACAAATAATAGTAATGAAATGGAGCCATTTCTGCCGGAATCACAGTGGCCCTTTTACTAAAGCTTAGTGCACGCTAACGAAATTAGTGCATGCTAAATGCTGTGTGTCCTATTTTATACCTATGGGCCACGTGGCACTTAGGGGGGTCTTTTACAAAGGTGCGCTATTGTTTTTAGTGCACGCTAATGATTAACGCGCTAGCACTACAAATGCTAAATAGTAGTAGTAGTAGTCTTTAGGACTGTACAGGCATCTCTAGCATTTAGCACACACTTATCTTTAGCGTGAGCTAAAAACGCTAGCGCACCTTTTGTGAAAGGACCCCTTAGCACTCATGAATTCCGTTAACAATTGCTAAGCTTTACTAAAAGGGCCCCACAGTGTTTTGCCACTGGAAATCGGTGGAGGTGTTGCCAGGGCCAAGGTGTGGGCAGGGACTGCAGCAACACACAGAGATTTGTATTTCCAAACTGCACATCTTGTTTTAGTCAGAAAAAGCAGCTGCCAATGTCTGCAGGTTATTTTTCTTTAGACAGCTGTTCATATTTTCTTTTGGAAAACTGATGCGAATTCCATGAGTAAAAATCCCCCATAAACTGAGGAACAGCAGTGGCAGTGTGAACATTGCTGTCACTATGAGAACGCTTAGCAGGTATGGGAGTGAATTTTAAAAGTCATAGGCATCGTTTAAAAGTATAAAATGCAGATTTGTCGGCATACAGAGTATGTATAAGTGGTATGTATAAAAGCCACTACTTATATGCAGTGCATTTTTTCTAGCGAAAAAGGTGCTGGTACTCAAATGCCAGGCTACCCTTCGGGGTGGGGTGATCACTGAGGGACCCATGCCATAATAGCCAGCCCCCTGCAACCAGTCACAGAATCTATGACAAGGCAGAATTGGTGTGTAGAGCCTGAGCTCTTTCATTAAAACTTGGGGACCTTGGGTCAATTTTAGCAGATACTGGAAAAGGTGCCGGTACTCAGTACCCCCAAGTACCCCCTCAAAAAAAGCCCTGCTTATATGTATAGATGGCAGCAAGAGAGATCCAAAGGGGCATTTTCGGAGTGGCCTTTCATGGTGTATGCATATTGCCAGATTTTATAACAGCTCTTTTATCCATTAGGATTTATATCTGCTTTGAGTGAAGTATAATCCTTCATATGAACATGAACTTTGGAGGAATGCTTAGGGGAGTAATTGTTCTCTGATGCTTAAAACCACCCCCTTTACAAAAGGTTTGAATTTCAGAGGATGATTCCCTTATCTGCTGCTCTTGGACATTCAGGTTCCCAAAATTCACCACTTATATAAATGATACCACTTGAACGTATAAGTTGGTGTGTAGGCCAAAAATTATTATTTTGTTTCAGGGGCATAGCCACAGGCTGGCCTGGGCCTGGGCCTATCTACTTTTACCAGAGGCCCACCTAGCAGCTGGATACACCTCTTTTGTATTTGGCAGGAATCCCCAAGTTCTGCCAAATGTAGAAATCCAGAGCCTACCCAGATCACCTAAAGTGTGGGTGTCAATGGCTCAAAGTGTACTACTGACACTGGAACTGTGAGCATGCTTAGTTCTTTCACCTGCTCAGTTCATCCTTCAGAACTGAGCATACTCGTAGTACTAGTGTCATTGGCAGCACTCTGAGCCACTTGTAACCACTCTCTGTAGGTGATCCAGGCGGTTTCCAGATTTCTACAGCTAATGGGACTTGCCAATGAAAACAACAGTAACATAGTAGATGATGGCAGATAAAGACCTGTACGGTCCATCCAGTCTGCCCATCAAGCTAAACTCATTGTATGTGGTACTTTATATGTATACCTGACCTTGATTTGTCCTTGCCATTTTCATGGCACAGACCGTAGAAGTCTGCCCAGCACTAACTTTGCTTCCCAATTACCAGTGTTGCCATCCAATCTCTGCTAAGCTTCTGTGGATCCATTCCTTCTGAACAGGATTCCTTTGTGTTTATCCCACACTTTTTTGAATTCTGTTACCGTTTTCATGTCCACTGCCTCCCACAGGAGGGCATTCTAAGTATCCACCACCCTCTCCATGAAATAACACTTCCTGACATTTTTCCTGTGTGCCCCTCTTCAACCTCAATTCATCTCCTCTAGTTCTACCACCTTCCCGTCTCCGGAAAAGGTTTGTTTGAGGATTAATACCTTTCAAATATTTGACCGTCTGTATCATATCACCCCTGTTTCCCTTTCATCCAGGGTATACATATTCAGGTCAGTAAGTCTCTCCTCGTACGTCTTGTACCGCAAATCCCATACCATTTTTGTAGCTTTGGTAGCTTTCATAAGAGAGGAATATTTGTACAGTTAATAATTATTTGTTAAGACAGTTGTCTAGAGAAGACCACACTTTGATTATATATTGTGTTGTTCCTATTTTGTCTGCAAGTTAAGGCTCATATTTGTGAATGTGCAAGATTGAATTCCACCAGAAATGAACATTTAAGTAAGAGTTATCTTTCCAGTTCAAGAGTACAGTTATGAGTGCAGTTCAGGGGCGTAGCTAGACACCCAATTTTGGGTGGGCCTGAGGCCAAAATGGGTGGGCATAACAACCCCACCCCCTGCAGCCCCCCACCGAACATTTCTCCCTTCCCCCAGGCAATCTGGGGGTGGTCAGTTAACTGTATTCCCCCCACCCCAGTACCATTACATCCTTTAGGTCTTTGTCAGCAACGAGAAGCAACTCATTCCTCTTGCTTGCACCGGCTCTGAGCCTTCCTTCCGATGCAACTTCCTGCATCAGAGGGAAGGCTCAGGCTGGCGTAAGCAGGGGCAATGTGTTGTTGCTTGCTGCCAGTGAAGAACTAAAGGATTTAAAGATTAAAGGGGGATTCAAGGGAGTGGAGTTAAGTGACCCCATGATCTCCTAGAGGAGAGATGCCAGGAATCTTCTGCTGGCAGAGCTTGGGGATCCCCGCCAGCCACATCATTGCTATGCCACTGCTGGGTGGGCTTGAGTCCAAAGTGGGTGGGCCTGTGCCCACGTGGGCCCACCCATGGCTATGCCACTGGTGAAGTTGCTATGAAAATGTCTAAAAGTTTCAGTTGTTTATTGTCCAACTTATCTTCCAAGAATATAGATCCAAAGGTAATAATTTTCGGTGATAAAGGTTGCATAATTGGAAGGGTTACTGTCATGATTTTCCATACCTGAGACCAAAATTCAAATGTGAGATGACATTCGTATAACATGTGCAGCATTGTTCTTTGATGCATCTTACAGGACCAGCATAAGATATTTGCGGGCTTATTTTCGAAACAGAAAAACATCCAACAAGTGGCACAAAGTGGCAGATGACAGTTTTTCTTGCAAAAACACCCAAATCACTATTTTTAAACCCTTTTTAAAGACGTTTTTCTATGCAGTTCATCTGTAATGCATCCAAATCACAAGGGGGCATGTCGGGGGCAGGATTTGGGTGTTCCCATAGCTTGGCCATTTTTCTGCCATAATGGAACAAAGCAAAAACATCCAGGGCTAAAAGTTGGACGCTTTGGTTTGGACCTCTTTTAGTCATGACTAAGCCATTAAAAGGTGCCCTAAATGACCAGATGACCACTAGAGGGATTAAGGCATGACCCCCCCCCCTTACCTCCCCCAGTGGACACTGACCCCTCTCCCACCCCCAAAGATGTGAAAGAAACAGTACATACCAGCCTCTATGACAGTGTCAGATATTATGGCCAGTCCTATTAGAGCAGCAAGCAGGTCAGGAGTAGCCTAGTGGTTGGTGCAGTGCATAGTAGAGAAGGGGATCCAGGTTCATATCCCA
The DNA here is from genome assembly GCF_901765095.1 of Microcaecilia unicolor. Taxonomy (NCBI): domain Eukaryota; kingdom Metazoa; phylum Chordata; class Amphibia; order Gymnophiona; family Siphonopidae; genus Microcaecilia; species Microcaecilia unicolor. Next base: position 167,231,966 of record NC_044033.1, read on the forward strand.
CTTTAACTGGTATACCTGTGGTGGAAAACCCACCAAAAACCCAGATATAGGTGACACTTGCAAGCATAAGGGCTATTGTAGTGGTTTACAATGGGTACAGTAGGTTTTTGGTGGGTTTTGGAGGGCTTCCCATACAATATAAGGGGGTAATGGTGAGATGTGTACCTGGGACCTTTTATGTGAAGTCCACTGCAGTGCCCCATAGGGTGCTCCACTGCTCTGCTGGGATGTCTGTGTGGCCAGTCTACTAGCTCCTTCTACATCCCAATGACTTGAATTTGTGTGATCCCAACATGCCCCTTTGAGGTTTGGATGCACTGCAGACAAACAGCATAGAAAAACATCCAGAAAATGGGATTTGGACGTCTTGGCCTTTTCTCTTTTGAAAATGAGTCCTTAGATCTCTTTGCATAAAACGGGACCTTGTGCTAAAATAGCAGAAGTTAGTGGTAAAATAAACCCCCCTAGATGACATAAAATATAACTTTTCCTTTGAGTCTGGAAATGAAAACATACAATTCCTTAGGCCTTTCCTCCTTACTCTCTCTTTCCTCAGATTCATTTTTCTTTTTCCTTTTAAATGTAAATTGCCCTGATGGTCCTTGTAGTTCGAAGGACTATATAGCAAATATGCACCAATAAATAAAATTTTTAAATAAAGGGGACTTTTACTAAAGCTTAGCGTGCGCTAATGGACATTAGCATGTGCTACATGCCGCAAGGCCCAGAGATATAAAAAATGACATCCAGCATTTAGTGTGCATTAATGTCCTTTTAGTGTGTGCTAAGCTTTAGTAAAAGGACGCAAAAGTAATGACATTTCAATCTGCTACCTTTTTTCCCTTTGATTAATATTTTCTCTTGTTTTCTTTTTTTTTTTAATAGCCCCTTCCCCCTTTGTCTATTCCTCAAGGAGAGAATTTTCTTCAGCTTTTCTAGTTTACACTCTCTTTTTAAATTGTTATTTATTTATTTATTGTTTGCACAAAGATAAACAGAAGCATCTTTAACTAACAAACAGATACATAAAAAGCAGTAATTTGGACTCACTGAAGATCTGGTTTCTGATTTCTAGGGAAAGCACCCAGACACAGGGATCTGTATATGTGTCAATAGTATCCTTGCTTTTTCCAACTCCCTTGGGTTAGTATTTCCAGATGGGTTGTTTTGCATATAGGATGACAGGAATGAGACTTCTTCTTAAGCCAGGGTATATTGGATACAGTCTTAGTCTCACAAATTCACTGCTTCTTCAGGAAAAAAGCCCTACCAGCTAACTTCCGTTGTGTGAGCTTGGAGTTCTGTCCTTGAGTCATGGAGTGACTTTGAGTAGTTGCAAGGGAGCAAGCCTGGTACCCTAGAACCCAGACTTGCAACCTTGTCCCTAAGAACAGGATTGATTCTCAGGACAGGATTGATTCTCAGGAATTCTAAAGGGAGGTTAAGGAAGCATTTCCAGCAATTCAAGGGTTGAGAACCAAGCTGAGGACCCAGAAGAGACCAAGGAGTCTGGTGGTGTAGAAAAGTACATCATTGCCTACAAGGTGAAGCAGTAAAATTACTAACTGTGTAATCTGACCTGGACCTGACTGTAATGATATGAGTATGTCTTTTTCTCTATTTAAATGACTACTTAACCTAAATCCCTTTGTTGTTCTGAGGAAAATAAACTTGTAACCCAATGCTTAGTCCTTCAAGTATATACCTGTGTTCTGTTAAAGTATATACTAAAATAATGCCCGGTTGTTGAATCTTGAAGTCCTTACTTGCAGGAGGTCCCAATAAGCTGACCAGTACTCTTAATATTTGCTTGAATGTAACATGGTGGTGATGACCACAGGGTAAACAGAAGGTATTTTATTACCTGCAAAATATTTTGTTGGCTCAAGTGGTTGTTTTTTTCTGCCTCTAAGTTTGATCAACCCTTTAGACAGTTCATCCGTTTAAAATTTGAAATAATGTTTTTATTCATAGCTAGTTTCTTTTTAAATCTGTTGTCCATGCTGTTATCTAGATGACCACCCTCCAGGATAAAATGACAGACTGGTGGCATCTTATAGACTAACCAATTTATTGTGGCATGAGCTTTAGAGGACCAGAGCTCACTTTATCAAATCCTGTGCCATTTTGTTATTCCAGCCTAACATGGCTAATCCTCCAGCATGAAATGGCATGAGACCCATTGAACTGTCTTCTCCCCTTCTTATCATATTCCCATTTCTTAAACCCAGTTTCAGTTCTAGTCATTAGCATCCCTGGATTATATGATCCAAGCACTCCATTCCTTCTCCTAGGTTTCCCTCTTTATTCCACCACAATCCATGCATCATCAACAAGCCCATTTGCTACCTACTATCTCCCTCCACTGTTGTCTCATGTTGAACGTTGTTCACATTTCCTGAAGAAAATGGCTTCCCAAGAAAATGGCTCCCCAGTACCTCTCCACTCTTGTCTCTCCTTACACCCCACCTCGAGTACTCCATTCTGTAGATAAATCCCTCTTATCTGTCCCCTTTTCCTCTACTGCTAATTCTAGACTCCGTTCCTTTTATCTTGCTGCACCTCATGCCTGGAATAGACTTCCCGAGCCTGTACGTCTAGCCCCGTCTTTGGCTGTTTTCAAGTCCAAACTTAAAGCCCACCTCTTTACCACTGCTTTTGACTCCTAACCACTACTCACTTGCGGTCCTTTTATCCTCACCTCTTTATTCCCTTTTATCCTCACCTCTTTATTCCTTTCCCTTATTGTTCTGTCTGTTTACCTGTCTTATCTAGATTGTAAGCTCTTTGAGAAGGGACTGTCTTTTGTGTATGGTGTACAGCGCTTCGTATGCCTTGTAGCGCTATAGAAATGATAAGTAGTAGTAGTAGATCGCTCTTTATTTGCTGTGCAGGACAGGTCTACTGCTTTCTCTGATTTCGCTCATATAGACCTGCATTAATGTATCTTGTCTTTTTGTTAAGCACTTTGACCTTCATGGGCTAAGTAAATTAAATAGAAGTAAAATAGAAATAGCTCCTATTGAATGAAGCTATGTTAGACTAGAATAATATATATTTAAAAATTTGAAATTTTCTTTGCTGGTTTAGGAATGGATAAAACATTCTGTGAACAACTGGAATACATGACGGATTACTTTAAAGAAATTAACTTCTACATGTATGATGGACCAGCAGCTCGTATCCGGTCAAAAAATGTTCCACAAGACTATTTTACCTGTAAGTATGTATTACTGCAGACCAACTGAACTGAGAGAGAATCAAAATTGCATTACAGCACAATAATTCAAGAAAGCATGAGATAAAGACGGAAGATTATTCCCAATCCCAGAGCTTCATTGCAGTTTAGCCATAAGTGAGGCTTTCACAAATAAAACCCCACTGTACAGTGTTTAATCAAGAGGGTTCATCTTTTATTAAGGCTCTGAGAAAAACTTATATGCATATCATAATTTCTTCCCTCTTTCCCCAGGGAACAAATAAAAGCAAAACAGTACTAGTCTTTATAGAAAATGATGACCTATCCATTCTGCCCATCCATACCATCTACAATCTTTTCCCAGGGGCGGACTGACCATTTGGGCAACCGGGCAGTGCTCGAGGGCCCAGAGGCTCTAGGGGGCCCAAAGGCTCTGCCCAGATGCTCACCGCACACTACAGCCCTTCCCGGTCCTACCTTGAAAGGCACACCACTGGTGATCTAAGTGGCCTCTGCGAGGGGGGGGGGGACATGTTCTTTCCTGCCTTCTGTGCTGCCACTATCCCCCCCCAACCTGGCACCACTGTATTTTAAAAGTGACAGCCGAGAGTCCCTGCGTAAGTCTCGCGAGACTGTCGAGACCCGAGAGACTACCGTAGGAAGTGCTGGCTGCCATTTTGAAAACACGGTGGCACCGGCAGGTGGGGGAGTAGCAGCAGCACAGTTGGCAGGCAAGAACATGCTCCCCCCCCAGAGGCCACTAGACCACCAGGGCCCTTCAGGTAGGACTGAAGCAGCGGGGGCATCGGCTGCGGCGATAGGGGGGGCGTCTGGCAGCGACCAGGCAGGGAACTCAGACCACTCTCAGTCCATCCCTGTCTCTTCTTCTCAATAAGAGATTCTGGGGTCCTTTTACAAAGGTGCGCTGGAAAATGGCTTGCGGTAGTGTAGGCGCGGGTTTTGGGCGTGCGCCACTCCATTTTTTAGCGCACCTGTAAAAAAGGCCTTTTTAAAATTTTTGCCAAAAATGGACATGCGGCAAAATGAAAATTGCTGTGCGTCCATTTTGAGTCTGAGACCTTACCGCCAGCCATTGACCTAGTGGTGAAGACTCACGCAGTAACCGGGTGGTAATGACCTACGTGCACCAAATGCCACTCGGCGCGTGTCCATTACGCGCGCCCAAAGATAAAAAATATTTTTCAGACGCGAGCCAAAAATGAAATCTCTGCAAGGGCCACGCGGTAGTCGGGCGGTAACTCCATTTTGTCGCACGTTGGGTGCGCGTAGATGCTTACACGGCTTAGTAAAAGGACCCCTCCATTTGCTTGTCCCATTTCACTTTCATCCTATGCCCCCACATTCCAGAACTTCCTTTCATTTGAAAGAGACTCTCTCCCCTGTGATTTTTTGCCAAGGAGGTATTTAAACATCTCTGTCATATCTCTCATCTCTCGCTTTTTTTCCAAGGTATACATATTGAGATCTTTGTTGCTATACACTTTATGACAAAGACCACTAACAATTTTAGTAGCCTCTTTCCAGATCAACTCCATTCTTTTTATATCGTTTTGAAGTTGTGGTCTCCAGAATTGTATACAATATTCTAAATGAGGTCTCACCAGAGTCTTGTATAGGGGCATTATCACCTCCTATTTCCTACTGGCCATTCCTCTCGCTGGACCATTTTGCAAGCTTTGCTAGGTCCTTTCTTATGTAATCCACAACATCAGGGATGTTTACCCTATTGCAGGTTGTGGTGTCATCTGCAAAGAGGCAAAACTTACCAGATATTGCTTAAAACATGTTAAAAAGAATTAGACCAAGAACCGAACCTTGCAGAACACCACTGGTAGAATCCTTTTCCTGAGAGTGAGTTCCATTTACGAGTACCTTCTGCCACCTTCCACTCAACCAGTTCCTAAACCAGTCAGTCACTTTAGGGTCCATACCAAAGGCACTCAGTTTATTTGTTAGTCATCTATGTGGAACCATGTCAAAGGCTTTGCTAAAGTCTAACTACACATCTAGCACTCTCCCTCAATCCAACTCTCTGGCTACCCAGTCAAATAATTAATCAGATTTGTCTGATAAGACCTGCCATTAGTGAAACCACGCTGCCTCTGGTCCTGCAAGCCACTGGATTCCAGAAACCTAACTGTTTGAGAAGCGTGTCCATTAATTTACTTACCACAGAGGTCAGATTAACCAGCCTGAAGTTTTGTGGAGAGGGACCACATCCACCCTTTTCAGTCCTCTGGGACCACTCAAGCATTGAAAAGATTAGACAGTTTAGCTGCCAGAGCTTCTCTAAATTCCTTCAGTACCTTCAGATGTATTGATTTATCCACCTTTAGTTTAGCTAGCTCCTCATAAACACAGTCATCTGAAAATCATTCAGGGTCTACCACACTTCCATTCCTATTTGTGTTTGTTTTCTGCAGTGTTTCCTGGCCCTTCATCTGTGAACATGGAACAGAAATATTTGTTAAGCAATTCCACCTTATCTTTATCAGCTTCTGTGTATTCCTCCCCTTACCCCTTGAATCTCACCTCCTTTTTCCTGCTAACTGTTCTTCTCCCTATGCACATTTATTTCCTCAATACCATTACAAATTCAAATTTGCTGACATTAAGGTACAATAATTAGCTGTAAAGAGAAATTCTGGTATTCAAACGGCCGTGTGGATATACATAAGTACATAAGCATCGTCATGCTGGGACAGACCAAGAGTCCATCGAGCCCAGCATCCTGTCACCGACAGCGGCCAAAAGAACAAGCAACTTGTCTCGCCCATCCTAGAAATACTGTATTATTCCCTCGTCCATTCAATAACATTCTACGGCTTTTTCCTCCAGGAAGCCGTCCAACCCTTTTTTGAAGCCCGCTAACTTAACCGCCTTAAACACCTTCTCCAGCAGCGAATTCCAGAGTTTAAGTATGCGTTGAGTGCAGAAAAATTTCCTCCGATTCGTTTTAAATTTACTACACTGAAGCTTCATCGTATGCCCCCTTGTCCTAGTATTTTTGGAAGCGTAAACAGACGCTCCACATTGACCCGTTCCATTCCACTCATTATCTTATAGACCTCTATCATATCTCCCCTCAGCCGCCTTTTCTCCAAGCTGAAGAACCCCAGCCTCGTCAGCCTATCCTGATAGGGAAGTCGTCCCATGCCCTGTATCATCTTTGTCGTCCTTCTCTGCACCTTTTCCAATTCCACTATATCTTTTTTGAGATGCGGCAACCAGAATTGAACACAATACTTGAGGTGCGGTCGCACCATGGAGTGATACAATGGCAGAATAATATCCTTATTTTTGTTTTCAATCCCTTTCCTAATGATACCCAACATTCTATTTGCTTTCCTAGCTGCAAAAGCACATTGAGCAGAAGTTTTCAACGTATCATCAATGATGATACCTAGATCCCTTTCTCAGTCCATGACTCCCAACGCTGAACCTTGCATGACATAGTTATAGTTTGGGTTCCTCTTTCCCACATGTATCACTTTGCACTTGTTCACATTAATCGTCATCTGCCATTTAGACGCCCAGTCTCGTAAGGTCCTCTTGTAGTTTTTCACAATCTTCCCGCGATTTGACTACTTTGAATGTATTTGTATTGTATAACATGCTTAAGCTTTGTTATGTCTTAATTAGTATGGTACTGTTTTATTATTGTATGGTATTGTATATTTAACTCACCTCAGGTGTACTGAAGAGATATGAAATCAAGTGGAAATCAATAATAAATATGGAACCAGGGGTGTGGGTGCTGTCCTTGTGTTCACCCAGGGCCCATTGAAAAGTTCATCCTTCCCTGATCCCACTGTGTCATTTAACATTGTAAAATAGCTTTATTTTTCACCAGTGGCATTATTCCTAATACAATTGATTAATTATAGCCTAATGATTATTATCCAACTGAGCTTGTATTTCATTTCTGTTCCTTTTTTGCTGAGAGTTAGACACTTCAGTATAGCAGTGCTTCTCAGCCCTATCCTGGAGACACACCTTGCCAGTCAGGTTTTCAGGGTCACCACAATGAATATGCACGAGACAGATTCGCATATAAAGGATCTTGGCTATATGCAAATTTATCTCATACATATTCATTGTGGTGATTATGAAAACTCCATGGCTAGGTATGCCTCCAGGAGAAAGTTGAGAAGCTGTGACATTCACTATTTCATCCTGGTAGGGGTTCCTTGGTTTACAGTCACCATTTCGAAAAAGCAAATAAAAATGCCAAAAGTAAACATTCTAATGGGATTTTGTCCCTTTTTTTCAAAACAGTTGATTCTGCTGGGATTGTTAAAAACCTCACAGTGAGTACAGGAATAAGATTCTATTTATCAGTTGAGTTAAAATAATGTTGATATGTCTATGAAAATGTGTGTGTGTGTGTGTGTGTGTGTGTGTGTGTGTGTGTTTTAAATTCAAGCAAATGTACAGGGTGAGGCAAAAAAAGTAACACCCTAGAGGCTTTTGCCATTTTTGCAACCGCTTTGAATTTCAACGAGAAATTTTATGTATGTATTTAGTTGTTATACTTAACGTGTTACTATAAACAATGTTTAATTAACTTAAGGTATCTTGATGTTACTGACATTTTAGTGTTACTACCTAGCAATTTTTACACATTAAAATGTTCAAGCTAAAACACAGTAAAATATCGTCTTTCAAATGATACAATTAACAACATGTCAGAATTTTGCAGTCACTGTGAATGCTGAAAGTGTCCACTCCCAGCTTTAAACAGGCCTTCAGTCACTTTGGGAAGTTTGTAACAGCCTTGTTGATTGGTCCCTGTGGCAGGCTGTCCCAGATCATCTCCAGTGCTTCCTTGAGTTTGATGATTGTTTTTGGGTTTGTGTGGAGCTTGTGATAGACTTCCAATGGCACAAAAAATAAAAAGCTAAAAGCTAGATGATGTTCAAGATAATGAAGGTTTATTAAAGCATGCAAAGACTCGACACAAGTCGTGTTTTGGCCACAGGGGCCTGCCTCCGGAGTCTTCTATAGGATGTCCCTAAATGTTCTATCTTTACAAATGAACATCAGTGATATTGCACCTCATACAATATGAGATCTCTGGCTTAGAACAGTTGAGTTCTCAATCTGTAAACATAGATAGTAACAAATACAGCTGTAAAATTTCATGTTGAAATTCCAAGCTGAACAAACAGCAAAAAAAAAAACAAAACTCTAGGGGATTACTTTTCTAGCCTCACCCTCCATATTTTGTAAATGTCCAAACCTATGTAAAGGTAAAAGTATGTATGCACAGACTGTAGGTGCATAATGTTATCTGCAGGTTAAGGAGGTATTCCCTAGAGCAGGGCTTGAACAAGGTTTGCATTTATTTACATACTTTTGGATTTTCAAAAGCGGTCCAAATTGCTTTCAAGAATGGTACAAGTGTGTTTTTTTTTAATGACCGGACACGGGCTGTGTTTCAGCGTAAAACAATGCCTGTCTCAGGGGTCAGTTCTAAAATATGAACAAAAAACACTATATTCAAAAGACTCAAAAGTAAGAACTGTACTGTTACCAGAAAGCAAATTAACATAATGCAATGATATATGCGTTTACCAAAAGGCCCAACCTGACTAAAACATAAATACACCCTAATATGATGTGATAGGGTGGGCACAAAGCTGATATGTCTAGGGATATACCTTGTGCTGGCTCTGGAGCTATGCTCTTGTAGCTGCCTCTCCTCTTTCCAGCAGAGAAAGCACAAGAGAGGAGAATGGACATCTGTGGCCGCAAAGAGCCAAAATCTACTTTACTTTACATTATTGCATATTTCACAATCACCTAAAGCTCAAAGTGAATTACAATAAAACCATATATAGTACAGCTCACTAATTACTCATTTCAATTATTAACTCATCTCCATAAAACATTTCCTAAAAAACCAAGTCTTCAAAAATCCAACCTTTCATAACAATGAATTTGATGGAATCCTAAAGGCAACTCATTCCACAACTTAGGCCCTTGTATTTCAAAAGAGCCTTTATAAGCACACAATAGTTTGACCTGGCGTGGTGTTTCCAAAAGACCCTGTGAACTGACCTAAGTTGTCTACTCAGGTTGTATTTCTTCAATAAGTCCGATAAATATAATGGGCCCTTTGACCATAAAGCATGAAATACCAAACATAATAATTAAAAAGAAATAATGTTGTTCAATTGGTAGCCGATGCAATTGTGCCAAAGGTGGTGAAACATGATCAGTTGATATTTTTTATTCTTTAATAACGGGGCCACAATGTTTTTGTAACAATTCTATATATGCTCCTGAAAAATCCATGTGGAAAAAAAAACACGCCTAGGCGTATTCTGTAAAGTACATGAAATTTTATAGAATAGGAATAAATTTCCACACATATATCGAGTTTGCCAGGTGGCTCTCTACATGACCAAATTTGGTCATGTCCATTTAGGCAACGTTTTACTTGGTGTAAATCCCGAAACCTAAATTAGGTGCAGATCGTGTTTTCTATAAAAATGTGCATAGATTTTAGAAACACTCAAGCCACGCCCCCTGGCCACACTCCCTTTTCAACTATGAAACTTAGAATTTAGGCACATTACATTATAGAATACACTTAGCGAGTTGGGTGTGTAAATCTCAATGCGAATTACTACTGATAATTGCTTGTTAACATCCAATTAGCAGCGCTGATTTTAGCTAGTTAACTAATGTATGCACGTTGTTATAGAATACACTTCGGTTTCTACGTGAAATTTTCAGGTGCCTTATATAGAACCTAGCCCCATGTGACTGTGAAGCAGGCAGCTCCACCACCACTAACTGTATTTTGTAAATTACAGTGCCAAAAACCCAACCAGCATTTCAAACCATACTTGACTCCTGACCTGCCAAAGCGATTCCACTATGCCAACCACATTCGCATTGACAAAGTTCATCTTTATGTTGACCGGCAGTGGCTAGCTGTGAGGTACAGTACACAAAATTACTGCTTCGCTGTTGCATATGTTTGAAATTAGCCGGCTTCACAAGCCTAGTGATTGGTGGATTTTATGAATTATAAAAATTTGAAATGAATGAGATTTGAGGGTGCATACTACTATATAAAATGATGTAATAAGATTTATTATTTTTGCTCCATATCTTGAAGTATTTTATAGAAGACTATTTATATATATAATCATGTTGGTCTCATATAAGAAAGGCTTTCCTGGAGCAGTAAGGGAAAATGCTTGTCTTCATAATCTACCAGTTGTGAATTTAAAGTGTAGCAGGATGCCATAATGAGGATGCGTCTAATTTTAAATGCCAAGAAAGCATATCTGGAACTTGTTCTGTCAAGGAAATTAGGTGTCTACATGTGTAGCAGTGAAATATACACAAATAATTTAGGCAGAACCACTTACTCCAGCCACAGAGTTGGGGCATCAGGAGTGCCCCAGGGCTCCATCTTGTCATTCATCCTGTTTAATATCTTTCTTTCACCCTTGCTCACTCTGGCTCAATCTCTTGGGTTTACATTATATGTCTACGCTGATGATATTCAGTGTCTCTGTGTTGTCGACCATCATAGCCTTACGGAACTCTCGGCTATTGATGATAAATTTCAAAAAGTAACAAATGGGTTGCCCTCAACCCAGACAAATTTAAAGTTCTTCTTTTTACTAATCACTCACTTAAACATTTCTCTCCACCCATTCACCTTTGCAATATCCCAGTTCCGCAGTACACAGTCGCTCGCATCCTTGGTGTACTTGTGGACACTGAACTCTCATGCAGCACTTTCTGTTGCGGCTATATCTTATGTGTTGAGTCCAATCTCTCTTACAGCCCTTGGCATTTAATATTCTTATATACTCACTTGTACTGTAATTCGCTCAATAAAGGTCTTAGGCTTAAAGATTTACATCGCCTACGACTAGTCCAAAACACTGCTCTTTGAATAATCCAAAAGACTGGCAAATTTGATCACATAACACCCAGATGACCACCGGAGGGAATCGTGGATCACCTCCCCTGACTCCCCCAGTGATCACTAACCCCCTCCCACCCTCAAAAAAACAACTTTAAAAACTTTTTTTTGCCAGCCTCAAATGCCATACTCAGGTGCATCGCAGCAGTATACAGGTACCTGGAGCAGTTGTAGTGGGTGCAGTGTACTTCAGGTAGGTGGACCCAGGCCCACCCCCCTACCTGTTACACTTGTGGTGGTAAATGTGAGCCCTCCAAAACCCACCACAAACCCACTGTACCTACATCTAGATGCCCCCCTTCATCCCTAAGGGCTATGGTAGTGGTGTACAGTTGTGGGGAGTGGGTTTTGGGGGGTGTTTTGGGGGCTCAGCACACAAGGTGAGCTATGCACCTGGGAGCAATTTTTTAAGTCCACTGCAGTGCCCCCTAGGGTGCCCAGTTGGTGTCCTGGCATGTGAGGGGGACCTCTGCATTATGAATGCTGGCTCCTCCCATGACCAAAGGGCTTGGATTTGGTCGTTTTTGAGATGGCCGTCCTCGGTTTCCATTATCTGCAAAAACCAAGGTCGGCCATCTCTAAGGTTGGCGATCTCAACATTTAGGTCGACCTAAATGTTGAGATTTGGGCGTCCCCGACCGTATTATCGAAACGAAAGATGGACGCCCATCTTTTTTCGATAATACGGGATGTCCCGCCTCTTCGCCAGGATGTCTTTAGAGATGGGTGCCCTTACAGATGGGCGCCCAGTTCGATTATGCCCCTCTATGTTACTATATGTTCAATAACAACCTGAAGGTGGTCCCACAGAGAATCACCTACAGGTTAAAACAGCTTCACTTCCTGAGAAGCAGCAGAAAGTGCAGTGGTGAATCACCAATATAAAAACAGAAAAGACTCATTCATCCAGACCCTGTCTGAAAGGTATTCTTTCATAGAATTATAGAAACAAAGAAAATGTTAGTTTATGTGTATAATTAAAGTTGAAAATTTGTGTATGATAAACAGCAGGTATAAATGTAAGCACATACATTCCCTGGGATAGTTTTCAAAGTGGAGATGCGTGCATACTTTTGCTTTGACAACTTTTCCGAAGTGTGTTTATACATGTTACACTTTCACATACTTAAAAAAAGTTCCCCTTATCAGCTTAAGTGGCAGTTATGACTTTTTAAAATTTTCACATTCACCCTCCAGAGGCCAAGTTTTATTTTGCGTGAACTCGGATCTGACTGATAAAATAGCTCTTAAATATACCTCATGTTCCATTGTCAACCAGAACTTAATGGAGCAGACTGGTATAAACAACATAATGCTATTGTGTTGGCTTTTAGAAATTAGGTACAATCCTCTTTCCCAAAAACAGTTTCCTTAAACCCCTGGGAAGTACAACCACTGTTTATAGTAATTATAGACTTAGCTAAATGCATCCAGCATGTGCTGTCATCTGGTTACACATCTAAACATGTGGTAGATCTGTTTCGACAGCACATAGTTATAAAACTAAACCAAATGGAGAATGCGCCGTGCCTCCAAATCTGTTTTTCTTGTGAAATTAGGCACACATGATTCATGATTCACACATTGAGCCTGCAAATAGGTGGGAAAATGTGGGATACAAACGCAATAAATAAATAAAATAAATATCATGCCACTAATCATCTAGTTATCATGTTATTTCCTAGGATGATTTGCCGTGTTCTCCTCACAAAGGAAAAGTTAGAAGTCAAGAATAAATATTCAAACAACAGTACAAAGTATGACATAGTATGCTATATAACAATGGCAACACAATACACAGTAAAACATTTTAACAGACAACGTAGGGCGTAAGCAGAGATGGAACATATAGAATAAGATAGCGTACGTGATAGAGACATTAGCATTTATTTTCTGCAGTCCTACCCCCCGCCTTTCATCTGTGAACTGTTTGCGCCTGTTCCTGCCGCCAGCGGAGTCCAATCAGGCCAGCAGTACTACGCAGACAAAACCCTCTCAACTGTTATCTTTTTAGAAACCAGACAGCTGGATTATGGACCATTTGCACTACAACAAATAAAAACAAAAGAGAAAAAAACCAAGAGAAGCTTCCGTTGGGGGAAAAACACAAGTTTATTCTTTATCCAAAGATTTAGGATAAATAATAAGAAATAGTCATAGAAATAGTCTAGAATATGACAGAAATGAGAACATATATAGAAATGGAAAGTACAATGGAAAGTGGGAGCAGGACATTCTTTCAAACTCCCTGGCTTGGGAGCCAAAAGAGATGTACACTGCCCAACCTCCTATCTGGCAGAGAAATATTATATAGGGTTTCTTTTCCCTTACAAGACAAAAAGGGAGCACAAGGGGGAGGGGTTGTCACACCCCCTTAGTTAGCACCTTACAGTCAGTCAGGATCTCTAGTATCAATAAAATACACAGCATCTGTTTATATTTCCTTTTGAAGATGCATTTGGTCTCTTCTAATCATCTATACATACATTTCTCAAACCTTTAATTAGTATTTCCCCTATTCTAAAAGAGGAGACAAAAGTTAACTACTGCTTCCAGTTGCTATAGAGGTGTTAGGTTTCTCTTGTCAATAGAACTATTGCTATTGACTCCAGGGATCAGGGAGATAGTGTTTGAATTGTTCTAGGCAGAGAAGGAAATAAGGTGTTACCTGCAATAATATTTTCTTATCCTGTCCTGACTACAGGATTTCTCTTTCTCTCCTCTGTCAGCCCTGCCCCCTTCACATGGAACTTCCTTTGATCTGCATCCTAAAAGTCTCTCAAAGGCTAATAAACACACTCATGTAAACAGCAAATGGACAACAAATGGCAGGAGCTCATTGTCTTTCACTTGCTTGGTCAGAGGAAGGTGGGGGAAAGAGGTGGGGGTACCTGGCCTGCTTAATATCATTGTAATTTACAGAAAAAAGAGAAATTTCCACTTCACAGAACAGAAATAATTGTTAAGTTATCCTTATCAGCTTCTACATATTCCTCCTCTTCACCCCTGAGCCTCATAATGCCAGATGCACAGAATACCAGGAACTATTCATATTTTGTTTCTTGATTAGATTACTAGAATAAAATAAAATGAATCCAGACAAATTATTGGACATTTTCTACTCTATTTTTCATTATAGCACCTATATTACATCTTAGAATATGATGTCATATGACCCTTAAATGATGTGAAAAGAGAAAATGTAACAGTGTGGAGGGATTACATTGTAGAGCTGAGCTGAGTCCTGATGCGACTCATTGAACCTAGCTGCAACCTTGGGTCCACTCCAAACAGAAAGAAATCTTAGGAGGGAAGTTATCAATGTCAGCTGATGCTAAGATGGGTTATTGTACCACAAACTGTGCTATTTTAGCACAGGGTGTCAAAAGGAAGCCTAAGTTGACAACTCCCCCCCCCCCCCCTTTAATGTCAGGTTTCTTAGGTGATTTGAACAGTCTCTGTCCACTAAGTATTCTTTGCTCAAGGAGTGGTGCTAAAACAAAGCAGACTTTACTAAAAAGTCAACTTCTTCAATTGAAGGATCTAACGTTACTGTAAATATATAGAGAAAATTTATGTAACTCGGTTCTCACCGGCCAGCTTACTCTGCACCACCCAGGCCACAAACAAACATTAGGTCCTCAAACACTCTCTCACTCAGTGTCTGGTCTCAATCACATGAGCTTGAGCACAAGCCAGGACCAAACTTACTCCAGTAGGCCGTAGGATGTTAAGTCGGGCTTACTTGAGTATTCTTGGTCAGCAAAATGTGAATTGATCGCTAATTGCACTTAGTAGGGCTCAGTTTTTGTCAGATGTGTGTTTGGTGTAGGGGTTAGGGCTGTGTTCCCTAAATGCAGGGAATATGGGTTTGCTTCCCACTGTGGGTGTTTGTGATTATTGTTTTTTGGGTTTCTGCTAGGTACTTGTGACCTGAATTAGCCACTGTTAGAAACAGAATACTGGGCTAGATGGAGTATTGGTCTGACCTAGTATAGCTATTGTTATGTTCTTATCTACACTCTCCATGTGCTGCTGTCCAGGTTTTGTCTTTATGAGCACCACCCTTGGTCTACATGCTTGACCTCTGCCCTACTGTGCTGCAGATGATGTCATGCAAATCAGTTATCCAATCAAAACTCGCTTCCAGTATTTTAGTATTCCACATAGTGATTAGCAATTTGGCATGCTTTCTTCCATTCCCCCTGACACATCAAGTGCAGGAACAACAGCCATGATGCTCCCTCGGATCTTTCCCGCCACACACCCCAGGAACTCACAGTTCAGATGTTATTTTTCAGGTCCGCTCCGGCAGTTGGCATCGCCAGTTTCACGTTCCTTGTGGGCATGAAAAATTCAAACTCGCAGTTCTTAAGCAAGCAGTCTCTCCAGACTTATTTTATTGCCACACTCCTCCAGTAGTGGGCAATTAAATTTGTAACCCTTGGTCAAAAAGTCCCTCCAGCTTAAATCCCATCACCCCATGTTCAGGCGCCAGTTTATGTAACCCGGGTCTTACCAGTCAGCTCACTCTGCACCACACTACTACTACTACTTATCATTTCTATAGCGCTACTAGATGTACGCAGCGCTGTACACTTGAACATGAAGAGACAGTCCCTGCTCGACAGAGCTTACAATCTAATTAGGACAGACAAACAGGACAAACAAGAGATAAGGGAATATTAAAGTCAGGATGATAAAATAAGGGTTCTGAACAAGTGAACAAGAGTTAGGAGTTAAAAGCAGCATCAAAAAGGTGGGCTTTTAGCTTAGATTTGAAGACGGCCAGAGATGGAGCTTGACATACCGGTTCAGGAAGTCTATTCCAGGCATATGGAGTCTGGCGTTAGCAATGGAGGAGAAGGGTGCAGATAAGAGAGATTTACCCAGTGAACGGAGTTCCCGGGGAGGAATGTAGGGAGAGATGAGAGTGGAGAGGTACTGAGGAGCTGCAGAGTGAATGCACTTATAGGTCAATAAGAGGAGTTTGAACTGTATGCGGAAACGGATAGGAAGCCAGTGAAGTGAGTTGAGGAGAGGGCTAATATGAGCATAATGACACTGGCAGAATATTAGTCGTGCAGCAGAATTTTGAACAGATTGAAGAGGAGAGAGATGGCTAAGTGGGAGACCTGAGAGAAGCAAGTTGCAATAGTCTAAGCGAGAGGTGATAAGAGTGTGGATGAGGGTTCTGGTAGTGTGCTCGGAAAGGAAAGGGCGAATTTTGCTGATATGATAGAGAAAGAAACGACAGGTTTTAGCAGTCTGTTGAATACGTGCAGAGAAGGAGAGGGAGGAGTCGAAGATGACCCCAAGGTTACGAGCTGATGAGACAGGAAGGATGGGAGTGTTATCCACAGAAATAGAGAATGGGGGAGGAGGAGAGGTTGGTTTAGGGGGAAAGATAAGAAGCTCAGACTTGGTCATGTTTAGCCATGAGGATGAGAGAGAACAACTGCCCCTGTGAACCCAGAAGTGCTTTGGGCCACGGACCATGGCTGCACTCTGGGCCACGGGGCACTCCCAAAGCTGGAAGAGGCTGGGAAGGAAAGCCAACAGGGAATAGCACATGTGCATAGGAGGGAGCCCCCGGATTGATGCAACAATAGCACCAATCACGGGGTAGAAGGAGAGGAGCAGCCCTGGAAGTGGACAGGAGCTGTTGAACATGCCGGGTGTTCAAACAATTCCGGGCAGAGAGAGAGAGAGGGCTGCAAGCAAGCCCCAGGGAGAAGGCTGACAGAGATAAGAAAACCCCAGACAAGAGCAGGATGAGACTGCTGGTAGACAGCCCCAGGGGAAGAAGCAGGCAAGCCTAGGTGGACAGCAGGCATCAACAAGAGGATCTGTAGGCAAACCTAGGGGCATATGAAAAAGAGAGCTGCAGGCTGGTCCCCTTGGAGAGAAAAAGCTGTGGACCAGACTGAGAGGGGAGCTGCAAGCCAGTCTGGAGTCCTGGGGCAGGTCTGGGAAGAGAAGAGTGCAGGTTTGTGCACCATGCAAGGCTGGGAAGTACTGAACAGAGCTTGGATGAGACACAGCAGACAGTGGGTGCAGAGGGTGGGTCAGTCACAGAGAAGAAAGAGAGATGGTCTGAGCGAAACAGGGTGTGCTGGGCTGGAGAGAAACCAGAATGGTGCCACGCAGCTGGGGCTCCCAAACCCATCGAAAAAGCCCTAACCCTGAGAGAGAAGCCCGACTGTGAGTGCCTGTACCCAAGAGCCCAACCCCTGAGAGAGAAGCCCGACCATAAGTGCCTGTACCTGAGCCTGACCGTGATTGATGCACCCAAGAGTTTGACTGTGAGTGCTGGCTCTGAAGAAAAAGAGTGTCTGTGTCCAAGGCCTTTGCCCTGAGGAAGGGAGAGACCAACCATGAGTGCATGTCCTGTCAAATCCCTTGGCTGAGTGGAGTTAATTTAGGAACCCGTTTGGACTGTGACAAGTGCGATACACTACTCCACCACTAGGGGGTTTACATTACACAATTCTGGGAAGATGAATTCATATTCACTGACAACAATTTACACAAACGCACTCACTTAGAATCCTTTGGCTTTTCTGTTTTCCTCTGATTCTCTTATTAAATGGAGTTACGGGCTCCTTAACTCTTAGGACAACACCTAATACCTATTTCTCAAATGTTTGATGTCTCTCAGACCTCCTTACCTTTCTTTTTCGTACCAAATGAGCACACTCTTCTTTTAATGTTCCCTAGCTATTCCGGATGGGCACAATGTTTCTAGAATTTTGTCATGTTGGCATTGGCAACTTCTGAGTGAGAAGACTACACGATTTAGGTAAAACCTTTCAATCCAACTAGTATGTAGCCGGAAGACTCCCCCCCCCCCCCCCAATACACACACACCTTCCCCAAATCCCAATTCTCCAAAATCACAAAAAAACGACTGTTTCCTGCAAGAGGCAAGAAACACTAAGAATAAAAACTTTGTATTTCCTTGAAAAATCTTTTCTTCCCTTGCTGAATTTTAGGTCCATTTTTGACAGTTTTCTCTAGGTAACATGTTATTTGTCACAGGGCTTATTTTGGCTATGGAGGAATAAAAGGAGAGAGGGTCCATTTGGTACAACCAATGAAAATAAGGAGGGCCAAAGTGACATGAAATATTTGAGAAACATGTAACAGGGTTTTCCCTGAGAGTTAGGGACCCAGAAGACAACTTCTGCAGTGGGCCCCGTGGAACATAAAATATGTTAATAGTGTTAGCACACACTGTTAGTTCATGATCCCCTAAATGAATCCAAGAGCAGCATTCTCTCCTATAACCAGTGGCGTAGCAAAGGGGGGGTCCGGGAGGGGCGGTCTGCCCTGGGTGTCAGCTCGGAGGAGGGGGTGCTCCCTGCCAGATCCCCCCCCTCGGCGCATCGACACCCCCGACCAGCTCCCGCACCCTACCTTTAAAAAGAATATCGGAATCCCAGGCGAGGCGCAGCGCCTCGCGCCTGCCCTGCACGTAAAGAAATGTGGACCGTCGGGCCTTCCCTCGCTCTATCTGTCCTGCCCTCCGCTGACGCAACTTCCTATTTCCGCAAGGGCGGGACAGACAGAGCGAGAGAAGGCCCGACGGTCCACATTTCTTTTATGTGCAGGGCAGGCGCGAGGCGCTGCGCCTTGCCTCAGATTCTGATGTTCTCTTTAAAGGTAGGGTGCGGGAGCTGGTCGGGGGGGGGGGGGTGTCATCGTGCTGCACCCGGGGGGGGGGGGTGCAACGGCGAACCGCCCCACCCCGGGTGGCAGCCCCCCCTGCTACGCCACTGCCTATAACTCTCCTCCAAAACTGGAGAAATATATCCATCTCCACCAGAAATGCATATCTGTATCCTTCCTGGAGAATACCATGCCCTTAAATCTGAAGGCTTTATACAGAATCTACTCTCCAAATCTTTTAAATCAGTTTAAGAGAGACTTAGGTAAACAGAATTATGTTTGAATCTCTTTATTGTCTGGAATAATAAGATTAAAATGATCATAACATCCAGAATCCAGTTTTTCTTCTCTGTGCTTCCTTTTGTAATATCTACTCATCAAAACAATACCTTCTAATTTATAATGGGGAACATTCTTAGATAACTCTTTAAGCTCTATCTTTACCCCAGGCAGATGTTTGTTTCTCTTTAAGTTAAAAAGTTATTAGAAATGAAGATTGTGAGTAGCTGTTTTCTAGTCCTCTTTTGGCCCAGAGCAACGCTGCATAAAAATTAGTAAATTCAATGATATGATTTAAGCTCACTTTTGTTTACTTGCAGAAGCCATGTTGAACCTGAGAAAAAAAGTAGCATGTGTTGCATGTTGATATGTAGGTTTGCAAGTAGGTATTTCACAACATACAGGTGTTGCAAACTTACATATGTAAGTTGTGAACAGGGCTGGTGGCGTTGTTGGGGGGGGG
Organism: Microcaecilia unicolor; assembly: GCF_901765095.1. NCBI lineage: Eukaryota > Metazoa > Chordata > Amphibia > Gymnophiona > Siphonopidae > Microcaecilia > Microcaecilia unicolor. The sequence goes on from NC_044033.1 coordinate 167,251,553, forward strand.
GGGGGGAGAGAGAACAGGGTATTATCCTGGACACTACAACTACAAGGGGTCCCCATGCTCCAGCATTTGGCCTCCCCTGGTCTGGCATCTCCCCCCTTTGAGGATGCTGACAGCAGTAACGATTAACATATGTTGCCTGTACCTGGCCCCAGAGCCTTCCATCTGCTGTCCTGCCTCCTCTGCTGAAGCTTCCTGTTTCCTCATGGGCTGTAGGAGGTAGAAGGAAGATTTTTGGTGCTGTCCACAGGCAGCGTACACTGCCACTGCTGGTGACCCCTATAAAGAAAGACAGGGCAGGGGGAGGTTTGAGAGAGAGAGAGGGGAAGATGCCAGACTACAGGCAAGGAAGAGGGGAGTAGAAGGAGGGATGATAGGCCTTGGCACAGTGGTGGTGGTGGGGAGGGAAAGAAAAATGGTGGAAAATGGGAAGAAAGGAGGGAGGTAAGAGAGATGCTGGACCCCTGGAGGGAGGGACAGATGTTGGATCACAAGAGCCAGGGCCATACGTGACATAAGAGCACTATTTATTCCACAACGGTCTTTTTAAAGACTATCCCTTCAAGAATGTTTTTCATCGCTTCTGTCTAAGAAGGTTTTTTGAAAAATAAGACTCCTGATGCAGGCCTAAAGGCCGAAACACAATGTTGTGTCGAGTCTTTATACTTCAATAAGCATTTCTACTATTATACATCTTCTCAGGCTTTGGTATCCTTGGTCGCTCTCCCACTTTTATTCTATTTTGTTGTTTTCCGTGGGGTGTTTTGAGTTCTGCGTCTTCTGGCGGATTCTTTTCCTATAGGTGACTTAGCATTTAGCGCGTGCTAATCAGCGCACGCTAAAAATGCTATCGTGCCCTTAGCGTGACTTAGTAAACAGGGCCCTAAATTTTGTACCGCATATTCAGTAGTCTGATGTCAGCAAATAAATTGGTTCAAAATGCACTTAGAATTACATGGACAGATTAGGCAGATTTAATTCTGCCTAATATCGGCTCCATTATTTGTAGATGAACTCAGTTTGCAGTGACCAGATGAAGGACAACATAAAAGCTAGTCACGTATCATCTACAACGTACCTGTTAACTTATACTTCTATGTATCTAGGTGGACTAACACAGAAACAGCACCACTTGTACTTCAACATATAAATTACTCTCTTTATTTTATCACCAGGGACCACACATATACCTTTTGTGGAGGAGGAAACCATGGCTATGATAATGAGTTCAAAAGTATGGAGGTAAATCCATTTTTCAATACATTATTCCGTGGCTTTTATAAAGTATCCCCAGCTTAATCTACCATCACTGTTGAAGATATTTTTCTTATTGCTTTTTATATACCAGTCTAGAAGTGCCTGTGTGGTTTTTTTTAAACATCTGAGTATAATGGTGAGATAACCAGCGGAGTAGAGGAGTGGCCTAGTATTTAGCGCACCAGTCTTGCAATCCAGAGGTGGCCAGTTCAAATCCCACTGCTGCTCCTTGTGATCTTGGGCAAGTCACTTAACCCTCCATTGCCTCAGGTACAAACTTAGATTGTGAGCCCTCCTGGGACAGAGAAATATCCAGAGTACCTGAATGTAACTCACCTTGAGCTACTACTGAAAAAGGTGTGAGCAAAATCTAAACAAATTTAACTAGTTATCTTTAGTAAATATTCAGTAGAAATTTAGGGGTCCTTTTACTAAACAGTGGTAGGGCTAATGCACGGGTAGCATCCACAAATTCAACATTACCACCGGGGTAGCATGGGTTCCTGGTGGTAATTTCGAAGTTGGCGTACACTGTTTCCCACGGTAGAAAATATTTTTCTATTTTCTACAGCGGGGAGCATTCCCATCAGTAATCTGCAGCGCAGCCACTTTGGCGTGCGCTGTCTGATTACTGCATGAGAAGTGTGTCAACCCTTACCGCTAGGCCAATTTTAGCACACAACCAGTTACTGCCCCATTAAAAAAAAAAAATGGCCCAGCACACGGGGCCTGCCAGTGCTGTTTGTAAAAATACGGAAAACCAAATGCAGAGTGGAAGAAAATCCAATCCAAGAAACCAGTCAGAACTCCAAATAGACTTTATTAGGACTCTACACGGTCCGTGTTTCGGATTTATGGAAGGTGTGAACCCCTTCTTTTTTCTTTCGTTTGTAAAAGTACGCCATGGCCCACACTACCGCAGACCACCTTTTACCACTGCTTAGTAAAGGACCTCTGAATGCCTACTTTCCTTTATAAAATAGGCTCTATCAAGTGTCCTCTGGGTGCCTATATGTAAATGCCCAGTTATAGAATAACCCTCTTAGGGGAGACGTTATCAAGCTGTATTAGGACTTTAAGTCGTATTAATTGCTCCTTAACATGAATTAAAAGGCCATAATGCAGCTTGACTTGTTATACAGTGGCGATTCTTAGGTTGCTGTGGATTAAATAATAATGAGATGCAAAACATTCAAATGCATATGAAGCAGCTCATTACTACGTAAAAACCAGAACACAAGTTATGGTCCACACCCACAAGTCGTGTTCTGGACTTAGAATGACGGCAAAATAGCCCCAACCAAAAGCTGCAGGAGGAGAGAGAGCAAGTGTTAAACTTTCTTCGGTTCATATGGACTCCTAATGAAAGCAATAATTCCAAACCACGACCTGTGTCAAGTCCGAATACAACCAGCTTTTTAAAAACTTGTGAGCTGTTCTATAATAAAGAATTTTCTAGATTGGATCCCTTGTTTTACTTGATTAGTCATTCCAACTGTGTTTTGCAGCTGTTCTTCTGTTTTGTGGGTTCTGTTTGGCTTTCTTTCCTTTCTTTTGTGGATTAATACCAAAATGTCAGATTGTTCAGTTAGTAGGTCACGGATGTCTTTTATACTAGATAACGATCTTGTTGTTTTCGTTTGATCAGAGTTAAGATTTTATTGTTATTGAAAATGTTCATTTTGTTTTAACTATTATGTTGTCATTTTAAATGCTGTGTACCCCACGTTGAGCAAGTAGTGATAAAGCGGAATATAAATGTGGAATTAAATTATTCATTCTAATAAAATTTAGTTACAAAATAAATTGTGACAAATTTCAGCTCAGAAGGGGCCATTGCCTTCTCAGTAAGATCTGTCTTTACTGCAGTCAGAAATAAATGCCCTATTTTAGATAAATGCAATCACACAGCTGCTGATCCTGTAAAGAGATGAAAGGTTTTTCTCTTTCCAAATAAATCAGGCAGTCTGTGTCCCATCTTGGATTTTTAGAACTATAAAAGAAAAATATCTGTTAAAAAGGAGTTTTATTCAAAGTTAGTGGGAGGTAATAAGGTAGATGTTAAAGAATTGCTTTCTTTGATAAAATCTTTCCTTACGCTTGAAGATTTAGTTAAGCTCAGTGGGTTGCAAGTACCAATTGCTACTGAATTAGCCATAGCAAATCAATAGCAAACCCAGTATCAATCTTTTGCTAAATTTCACCAGCAAGAAAGAGGACAACCATAGCAGCCAGTTTCCTTACTGAATACTGTTGTAAGGAAATTAAAGATAAATCCCCTAGGAAACAGGGAGGACACCTAAAAGGAGAAGTTTCCAGATTCTGTAACCTTCTAACTGCCAATCAAAGGAAGGAGTGGTCCCAAGAGAAGGGTTTGAGAACTTCTGCAGTTATAAAGGAGAAAGTGGAAGGGTGGGGGACAAGCTTAGTTAGAGAAAAAGCCTCAGCTCAGAGAGAGAGAGAGAGAGAGAGAGAGAGAGAGAGAGAGAGAGTACAAAGACCCGAATATTGAGGAAAGGCCTGAGGACATAGACCTACAGGAGGCCTATGAGCAAAGGGTTGAAAGGAACAGCTGTAAAGCTACAGAGGAGGACCTGGCCTTGGAGATAAGTTCTTGATTATTTTATTTGATTACTCTTTTGTCCAGATGCTAAAAACATTGTGTGATTATTTTTGCACAAGGCAGTGGGGGTGGGCCAGTGTGTTAGTTAAAACACTGCAACGGAGGTGACTGTCCTACCCTTATGGCTATGGACTAAAAGCCAGGGCTGTATTTTCCTTTGTTTCTGACTTCAGATAAGTTTGGAGGAAATCTTTTGGACAGTGCAAAGTTAACCTGGACTATGAAAAGAGACAGAGAACGAGGCAAAGGCCCTGTTGGGAGGAGTATGGACTCCAAATCCCTATTGGGGCCAGGGCCAGTGACCCAGGGGTGGCCTGAGTAGAAGGCAGTCCAAGAAAGAAACTGCATGGATGAAGCATTTATTTATTTATTTATTTATTACATTTGTCCCCGCTCTTTCCCACATACAGCAGGTCCAGTGCGGCTTACATAGTAAAAGAAAGCATCTTACATGGTAAAGAATACAGTAAAAACAAGGAAATGTAGGAACAGTATTATAAATTGTGATGATCATAACTACTTACATTATTAAAGGCATTACAAAGGACATGTGAAAAGAATGTAATGAACTAGAATAGGGAAGGTAGACAAGGATATGATAGGAGAATGGGAGGGAAATGGTAAAGGATGGAGGGAAGAAGATGAGGGATTGAGTATAACATTGGGGTCAGAGTAAGCATCGACGTCTTAGGAGGAGTATTGTAGGTGATCTGGTGGAATTAAGCTGGTCCATTAGGGTAAACTTGCTTGAAAAAAATGGGACTTTAACATTTTTCTGAAAGGTAAATAGTTATTAATAGCTCGGATGGGTCGTGGGAGAGCATTCCAAAGTTGACTACCCAGAAAGGAGAAACTGGATGCATAGTATGTTTTGTACTTGACACCTTTGCAGTTTGGGAGGTGTAGATTGAGGTATGTTTGCGATGACATTGTTCTATTTCTAATTGGGAGGTCAATCAGGTTGTTCATATAACCATAACCAGAGTACTGCACGTGTAGATTGTCTACCTAAGCTAAGACTGTGTTTACTATTGTAAACCATAATAAAGCACTACGCTATTGTTTAAAAAGAGGCTGGCTCACAAGAACTGTTGTGGCAGAATGGGACTACTGGAGAGAAAGGTGGAACAAGTGAAATAAAATGAGCCAGAAATGATCTGCCCGTGACATTCTCCTACAATTAAGGAGTTAGGTGCACTTCTTTCTTCAGTCAATTCCTTGGTTCTCAGCATTATCAAAACACTGTATCATCTCAGGTTTCTATCACTTCTACCAGAAAGATCCCTATCCTGGTCTCAGCTACCTTATACTAATGACCACTGTTCCTTCTAAGCTAAGTGAGAGTCCTCCAACTGCATTGCAGCCAGTAGGGAGTGATGCTTCAATATTGTGTTTTCAGTCACTAGGGACAGGAAGGTTCCCTGGAGTCCTGCAGACCTTTTCCCTCACTATTGAAAATGTGATAGTAAAACAGCACCCCTACTGGCATGACTATAGGTGGAAGACTCTGGCTCAACTTAGAGTAAGGGTTCTCAACCCAGTCTTCGGGACACTCTACGTCCATTGTATGCAAATTTATTCATGCATTGGAGGGTATCCTGAAAACCTGACTGGCTGGCTGTGTCCCAAGGACTGGGTTGAGTACTCCTGGCTTAGAGGGAACAGTCTCATGCCCTTCTGCTTTTGGATGAAGTTGTACAAGCAAAAGCTTTCTGCATCAGGAAAGGGATTGGAGCTTCTATTTCAGATATTTCCTCAAGAAAACAAAATACTTATACCCTATTTTAATTTCAGAGATCTCAACTTGTTCCTTTGTAATAAAAAGTTCAAAATGAACACTTTTGATAAAATTAGATAGATTTCAAGGATGCTTATAAAAATATCCCAGTTCATTTTTTGCTTCATAATATGTCCATGGTTCATTGTACACACTAGCCATTTGTGATGAAAACATCACCTACTTAAAAAATAGGCCAAGGCTCCACAGCAGTTTTCCCCCTACCAAAAGTGTAGGTTGAGCCTCTCAAAGCAGCCCACTGAATCTCCACCTGGGATGGACCCATAGCAATCCTCAAAAAGTTTGTTACATACGTAAGAAACCTCACACCGCCAGCAAAGGAACAGCTCTAGTACACTCTGTCCCTGGATTTCCTGACTGTTAGGTCCTGGTCAGGGCTCCCTTCCTAACTCAGGGTGAGTTCACAGAATCCTACCTACTCCACACCCTCTGGGTCCTATCCAGCCTGGGGAATTCCCTCTCTACTACTCTAGGCTCCTTGGTCTTTAACAGGGTCCAAAAGGCAGGTCAACACTGAGCTTGTTGACCTATGCAAATCACATACAGATGAATCTTTCAGTTTCGCGTCTCAGTGTTCATTGGTTCAGGGAATGGGCTCAACAACTTAAGAATGGGTTTTATCTTAGCCTACCACCACCCACATAGCCATCCCTGTTTGGCTTCTACCACCTGAGCAAGTTCATCATGTTAACCCTAACTATCCTAGGGTGGACAATACCCAAGTTGTCTGTCTATAGGTATCCTAGAAAGGGTCTGAGTGGGGTTGGGGGTTTCCCTTTTCCTTATGATAGAACATACACCCGATTACAAATACAAAGTATGTTTCTTGGGCTCCAGAATTTTCACCAAATGCATTATAATTGCATTGGCTCACTTATATAAGCAGGACATTTAGTTATTCCAAATGTCAATGATTGTCTTTTGGCAGGTTCCTTGAAAGCCTTCATTTTTTGACTCACTCAAAACAATGTTTCCAAGGCCTAGGTTTTTCTCATCATTCTCAAGAAGCCAACACTTCAATATGCAAACTGAATCTGATAAATAGGAGCTATTCTTTTTTTCTGCCACAGCACAGATGCCTGGTGCTAATGCATTATGTCCAGAAGGTTCACTGCTCCTTAGCAGTCATGGCCACAAACTACTTACGGATATTGGACAATATGGTGACTATGATATAAGTTGTGCCTTTCATCTACTTCCAAATGAGAAAACTGCAATGGGATCACAAATTCCCCAATTTATTTGTTGCCTTCATTGTGGCCCATGTTGTAATGATGAATGTTAGAACCCAACTTGAACTGAGAGGCACCCTGAGCACCACTGGAACATTCATGAAGAGGCTTCTTCATGTCAAACCATCTATTAGCATGGGATCTCAGCATCAGCCTTGCGTCTCTCATGAAACTGCCATGTGAACCCATGGAATAAACATCTATAAAGCATCTCACCTGGAAGGTGCTCTTTCTATTTACAGTTACTTTGGTTGGAAGCATCGGTGAACTTCACACCCTACCCTGAGTTTCATCATAACAAAGTAGTTCTACATGCTCTTTCAAAACGTTTACCAAAGGAAGTCACTCCTTTCTTAGAAATGAGGAAATAGTGCTTCCCAGGTTTTACTTTAAATGCAAAAGCACCCATGGGATGTCCCTTCACAATCTTGGCTATAAAAATGGTCTCACTACCTACAAGAAATGGAATCAAAATGTATGTAGTTGTTTGTCTCTTATAACCCAACAAACTTGGCATTCTAGTAGCTAAACAGACCTCAGCCAATTGGCTATCATCCTGTATTTTTTTTCCTGTTATAATCAGACTAGGACTTTTCTAGTTAGTAAAGTGAACTCTCATCAAATCAGAACCATTACAGCTGCTGTAATTCTCTTGAGATCTGCTTCACTGGACGGTATATGCAAACAACTATGTGGGCCTGGTTTCATAGCTTCACTTCTCACTACTGCTCGAGCCAGTCTTCAATCAGGGACAGCACTTTTGGTCAGCTGTACTGTCCAACCTGCCACTTTAACTTCAGCAACTCTTGTTTATCATTTGCAAGTGGGCATCTCCTGGACAATGGACATGTTGCCTATAGTAGTGAGTAGCCCTGAGCTTCAGAACTGCCTACTTGTGTGCCATACTCAGACCTGCTCGTTAATGGAAAAAGTATTTTTCTCACTTGCGACGGGTTTTTTTCTGTAGACATCAGGATTGATCAGACATGCATTCCCTCTTACCTCCCCGACAGTGGCATCTTTCCTGAACTAACTGAGAGACCGAGGAAACCGGTGGGTGTGGGAAGGGCTGGTCATACTCAGAACGTTATACTGAATTCTGAGCTCTGAGCGAATACTTCCATCCTGGTGGTGTCTGATAATGTCAGCATCTTTGTGTGCCTGTTCAATCCTGCTGTCTTTGGAAAACATTTGTTGTATGTAAACAACATTACTGTTTATGTAGTAGGGGGAGAAATATAGGTATTCAATCTAAGAAATATTTAGCAGTACTAGTTCAAAGAAATAAGTAATCACTATCTTAAATCCACCTCATGGATACAGTAACTGTGCTTTCTTTATCTTGATCTCTTCCTTTCCTAGGAGAGTGTAATCAAACCACATTTCTTTCATTTGCTCCTTTTCATGTAACAAAGAATAACAAATATAGCTTTCTAAAAGACCCAAAGTGCTGAACTGGATTGGAAACTGGTTGACCGACAAGCAGCAGAGAGTGGTGGTAAATAGAATCCAGTCGGAGGAAATGAAGAAAAGGAAGATGAGTAGTGGAGTGCCTCAGGGATCAGTGCTAGGGCCGATTCTGTTTAATATATTTGTGAGAGACATTGCTGAAGGGTTAGAAGAAAAAGTTTGTCTTTTTGCGGATGACATGAAAATAGCCAATTGAGTGGATTTCCTGGAGAGTAGAAACCATGAGAAGGGATTTCCAAAAATTAGAAGAATGGTCAAGGGTGTGGCAGTTAAAATTTCATGCAAAGAAGTGCAGAGTGATGCATTTGAGGTGTGGAAATCCAAAAGAGATATACCAGATAGGAGGGGAGAGATTAGTAAGCTCAGCTCAGGAGAAGGACCTAGGGGTGATGGTGTCTAAAGATCACAAGGTGACAAAATAATGGCCAGACAATGCTAGGCTGCATAGAGAGGGGTATAACCAACAGAAGAAAGGAGGTGTTGATGACACTGTACAAGTTGTTGGTTAGGCCCCATTTCGAGTATTGTGTTCAGTTTTGGAGGCCGTATCTTGCTAAGGATGTAAAAAGACTTGAAGCGGCTCAGAGAATAGCGACAAAAATGGTATGGGGTTTGCATAGCAAGACTTACGAGGAGAGACATTCTGACCTGAACATGTATACCCTGGAGGAAACAAGAAACCAGGGTGACATGATACAGATGTTCAAATATTTAAAAGGTATAAATCCGCAGACAAGCATTTTCCAGAGACAGGAAAGTGGTAAAACTAGAGGACATGAATTGAGATTGAAAGGAGACCGACTCAGGAATAATGTCAGGAAGTATTTTTTCACTGAGAGGGTAGGTACCTGGAATGCCCTCCCATGGGAAGTGGTGGAGATGAAAACGGTAACAGAATTCAAAAATGCGTGGGATAAACACAAAAGAATCCTGTTTTGGAAGGAATGGATCCAAAGAAGCTTAGTGGAGATTAGGTAGCAACACCACTAATTGGGAAGCAAAGCCGGTGCTGAGCAAGACTTCTTTGGTGTGTGACTGAATAGATTTGGATGGGCTACAGTGGAGCTTTTCAGGGGCTTCACAACTTCACAGATTTGGAACAAGGACAGTGCCAGGCAGACTTCTACGGTCTGTACCCTGAAAATGTCAAGGACAAATCGAGATCAGGTATACATATAAAGTGTCACATCATACTACAAGTAATGAATTTATCTTGTTGGTCAGACTGGATGGACCATACAGGTCTTTATCTGTTGTCATCTACATATGGGGCTAATTTTCAAAGCACTTTGACTTACAAAGTTCCATAGGTTACTCTGTAACTTTGTACGTCTAAGTGCTTTGAAAATATGCCTCTATGTTTCTATGTGTCATTTACAGACATTTTTATTTTATCCATTTTTTTGTGCCCCCAAGTTATCAATAAAAGAGCAATGTGAACACTCTTTTGCAAACAGTACACACTGGAAGGAGCATGCAGTATTTCACAAGGATTGTGCACTCTTTCCCAATAATGTATGCATGCACGCACTGTTTGGCATATGTGCACTAATTCATGCATGCACAATGGTTTGCACATGAGTGCTGATTCCACTCACTTTCCCATTGTGTGCACTATTTGTAAAATACTTTCTTTTTTTTTTACATTTGTACCCCGTGCTTTCCCACTCATGGCAGGCTCAATGCAGCTTACACATACAGGTACTTATTTGTACCTGGGGCAATGGAGGGTTAAGTGATTTGCCTAGAGTCACAAGGAGCTGCCCGTGCCTGAAGTGGGAATCGAACCCAGTTCCCCAGCACCAGAGTCCACCACCCTAACCACTAAGCCACTCCTCCACTCCACTGCTTGTTTTTGGTTGTTCATGACATGCAGAAACATGGGATGTGTTTGACATTTCCCATATTGTTGCAAATGACATCCTATCCCTACCATGCTGTTCTTAAGTTCTTAAACTCTAGCTACATCCCGTTGGATTGCATCTGGATAATAGTTTGTATTATTTTATTTCAGGCTATTTTCATAGGACATGGACCGGGCTTTAAAGATGGAACTGAGGTGGAACCTTTTGACAATATAGAAGTTTACAACCTGATGTGTGGTGAGCAATATGTACACTGTACACTGCTATACACTGTAAATCTCAAATGCGAGGAAAAAGATTACAAGCACTGGTCACAAAGCTTATCTCAGGCAATTCATTTAAACAACAATGCTGTGATATAAATTAGATTTGTTGGTCTGCATAATAGCAATATATTATACCTTTATGGTTTTTGTTCACAAATTAACTTGCACAAACAATTTTTGTTTCACCTTTACTCATTTCATGTAGATTTACTGCAGATTCAACCAGCACCAAACAATGGTACGCATGGCAGCCTAAACCATCTTTTGAGGACACCTTTCCACAATCCAACCCATCCCAAAGAGCAATCAAATTCCTCGTCGTGTCAATTTACTACACCAACCCCTGCAGATGATTTAGGATGCACTTGCAATACTAGTGTAAGTCAAAATAGAGTACATGTGTTTTAAGATGTCTTATCAACTATCTTTTCAAAGACTTCTTCCTGTATAATCATCAAAACATTGTTTTTGCAGTCAATCACCACTGAAGAAATGAATCAAAGATTAAACCTCACAGCAGAAGAAAGTAAGTTTCATAGTAGGGAGAAAATTAGAATTTCATTTTAGTATAGTGACGTAGATGATGGCAGAGAAAGACCAGTCAGCTATTTTATCGCTGTCCACCCTGCTAAGGATGTACTCTAGCTGCCAACCATGATAGCTTATAAGATATCAGTCCTTATCTAGGCCAGTTTTTGCTGTCTTCTCCTTCAGGCACCTTCTTTTTAGGGAACGAGTATACATGATCCTTTATTCACTTCACACCTCGTAACCCTCTTTTTTTTCATATGTATCAACAAAACTTTCATCCTGACTTATCACATTGGCCATTCCCACTCTTTTCATCTTGATTTTTGTGGGATTTCTTGGTTTTCTATGTGCATAATTGTAAATGTTAGTGGCTATTTTCTGCCACACATAGGAAACGGTTGAAAACCTGGTTTAGGTGGTAGTACAAAAAGAAGAAAATAAACACACCAACACTGGATTACAAAAAAACAAACCAAAGAGCTGAGGAGACCACCACATATGGGAATGGCTATGCATGCATTAAAGATATCAGCTCTGGAAGAGCAATACTGTACTGACATTGTGGGATGATGTCATCCACTTGTGTGCCTGATTCACTTCTGCTTGTCAATAGAAAATTAACATTTTATACAGTGACATACTGTGGGTTTCCAGCTCCTGGGGGCCAATGTTTAAAACTGGGCCCACCCCACCATGTCACAAAGGCCCTGTTTTTGGATCTCACTACTCCTCCTCCATTGTCGCCTTCAGACACACACCATAATCCTCCTAATCTCCCTACCCCCTTGGCATGCCACTGCATTGAAGCGAGTGTTTGATCCAGAGGGTGTATGTGGGAGGTAAAATGTCCCAAGTCCTTTACTGATTGATTCACAAAAGTATCAAACAACTTCCAAAAGCCCTGTAAGAAATCTAGGTCCACAGCAGGCAAACTTTAATATAAAAATACCTTTATTTGACATATCCTCAGAAAATGAAGTAAATGGGCAACAAATCAAAATAGTAGAATAGCAAAAGTAAATAGCAAAGTACCAATTTTCTTATCTCCAAAATCCTGGACTCAAGTAGGTTTCTTCTTCCTTCATCCTCTGCTTCTTTCCTCTTCTGGCATCTTTTTTTCAGGGTCATGGACTGGGTTCCCCAGGCTCATCTGTAGTCTCCTCCAGACACACTCTCACATCAACATTTTCCAAAAATCACAATACCTTTCTTGAACCTTAAACCAGATTCATTCAGTATCAGTGCCACTGGATTTTCAATAAGAAAACCATATGTTGCTCCTCAAAGTACCTCATAGGGAAATTATTCTCCTTCACAAAAGACAACATTACCAAAGGTTTCTTTAAACTATTTCTTCTCAAAACACACCTCCCTAGGGATGTACTGGGGTTGCATTTGTATTCCACATTCCCCCACCTATTTGCAGGCATAATGATCCCTCATACTCAGATAAGACTTCCCAGGGCTGAAGACCTTGTTGGTCCCATTCACCTCCCTTAGATCTGACCTCTTTAAATCTTCTCCTTTACTTAGGCCGGCCATCTTCTCTCTCTGTAAAAGGCCTAGATGGATCTTAAGAGAGGCAGCTCACTGCTGCTCCTTCACATCTCTGGTCCTATACAAGAGGAACACCCAGCCCAATATACAAGGCCTTAATTAGTTCATATTAGTGTTACATAGCTACACCCACTGCATAAGGATGGACTTGCAGGCCTTTTCACCATTACATCACAGCACTGACAAGTCAGATTAGGAGCAAGGACTCCAGAATTTTCCTTCTTTTAAATATAAAGAGACAGATCCTGTGGTTACAGTAGGGTAAGATAGGAGAGGGTTGAGAGGCCAGATAGAAGGTATGGGTGAGAGGTGAGATAGTGTTAGGCTGCATTTGGAAATCTTATATACCCTTCTACCAAAGGACAATGAATCTAAAGTTGGCAGACTGGATGGGCCATTTTGGTCTTCAACTGCCTTCATTTACTATATTACAACAAGTGTAATATAAATTGGCAAATGGTACATGTCTGACAAGAGTTTATTAATAAATTGGAAGCACACGACAGGAGAGAGTGCTCTGGGATACATATATATAGCTTTCATATATTTATTTTAATTTATTTATCAAATTTATATCCTGCATTATCCATACAATCTAAGTGGGTTACAAAAATGAGAACAATAAAACACAACAAACAGACATATACATCTAGCTTCAACCCATTCTATAACATAACCAGGGGATAAAACTACTCAAAGAAACATGTTTTTATCTGTCAACACAAAGCAATCATCAGTTTTTATTTTTATTCTGCTCATGGATAGCAATAGGGAGATTGACAAAGAATCCTGCCTGGAAAAGGGCACAGTTTTGTCTAATTTCTCTTTCAGAAAGCAAAGCAAGCACATTTGTTTTGCCTTATGGGAGACCCAGAGTCCTACAGAAGAACAGCATCTACTGTCTCCTCTACCAGCATGACTATGTGAATGGATACAGCCAGGATATTCAGATGCCGCTGTGGAGTGCATACACCATTGACAGGCCTGTATGTTTTTAAGCTATAAATTGTGCATTACTAACATGAAACCAAATACTAAATAGTTTGCTGTAAACCATGACTTTAACCCAAGAGATTATCTAGAATATCTATAATATAAATCTTAAAGAAAGGAAACCTCAACAGCCAGGGGACCTACAGAGATGGTCTTCCCCTTTAAATGGCCCTTATCACCGGTTTCAGTTATCCTCTGAAACAAACTGCAATGGAAAACAACTCCTATAAGGAGAAAAAACCGCAACCAAAAAACAGAGGAAAATACTTAATAATCTACAGGGTTAATGTCAAATCATAATACTGAAAAATATACACATTACTACATGTGCACAGAGAAATTTTTTTTTAATTTAGCTTGATAAAAGAGACCCTTAATGAATTCAAATATGCAGTTTTCACTTCTCCAGCTGTCTGAAAATTTTTGTATATTCTCTAAGGATCCCTTTTATTAAAGTCTGTTAGAGTTTGCACTTAAGTGCTTTAACACAGGAAATTGATGTGGTACATAGTAGAGGGCATGCCCAGCATGTAAGCTGTGTTTACTGTGTTAAAATGACTAACAATATAATGAAGAGTCCAAGTAGTAACACAAAAATATATACGGTCCCTATTAAATAATAAAACACGAGGAAAAAGACCTCAAAACACCCAAACGCTTACTAAGATTTTGGCGTCTTCTGCTGGGGTTGTATCATTCATCATAGGTCTAAAAAACCTCGTGATATTTTGATTTAATTTATTTTTTTGTTGCGTCTTTATTACTTATTTAATCCTTTTCTTTACAAAAAGTTTTTTGAAATTTTAAATTTCTGTTCAGAAACAACTCTCATTTCACATCACAACAATAATTCAGCTATATTCTTGTTTCTTGAAATTATATTTGTAACATATGTGAAACAAGAGAAGTCAGGCACTTAAATGGCACCCAACGGCAGCCAGACCCATTTCACTGAAACGGCTTCATCAGGGTAGTGCCTCGACATCAAGTCATGAAAGGATGGTTTCATACATTCAGATGATAACCATCTTGCTCTTGGCATGGTCTTCAAAAAAATGAAGTCGTTTGAGTGAAACGGGTCTGGCTGCTATCAGTTGTCAGTTATGTGCCCGACTTAATTCTGACATGACTTAATTACTTAATCGCTGATGTCATCTGTGATGCCATTGCGCATTGATAAACAAACAAAATGTTGTAAAAAGAACATCTAGTTTTAAGTCTGGATCTCAATCTGATGGGCTACTAGATTTGGAGGATTTTGCAGGAGTGTGTCTGCCACTGCCAGATCTGTGATGTTGACCTTCTGAAAGAACGATTAATTAAAGAGTGGTGCCACTTTGATTAGAGTATCACTGACAGAGCAGTGAATCAGTGGCAAGATCAACTGCGTAAATGTATTTTTGCGAAAGGGGGACTCTTTGAACATCAGATTTAAACATTCAGACTGTTCAGGTTGACATTGTGTTAGAAACGTTTGGGTAGTGTTATTTAAAATTTGACATCTCAGTAACGTTAAGATGGATTTCTATGAAACCACACAACATTGTTTGAAATAGATGTCACTTTGTGCATGTAAAATTTAAATTAATTTGGTGCAGGTTTGTGGTTGTTATTTCAAAATGTTTAGGGGCAATCACTTTTTTCCAGACAGTGTATGTTATGTAGGCTGTTAACACTTTTGTGCATTAGCTGTTAACTTTAATGGTGGCTACTCTTATGTTCTTATGACACTTGTATTCCTGTAGCTGCTTGGTTAGAAAGTATATCTTCACCCAGAATCTGAAAAGAACTGGAGACTATTCCACTCCAGAATTTGACTTCTACCTTACAGTCCTGTATTCCAGAAGCAATAAACTCCTGATACCATTTTGTTATGCTATAGAGTCTCATCGGGTGCAAGGGAAGGGAAGGGAAATGGGACTTGATATACAGCCTTTCTGAGGTTTTTGCAACTACATTCAAAGCGGTTTACATATATTCAGGTACTTATTTTCTACCAGGAGCAATGGAGGGTTAAGTGATTTGCCCAGAATCACAAGGAGCTGTAATGGGAATCAAACTCAGTTCCCCAGGATCAAAGTCCACTGCACTAACCACTAGGCTACTCATCCACTATCAATTCAATAAAGGCTTCAAGAAGCATGAGGAAAGCAAGATCGAGGTTCCATTCCATGTCTCACAAACAAGAGGAACCATGGTTGTCAAGTCTGAACACTGGTCATTTCTGCTACCTTAACACTCAGAGAGAGAATATCTATTTAATGCAATTGCCCAGAGATGCACAGTTAGCAGTAAAACAATCTATGATAGCTTGTTTCATGGGCAATATCTTCTATAGGCTTCCCCCACCCCCACCCCCGCAGTGTCTCAAAGAGCAGTTCATTTCCCAACAGCTTGTGAATGTGAAAAAGAGTTCTCCTTTCACAACTGGTCGTGAACAGTTATATGCAAATCACTTTCATTTCCATAAAGAATGAATGGCACCAGCAATCATTTTCCCAATTCAATTAAGCTTATAATCCTTTATACTTTCCCTCCTTTTTCCCACCAAGAAGACCAAGGTATAAAGATGTGCTGCTAGAATCTCCTCATTTTGCAACTGGGCTTCTCATCCTTTCCCAGGCACCAATAATTAATCCTCTAGTAGTCCCTGGGGGTTTTCTTTTCCAAAACCTTTTAAAACAGCAACTGGTAACTGTGCTGAGTCCAGCCTTTAACAGCCTCCAGTCCCTGAACAGTACCAGACTCTCAATCATTAACCACTCTTCAGTACTATCCTCAACTCCCAGGCAATATTCAAAATATCTGAAAACAAATACCATCCAATTCCTTCTGCTGGCTTCTACCATCAGTTCAGTCTTTAGGTCTGAACAAAACAGTGCCTTGTTCTTTTCCTTTTCTTTGGTTCCGGTCTGATCAACTTTGGTTCTGAAGTAATTAGCTTCCTTCACAGAGCTTCTCTGCTTTAGTCCTTCAAGGGTCTGACTTTATTATTATTATTTTTTTTTTTTTGCAATTCTCCATGGCTGTGTAGCTCCTCCCCCTTTACTCATCCCAGGTAGATTCATATGCTACACAGGGGAGCTAACACTGCCCTCTTCCAGCTCCTTTGGGCCACTCAGCTGGCTAGTCATGTATTTAAACAAGATGAGAATTTGTCTCCAGCCCTTCTAGCTCTGTGGACAAAGCTAACTTGCTTGCTTTCTGCTTCAGAGTAGTGCATTCTTCTCAACTCCCAGCCCTTAAAGGGGCACACCAACTCCTTTTCCTTTACCCCTGCTGAGAACAGGACTTTCTCCTCTTTGACTCCATGGATTTTCTGGAACAGGGGCCCTTGACGCTTCTGGCTGTTTTCTGTGACATAATTCACACCAAATCACATGTTAACAGCATAACACACTTAAACGGGCCCTTAAGTGATCATGGATTTCCTTCACAGACAACTTTGATGAATTTCAGCAGGAACTGTCCTTTTCACTTGGATAAATAATTGTTTATCCATAGGTGTGCTGTTCTAGACAAAGTATAGTGTAGTTTAGACAGCCAGCTTAAACCATCCCCAAGTAGAAGCTTTACCAGTAGACTCGCAATTCTTAAGCAAATCTTCTTTATTATAGTACTCAAAGAAAATCCACCTTACAGTTCAGTTGCTTAGACAGAATTGTTGCCTTCTGCACAGAGTCTGTATCTAGCCTCTCCAGAGGCAAGGAGATGGCCAGAACCTCAGCCCAGCTGTAACAATCAGAGGAGGATAATGGGGAGAAACTCAGGATAAATAAAAGGGGAATAACTTGGGAGGATGGTGAAAACTCTTGATGGAATTACAGAAGATTAAGGAGGGATCCCTAGAACAGCTGCTGATCACCAAGGCATGCAAGGAAAACTGGGCTGTCTCAGGGGCAGAGAGGGAGGGCTGGCCCTAGCTCAGAGCTAACAGCCAATAGGGAAAGCTCACAAGGAGTCAATCACAAGATACTGCAAACTAGAGGAAAAGCAGTCCTAATACACAGTGCTATTACACAGACAATGCTATTGAATATAGATTACTCATATCAAATATACATCACAATATACCCTGCCTCCATGAATATGGGGGAAGAACAATAGGAAAAACTGCATGCAAGCTTTGCTCTGCTCTGTTTGTCTTGCTGTTGCAGGCATAATATACTGTAGTCGTCTCAAAATACACAAATGGATATCCATGTGCTTGAAACATCCAAATCCCGATTTTGCAAAGGCAGTAAAGGCATGTCCAACACTGCAGTACGTCAGAACAGCAAGGGGGCGTGTTCTAGGTGGGACTAGGGAGGGCCCCAAATCAGGATGTTCAATAGTGATTGCCGAATGGGAAGAAACATCCAAGCCTAAAAGAAGGATTTGCTAAATTAGACCTGTTTCAGTCACATCCAGTGTACAAAAAGGTGCTCTGACTCAGTGGTGTACCAAGGGAGGGGCGGTAGGGGCGGTCCGCCCCGGGTGGACGCCGCGGGGGGGGGGGGTGTCACACGCCTGTTGGCCGAGTCCGCTCGTTCCCTCCCTGCTGCTCCCTCTGCGCGGAACAGGTTACTTCCTGTTCCGGGGCAGAGGGAGCAGCAGGGAACGAGCGGACTGCCGACAGGCGCGCGGCACCCCCCAGCAGGTAAAAATGTACCCGGGGGGGGGGTGTAATTTCGCCGGGGGGGGGGGGCACATCGGCAATCCGCCCCGGGTGTCAGCCAGCCTAGGAACGCCACTGTTCTGACTGAGCAGCTGACCAGTAGAGGGATTAAGTCATGACACCTTGTTAATCCTCTAGTAGTTGCTGCCCCTTCCCTCTCCCTTGAAAATGAAACCAAAAGGAGACACCAGGCTGTATGGCAGCTTCAGGTATTATGGGCATTCTTATTAAAACAGGAAGCAAATTTGAGGAGTATCTTAGTGGTTAGTGCAGTGGGCTTTAAACCAAGAGAGACCCAGGTTCAAATCCCACTTTAACTCTTTTTAAATTGGGAGCCCTGCAAGCTTGAAGGCTATTGCTGTATTGAACATTCAGGTACAGTAAGTATTTTTCTGTTCCTGGAGGGCTCACAGTTACAAAATAAAAGAGTTAAAGCAGGATTTGAGTCTGGCTCTCATGGTTTAAAGTCCACTGCACTCATCACTAGGCTGCCCCTCTGCTTTGCAGGGATGTCAGTGTGGCCATGCTGCTAGACAGAGTTCTGTGAACCTGCTGTTCTGCCTTCTGAAGTAGAGAGGTGTGGTAGCCGTGTTAGTCCACTCTTAAGGTTATCAATAGAAATCAAACAAAATAAAACATGGAAAAGAAAATAAGATGATACCTTTTTTATTGGACATAACTTAATACATTTCTTGATTAGCTTTCGAAGGTTGAGGAAGAAGGGCAACCTTCGAAAGCTAATCAAGAAATGTATTAAGTTATGTCCAATAAAAAAGGTATCATCTTATTTTCTTTTCCATGTTTTATTTTGTCTGCCTTCTGAAAAATGGCTGTTCATGCTGGACTTCCTCAGCACACAGACGTCCATGTCATGCATTTTCAAACAGGAAATCCTGACATATTTGCTGTTGGAAAGCACATGCGCAATGGATATCCGTTTTGGACTTTATGAGCTGGACATCTCTATTTTGACTTGGACGTCGAAAATGCCCCTCCATGTGTTCTGTTGGTGTACTTCTGAAGTAATCCTGCTGGAGTAAGGATGAAAAGCCAGGGTGTAATGAAAGCATTTTGTTTGCTTTTAGCTTGAGTAAGGGAAACTTGTGGAGTCCAAGTGGTGGCAGCAATGATTTGTTTTTGTTTTGTTTTGGGGTTTGTTTGTTTTTTTATACTAACAGTCTTCTTGAGACAAACAGCAGAAGAAATTGTAAGTGGTCTGTGGTGATCTTTGGTTTTATTTTCCTTTGCAAGGTAGGAGAAAGTCTGAAGGTTTTTTTTTTAATCTCACAAACAATGCAGATAAGACAAAAAGCAGGAAAATTTGCTCTATTCTTTTTACTCTTTGCATGGCAATTCACTGCAACAGACAGCTGAAGATTTTTTCGTCCATACCCTTCCTCTCTCTCCCCTCCATGCAAAACAGCCTGGTAGAGCTGAATGTCAGGTGTGAACTGTGACTTGCAAAAACAACCTAGGGAGTCAAGCATGCCACTCAGAAATAAATTGTGCAGGTGTGTTAAGGATAATGTGGGAATAGGGATTGTGTGAAAATCAACCACAGCCTGAATTTCCCTCAAGAAAAGCAGATTAGCACTGCATTCCAGCTATGCCTGAGGCATTCCAAAGGAATGAATCAGGAGCAGTGTGGGACAACACGCAACACCTGCATGTCTTGCAATCTTGCTACAATTTCATGACCAATTTGCAGCAGCATTTCAGGGGTTAATACATCTGGAAAGCCCTATCTTTTTATGATAACTTCTACCTCTGGTTATATGGTCTGTGTCAGAGCCAGTGATGGGAGGCAGAGATAGTGCTGGGCAGACTTATACGGTCTGTGCCAGAGCCGGTGGTGGGAGGCGGGGCTGGTGGTTGGGAGGCGGGGATAGTGCTGGGCAGACTTATACGGTCTGTGCCAGAGCCGGTGGTTGGGAGGTGGGGCTGGTGGTTGGGAGGCGGGGATAGTGCTGGGCAGACTTATACGGTCTGTGCCCTGAAGAGCACAGGTACAAATCAAAGTAGGGTATACACAAAAAGTAGCACATATGAGTTGTCTTGTTGGGCAGACTGGATGGACCGTGAAGGTCTTTTTCTGCCATCATCTACTATGTTACCATCCAGCTTATAATCGAAAGTAATCGCCGGCTATTTCCCGACACAAATCAGGATATGGCCGGCGATTTTGCAAAAGCGGCGAAAAGCATATATTCGAAAGCTACATTTGTGATAGCTTTGCCGTTTTCCCTTCGCCTCGCCGGCGAAAGTTCAAAGGGGCGTGTTGGCGGCGAAGCGAAGGCGGGACATGGGCAGGCTTGGGCGTGGCTACCAGATGGCCGGCTTTCGCGGTTAATGGAAAAATAAAACCCGGTGATAAGCAGTATTTCGCCGGGTTTACTTGGTCCTTTTATTTTCACGACCAAGCCTCAAAAAGGTGCCCCAACTGACCAGATGACCACCGGAGGGAATGGGGGATGACCTCCCCTTACTCCCCCAGTGGTCGCCAACCCCCTCCCACACTAAAATTATTAAAATACAAACCTTTTTTGCCAGCCTGTATGCCAGCCTCAAATGTCATACCCAGCACCCAGACAGCAGTATGCAGGTCCCTGGAACAGTTGTTGTTGGTTGCAGTGGACTGCAGAAAGGCAGAGCCAGGCCCATCCCCCCCTACCTGTTCCACTTGTGGTGGGTAATGTTGAGCCCTCCCAAACCCCCCAAAACCCACTGTACCCACATGTAGGTGCCCCCCTTCAGCCCTTAGGACTAGGGTAATGGTGCACACTTGTGGGCAGTGGGTTTTGGGGGGGATTTGGGGGACTCAGCACACAAGGGAAGGGTGCTATGCACCTGGAAGCTAATTTGGTTGTTTATAAAAGATGTTTGAAGTGCCCCCTAGGGTGCCCGGTTGGTGTCCTGGCATGTGAGGGGGACCATTGCACTACAAATGCTGGCTCCTCCCACGGCCAAATGCCTTGGATTTCGCCGGGTTTGAGATCGCCGGCAGTTTTTTCCATTATTGCGGAAAAACAAAAGTGGTGATCTCAAACCCGGCGAAATCCAAGGCATTTCGCCGGCCCACACCGTATTATCGAAAAAAAGATGGCCGGCCATCTTTTTTGAAAATACGGTTCCGGCCAGCTGTTGCGCCGCCACCAAAATAGATCGCCGGCGACCTATTTCGCCGGCGACGTTCGATTATTCCCCTCCATGTTACTATGTTACCTCTGGTTATCAGTTTAAGAGACGGTTGTATCTACTATATACTGTGCGGTAAGGGCTGGCATAAGGTTTTTGACAACCTTTGGCAGATATTTATTTATTTATTTGTAGCATTTGTATCCCATATTTTTCCACCAATTTGCAGGCTCAATGTGGCTTACATTTGCCGTAATGGCGATTGTCATTTCTGGGTAACAGAATTACAAATGGTATTGCATTAAGGTGCATATATACATGGTAACATACATGGAACGTAATATAAAACTCAATCAACGCTGGCCTGTGATTCTCCAGTCTCACCCCATCCCCTTTCTTGCAGTATCCAAAGGCTGCCGCAGTCAGCACCTCCAAAAGATGGGAGAGGTGCGGGAGGCAGAGTCAGCTCCTTAATGCTGCTATGCTGAGGAAGATAAATTTTTGGTGCTTTTCAGTTATAACTGAAAAACCCAGCGTGCCTTTCAGAAATATATTATTGGTGGGGTTTTTTTGGGGCTGTAACAGACAATCAGAAGTCCTACAAGCAATGCAGCTGCTTTTCACCTATTCTAAGGGAACTGCATTGGCTTCCAGTTATCTGTCACATGAAGTTCAATTTGATGATCCTCATCTTTAAAATTCTTCCACGTTCTAGGGCCCGGTTACTTGAGAGAAAAGTGGAAGCCTTATGCAGCCTCTCAAGTTTTAAGATCTATAAATGAGGCCTTCTCCCAGAAAAGTTAGACAAGGTGGAGATGTGAGAACAGCAGCTGTAGAGTGTGGTTTACAGAATACTGTAAACTATGATTGTCATTTGGAGGCGTATTTTCAAAGCACTCAGTCTTACAAAATTGCATACTTTATAAGTCTAAGTGCTTTGAAAATGAGCCCCCATGGTGCGCCAATTTGACATGGTGTAAAATGGCTTGTCTAAATATGGGCATGCGTGTGCCAACTTACAATATGGAGTGGAGGAGTGGCCTAGTGGTTAGGGTGGTGGACTTTGGTCCTGAGGAAGTGAGTTCAATTCCCACTTCAGGCATAGGCAGCTCCTTGTGACTCTGGCCAAGTCACTTAACCCTCCATTGCCCCATGTAAACCACATTGAGCCTGCCATGAGTGGGAAAGCACAGGGTACAAATGTAATTTAAAAAATTCTATAATAGAATCTGAAGTGCAGGAGTAATGATTCCAAGGATAGTTGCATGATTTCTAATCTGCTCAGTTTCACACACATTCTTAATTTTCTGTTTTTTTGGTATGGTGCTTTCAGACTAGGATTATGCTCTTATCACAGTTCTGTGTATTTGGCTTTTTGCAGTTTTAAAAAACATTTTTTGCTACTGCTTGAGGATTGTTTTGAAACTTTTTTTTATTATCTGCATATGATTCATTTATTTTATGTATGTGTCATTGCTATACTTTACATTAGATTTTTAGCGCCTAGCCATTACTCAATTGCCCTCCCCTTGTCCCTTCCTTCCTTCTCACCCATTACTTCCCTCACTTGTAACTGTCTTGTCTGTCTGTATTATTTAGATTGTAAGCTCTTTTGAGCAGGGACTGTCTCTTTGTAGCAGGTGTTCAGCGCTGCGTGCGTCTGGTAGCGCTATACAAATGCTAATAATAATAATAATTTTTATGCTTGGGCTTATGTACTATTATTGTTGTATTTTGCATTGGCAGTCTTTGGAAAGATGAATTAGAAAAGGAATGAATAAATAAAAGACGAATTCTAAAAATTGACATCTCTCTCTCTAGGTGCCCCAATACCATGTGCTTAGCATCATAGAAACATCATGGCAGATAAGGCCAAAAAGCCCATCCAGTCTGCCCATCCTCAGCAACCACTAACTCTTTCTTTCCTAAGGGATCCCACATGCCTGTCCCACACTTTCTTAAACTCTGACAAAGACCCCATCTCCACAACCTTCACCGGGAGGCCATTCCACACATCCACCACCCTTTCTGTGAAGGAGTATTTTCTTAGATTCCTCCTATGCATATTTCTTCTCAACTTCTTCCTATGCTCTCTCATCCCAGGGTTTTCCTTCATTTGAAAAATGCTCACCTCCTATACATTGATGCCACTGCGGTATTTTAAATGTCTCTATCATAACCTCCCTCTCTCTTGCCTCTCTTCCAGCTATTTATTTATTTATTTATTGCATTTGTATCCCACCTTTTCCCACTTATTTGTAGGCTCAAAGTGGCTTACAGAGTGTGGTTATGACATTCTCATTTTGTGTTAACAGGTACATTTCTTATAGTTTGAATGTTGGTAAGAGAAGATAAGCATAGCCGTTTCATGATGACAAGTACAATTCTTGGTGTTTAAAGATTGGGTAGGGGAGGATAGACGGGAAGTGTTAGGTAAGTTAGAGGTGAGCTGTGGTAATTGTGTGATTTGTTGAAGTAGTTTGTAGGCTATGTATTTTCCTTATAGGCCTTTTGGAAGTTCTGAGTTTTCAGAGATTTGCGGAAGTTAGTTAATTCGTCAATAGCTTTCTGGTCTGTAGGTAGATCATTCCACAGCTGCGTGCTCAAGTAGGAGAAGGTGGTGGTGTGTGTAAGTTTGTATTTCAGTCCTTTGCAGCTGGGGAAGTGCAGATTGAGATATTTGCGGGATGATCTTACAGCGTTTCTGGGAGGCAGGTCCACAAGGTTTAGCATATAAATTGGGGCGTCTGCATGTATAATTTTGTGTACTATCGTGCAGATCTTGAACTCAACATGTTCTTTGAGTGGGAGCCAATGGAGTTTATCTCTTAAGGGTTTAGCACTTTCATATTTATTTTTTCCAAATATGAGTCTGGCGGCTGTATTCTGGGCTGTTTGGAGTTTTTTAATAGTTTATATATAGCTATGTATGCTGAGGTTCATAAGCCTGTCCCCATATGTTTTATGACGGAGACTGCTTACCAATTTTGTAGCCACCCTCTGGACTGACTCCATCCTGTTTATATCTTTCCATAGGTACAGTCTCCTGAATTGCACTCAGTACTCCAAATGGGACCTCAGCAGAGACTTATACAGGGGCATCATCAACTCTTTTTTTTCCTGCTGGTCATCCCTCTCCTTATGCACTCAAGCATCCTTCTGGCTTTGACCGTCGCCTTTTCTACCTGTTTGGCCACCTTAAGGTCATCAGACACAATCACCCCCAAGTCCCGCTCTTCTTTCGTACACAGAAGCACTTCACCCCCTATATTGTACTGTTCCCCTGGATTCTTATAACCCAAGTGCATGACCCTGCATTTCTTCACTCGATCCTTCCTCATTCTATCCACACCCTCCAGGGTGTCCACCCTATTACAGAGTTTGATATCATCCGCAAGTAGACAGTCCTTACCAGACAGCCCTTCTGCAATGTCACTCACAAAGATGTTAAAGAGAGCCGATCTGAGGACCGACCCCTACTGTACATCACTGATAACATCCCTTTCCTTAGAGCAAGCTCCATTTACCACTACCTCTATCTCCTTCCATTTAACCAATTTTTAACCCAGTCAGTCACTTTAGGTCCCATACCAAGGGCACTCAGTTTATCAGTCATCTGTGCGAACCGTGTCAAAGGCTTTGCTAAAATCCAAGTACACCACATCTAGCGCGCCTCCCAAGTCTAACTGTTTTGTCACCCAGTCAAAGAAATCAATCAGATTAGTCTGACATGACCTGCCTCTAATGAAGCCATGCTGCCTCGGGTCCTGCAGCCAATTTAATTTGAGAAACCTCACAATCCTCTGCTTTAGAAGCGTTTGCATAAGTTTTGTTACCACTGACAGGTCTATATTTTCCAACCTCCTCCTTCCGCTCTTGTACAGAGGGCACCATATTCGCCCTTCTCTAGTCCTCTGGGACCATTCCAGACTCTAAGAAGCATTGAAGATGTCGGACAGTGGAGCCACCAAAACCCCTAATTGTTAAGCTGTTCAGCTTTGTCCTTATCAGCTTCTACATATACCTCTCCCTCAGCTTTGAGCCTCACAATGTTATTATGGCACTTCCTCCTGTCATTTATATATCTAAAAAACGTCTTCTGTATTGGCTATCTTTTCTTCCGTTTGCATCTTACTCCTGACTGCTTTTCCAGCTTCTCTTAGCTTTTTCCGGTATTTTTGCTTGTCCTCCTCTTTATGAGTCATCTTGTAACATATGAAGGCTAACCTTCTTTCCTACTACTACTACTACTATTTAGCATTTCTATAGCGCTACAAGGCATACGCAGCGCTGCACAAACATAGAAGAAAGACAGTCCCTGCTCAAAGACCTTACAATCTAATAGACAAAAAATAAATAAAGTAAGCAAATCAAATCAATTAATGTGAACGGGAAGGAAGAGAGGAGGGTAGGTGGAGGCGAGTGGTTACAAGTGGTTACGAGTCAAAAGCAATGTTAAAGAGGTGGGCTTTCAGTCTAGATTTAAAGGTGGCCAAGGATGGGGCAAGACGTAGGGGCTCAGGAAATTTATTCCAGGCGTAGGGTGCAGCGAGACAGAAGGCGCGAAGTCTGGAGTTGGCAGTAGTGGAGAAGGGAACAGATAAGAAGGATTTATCCATGGAGCGGAGTGCACGGGAAGGGGTGTAGGGAAGGACGAGTGTGGAGAGATACTGGGGAGCAGCAGAGTGAATACATTTATAGGTTAGTAGAAGAAGTTTGAACAGGATGCGAAAACGGATAGGGAGCCAGTGAAGGGTCTTGAGGAGAGGGGTAGTATGAGTAAAGCGACCCTGGCGGAAGATGAGACGGGCAGCAGAGTTTTGAACAGACTGGAGAGGGGAGAGGTGACTAAGTGGTAGGCCAGCAAGAAGCAGATTGCAGTAGTCTAAACGAGAGGTGACAAGGGTGTGGATGAGGGTTTTGGTAGAGTGCTCGGAAAGAAAGGGGCGGATTTTACTGATGTTGTAAAGAAGAAACGACAGGTCTTGGCGGTCTGCTGGATATGAGCAGAGAAGGAGAGAGAAGAGTCAAAGATGACCCCAAGGTTTCGAGCTGAGGAGACAGGGAGAATGAGAGAGCCATCAACAGAAATAGAAAACGGGGGGAGCAGGGAGGTGGGTTTGGGGGGGAAAATGAGAAGCTCGGTTTTGGTCATATTTAATTTCAGGTGGCGTTGAGACATCCAGGCAGCAATGTCAGACAAGCACGCTGAAACTTTGGTTTGGATGCAAGGTGAGATATCAGGGGTAGAAAGGTAGATTTGGGAGTCATCAGCATAGAGTCATCAGCTACTACGCTTGAGAACCAGAGCGGCCTTCTTTTCCTCTTAGTTTTATGTAGTTTTCTAACATAAAGGTTTATCGCCTTTAAAATAGCTCCTTTCAGTTTCGCCCATTGTTGTTCTACTTCCTTCAGCTATTCCCAATCAACTAACTCTTTCCTAAGAAATTCACCCATCTCAGCAAAGTTTGTTCTTTTGAAATTAGGACCTTCAATCTCGAATAAGCCCTCTCCTCCTCTGTCTTATTATTGAACCACACTATTTGGTGATTGCTAGATGCCAGATGATCTCTCACCATAACATCAATTATATAACAGTACCTTGGTGCCAAGATTCCAATATAGTTTATAGTTTATTAAAACTTGATATGTACAATTAAAATAAATTAAAATAAAATAAATAAAATAAAATAAAGAAAACAAAAAAGAAAAGAAAGCTGTAAATCAACAGGACAGGCCCAAACAAACCAAGGGCAAGAGTCACTTGTCTTCCTCTGTCATAAAATTGTGCCCAAACAATTCAGTGCTGTTTGTATTTTGCAATTTATGTCATATGGACTGTGATTCATCAAAATAGGATGAGAAATATAGGAGGACTTCACCAGAAAGAAAGACAGAGATTAGCAAGGAGTAGTACTATTCTATAACAATTTAAAAGATCCCTCAGGTGGATTCTAGTGAACAGTTATGGCATTGTATCTTATCCCTCTCTTAAAATAATTTAAGATAACACTAAACATAATCTACAACATCAGAGATATCTGCTAATCCAAAAGGTACTAGGAAAACCAATATACAGGAAGAGTTGGGGTAGATCAACTACTGTAAGAAGACGAAACATGGGACCACTAGGGCAGTCTGAAGGGGAATGCAAAGTACTAATGTTAAAGAAAATCAAAGACTCATTTAATAGGCTAATTGAGAAACTTGGTCAGGTAAACTCTTGGTATGAGAAAGCAGAGCAGAGACCGGGCCTCTTATGATCAGGAGAAAATACCACAAATGTCATCCAAGGACTCACCAAACAAAGACCTGGAAGGAAGATCAGAAAAAATGATCTCCTCATTGTTGAGCTGCCAGGGGGCCCTCACATGATCATATTCACCCTGAGAGAACTGTTGTGGGATGGGGGTGAGATTTTACCTTTAATGGAAATAGAAAAGACTTTGCAGAATTTCAGTGTTAGACACGGCTAGTCTTGAACCAGTAACAGGAAGATCCACTGGTCATCTATAATTCCAGGCACAGACTGCAGACTTTCTTATTAAACTTAACCTGTTCTGATGACTTTGAAGTTCATCCTACTGTCAGCCCATTAGTGCAACCATGATGAGCCCTGAGCGACTGCCCTATTTAATCCCTTTTGATGGCTTTTGTCCCTCCTGGGTCAACAACCTTGTGACCTGTTCCCGAAGCTTTGTTCTGGCTTGTCTGCCTGGATGCTCACCTCGTCCTCATTTATCTGCCAATCCAGAATTTCACCTTGCTCTTGTCTTCAAATATTCCAGGCTTGTTCCTATGTTTGTTCCTCTCTTCCTTTCTGACTGTTCTTTAAACTGACTTCCTGAGTTCTGACCTCTCTTATGATCTGACTATGCTACTAACTGGTCTTAGTGATATCAGCTATGGTTTATTGTTTATTTATTATTTCATATACCGCCCTTCCTGAGAGCATCACAGGGTGGTTTACACTAAAATTTCCAACAAAAGGAAAAGGAACACCAATGTTAATAGGAAAGCATCACATACACAATGAACAACAACAACAAAAAAAAGACAAACAAACACACAAGTTAAAACTCAACCGTCAATCCAATCAAACCACAAACAGTGAGATCAGTGAATGTACAACTTGAAACTGTGGATAAGACAATTCAAGCTGAACATATAGAGGAAGAGCATTCCATAAAAAAGGTGAAGTTCAGTAAAATAAAATGCAATTCCTAGTGGCCTTCCATAGCATTCCTAGGAGAAGGAATTTGCGGATGAAAATCATTAAGAGAGTGAAGAATCCATGAAGTCATATAGGGAACAGAAAGGGCAGCAAGATATGCAGGAGTGCCATTATGCAGCTCCTTAAATGTAAGAGCTAGAATCCTGAATTATGTCTGGCAAACAATAGGAAGCTACTGAAAAGAGATAAAAAGAGGAGTAATATGTTCAGATGGTCTACTACTAAGGGCCTTCATCTGTCAATTGCTTATGGCTCGACGAGTACCGGAATGTCTGGGATCTATTTGCAGAGTAATTATTGGCCTTGTGGGATCATAGTGAAATTTCTTATCTTTTATGACAGCTGGGATCCCTGCAATATCCAGAGGGAAAAAAGTATTTATTTAACCAGACCATTGTTTCAAGATAAGGAAAACCAACGTGCAACATATATTGAAATAAGAAACTGCCTCCACCAAAAGGTGCTCTAATTCTGCTTGAATGGGAGCTAGTAAACATTATCTAACCCAAGTGAGACTGTGCTATTTTTCAAAGAACAGCTAAAAGGCATAGAAGCCAACTTTTCAAAATGATTGGGGGTGCTGAAATTTTTTTTTTACAGGTGGTGCATTTCCCCCCTCCCCTCTCCCCCACTCCCTCTCTCTCTCCCGTCCTCTCCCCCCTATCCTCCTCCTCTGACCTCCTCCAAGTTTCAGGCCCCCCCCTCTCCTCCAAGTTCCAGTCCCAACCCCAGCCCAACCTCTTCTCCCACAACAGTCCTCTGTCCTCGCCTTCCTGCCGCCCAGAATTTAAAACTCATCTTTCTTACCTTGGGTCCCGACAGCAGTGAAAGGCGAGCAGACTCGGTGCTTCAGCCTTCCCTTCTCTCTCAGATCTGGTCCCACCCTCATTTCCTGTTTTCGCGACTGGTCCCCCTGACATGCCAGGACACCAACCGGGCACCCTAGGGGGCACTGCAGTGGACTTCAGAAATTGCTCCCAGGTCCATAGCTCCCTTACCTTGTGTGCTGAGCCCCCCAACCCCCCCCCCAACCCCCCTCCCAAAACCTACTCCCCACAACTGTACACCACTACCATAGCCCTAAGGGGTGAAGGGGGGCACCTACATGTGGGTACAGTGGGTTTCTGGTGGGTTTTGAAGGGCTCACATTTACCACCACAAGAGTAACAGTTAGGGGGGGGGATGGGCCTGGGTCCGCCTGCCTGAAGTGCACTGCATCCACTAAAACTGCTCCAGGAACCTGCATACTGCTGTCATGGAGCTGGGTATGGCATTTGAGGCTGGCAAAAAATATTTTAAAAGTTTTTTTTTTAGGGTGGGAGGGGGTTGGTGACCACTGGGGGAGTAAGGGGAGGTTATCCCCGATTCCCTCTGGTGCTCATCTGGTTAGTTCGGGCACCTTTTTGAGGCTTGGTCGTAAGAAAAAATGGACCAAGTAAAGTCGCCCAAGTGCTCGTCAGGGACGCCCTTCTTTTTTCCATTATCGGTTGAGGACTACTATAGATATAAGACAATACCATGAGGTCTGCATATTAATAAACCTTCAACTAAGTTCACAGATGATGAACAGTTTATGAAACAATGGGAAGCCATATTGAATAAATGTTCATTGGATCTTATGATCCTATTAATAAGAACATGTAAAAATAAAGAAGAGAAAATGAGAGTGACATTAGATAATGAACAAAGGCTGCTTAAAGAGTGGGATCTTTGTTTTGACTTTTTATATGAAGATTATAAGAAGAATTTAGATAAGTTTGTTAAAGGCAAAATGTGAAAACTTTCATAGAGATGAGGCAGATTACAAAAATGGTAGTATCTATCCCTGGAATAAAGGCTGCGGTTTTATGATTTGGTTATTATTTATTTAATTGGATTCTGGATAATCTCGCTTTCGAAAACTTTATTGGCATGACATTTTTGCATGTGTTAGCAAAGTAATATAACGGTTAAAAAGCCAAAGAGAAAAAAATGTATGTGAGTTCCACATAGATACACAAAAAATAGGAAACTTCTAGGTTTCACAGCTGTTCTCAATGATCTCTGGTGGCAGAATATAACATATTTTGCTGCACCAGCCACTGTTTCTCCTGTTCCAGCTTTCTTTTAATGATGTTATTCAGTTCGGTGCAGCACACCACATGAAATTGGCAGCTACGCATGTTGTTACCGTTTTGCTATAGAATTTCAAATTTAGGATGATTAAGATATATTGCACTGTACTTAATGTTTATTTTTGGTTGTAGATTAATTCCATATTCTCGCATAGTAAACAGTGCAGTTTAATTTTCTCTTTACTGTAGTTCATTGGATGTGAACCTAGTGTACATGTTGTGGTTGGAGAAAATTATACTCCAGTGCTCTTAGTATAGGATAAAATGTTTTAAATTAGTTTGGTATTTCTAGTTTAACTCAGAATATTGTATTGCTTGTGTGAGTGGGATGTAAGGTCCTAGTTTTGGTTCTTTATGATTTATAGAGCTTAACACTTATGCTTCAGGTCCGTGGAGGCAATAGAGCAACAGCCAAACATACCTACACTCATCTTGCTTATTCATTCCCCCTCCATTGACGTCTTTTCTTCAACTGCACTTTTGTGTGATGAGGTCCTCTTCAGAGCCTATTACTGCAGTGTTCTCCTAGCTAGTTTCCATCTTTCCCATGAGTGGCAGAGTGGCCTAGTGGTTAGGGTGGTGTACTTTGGTCCTGAGGAACTGAGTTCAATCCCCGCCACAGGCAGCTCCTTCTGACGCTGGGCAAGTCACTTAACCCTCCATTGCCTGCCATATTGAGCCTGCCATGAGCAGGAAAGTGCAGGGTACAAATGTAACAAAAAATAAATACCCAACTCTCAGTATCTCCTACTGAACAACACATTTATTGTTCACTCTTCCAGTTTGATTATTTTATCCATTTGTACCCTTTATGGTGCTATTTCCTGGCTACTGCTTAGATCAGGTAGCTAAATCCCTAAATGTTTCCATTTATTTTACACTCTTGTGAGGCCTGAATAGTTAAAGGTAAACAAATC
Source organism: Microcaecilia unicolor (assembly GCF_901765095.1). Lineage (NCBI taxonomy): Eukaryota > Metazoa > Chordata > Amphibia > Gymnophiona > Siphonopidae > Microcaecilia > Microcaecilia unicolor. Next base: position 167,283,199 of record NC_044033.1, read on the forward strand.
ATTTCAATAAAAACATTTTCAAATGTGTTTCGTAATAAATTTCCATATTCTGTTTTGGTTTAGGTTTAGCTAGGATTGAAGCTGCCTATAGCTTGTTTAGACCAATAGGGGTTTAGCTACCCCTTCAGCAATGTTTCCTCTAAGGAGTGGCCTGGTGTGTGCAAATTGTTTTTCAAATGAGCAACACGTTTTAAAAACCAACAATTTTTGAGCGCCAGTATTAGCAATGCATTTCTGTATATAGCACAAAAAACATTTTTGTGAGCAACCATGTAAAATCTGTGAGCGACGCTAAACTGATCATACTGCAAAGTATCACATTTGAAAATGCAAAGGAATAAATTTGTGATGTTTTGTCGATAACTGCAGATGGAATAAAAGTGGTGTGGCTGATCTAGGGACAGCCAAGGGAAAGAGAAATGCTGAACTATGGTGTAGGGCCTTGAGTTGCCATGGGGGGGGGGGGTATTAGGACCTTGAGCCACTCCAGTATGTCTGTATGTGTGTGTGTGTGTGTGTGTGTGTGTGTGTGTGAGGGAGTGGGGTGGGGTTATGGCCTTGAGACACTCCAGTTAGGGGGTAGGGCCTTAAGGTACCCAAGTCCCTGTGGCGGGGGGGGGGGGGGGGGGAGGCGAGCCATAAGACTCTACCGTAGGGGGGTAGGATCTTGAGCTGTCCAGGTGGGGTAGGAGGTAGGGTCTTAAGCCTCCTCAGTAGGGTCTGGGTTTGGGTCTTAAGCTGTGATGGAGGGGTGGGGAGGGGAGACTTGGCCAAAGGTTCACCTAGGGCTTTAGATACCCTCAACCCTAACCACTTCTGATAAATTTAGATTCACACATATGCTCAATAAAAGAAAGTAATAGAGTCTAGATAAATATTCAGGTATCTAAACCTAGATAATGGATTCATGCTTAGTTAATGGAGTTTTCACCCCCTTCTGCCATTGCTGGAAGGAGCTATGATAGAGGACTGCACAATCATAACAGAGTGGAATGGGTGAATGTGAATCGGTTGTTTACTCTTTGAAAAAGTATGAACACTAGAGGACACACTGTTGAACTAAATAGTACAGTTATAAATCAGAAAAAAATATTTTTTTCATTCAACATGCAATTAAGATCTATTATTCATTGCCAGGGGATGTGATAACAGCAGTTAGTGTAGCTAGGTTTAAAAAAGGGTTTGTTGAAGTTCCTGGAAGAAAAGTCCATGAACTGTTTTTGACCTGGATAGGTATATTTGAATATTGGGTTGATCCATCTTTTCAATTAAATGAGTGGTAAACTCAGCTGGAAATTCTTATTGCATGAATTGCTTACACATAGTTACAATACAATAGATGTAAATATTTGAAACTGTAAATTATCCATTTGTTGATGAAACAGATTCTAAAGGGTTGAATTAGGATAAGATTTAAACCTTTGGAGAGCAGCACCCAATCATCAAGGTTTCTACCCTGGTTACTGTTCATTAGATCCCCTTTCATAAGCATTTTTAATTTAATTACATTGATAAATGCAATGCATCTATCAAAAATATTCACTTCATATAATAGAGGTCTATAAAATAATGAGAGGTGTTGAACGGTAGATGTGAAGTGTCTGTTTACACTTTCCAAAAGTACTAGGACTAGGGGGCATGCGATGAAGCTACAATGTAGTCAATTTAAAATGAATCGGAGAAACTTTTTCTTCACTTAACGTGTAATTAAATTCTGGAATTCATTGCCAGAGAATGTGGTAAAGGCGGTTAGCTTAGCGGAGCTTAAAGAAGGTTTGGACGGCTTCCTAAAGGAAAAGTCCATAGACTATTATTAAATAGACTTGGGAAAAATCCACTATTTCTGGGATAAGCAGCATAAAATGTTTTTGGGATCTTGCCAGGTATATGTGACCTGGATTGGCCACTGTTGGAAACAGGATGCTGGGCTTGATGGACCTTTGGTCTTTCCCAGTATGGCAATACTTATGTACTTATGTATTCATGAATTAGTAAGTAGAGTTGGCAAACTATTTTGTGAGTTCCTTAAGGAGTCAATAATCAAAAGGTTTTGCACAGATGAACCTGTTTATCCACATAGAAATATTTTTCCCCTGCTGCCTTCTTGTACAGGTAGAAGTATGCATGATGGAAGAGTGCAAGTCTTGTCTATACTTTTACGTACATACTTTGTACCTACCTCATGATGCACAATATTCAGGTTCCAAAAATAGGCAGCATTTTCAGGAGAAAACTCCATGGGAATTTTCCCACACACTTTTATTACTGTTTTCTTTATTTCAAACTTGTGCTAATTCAGCCCCATTTGTGTGTATGTAAACTTGTCTGTCTTGGGGGCAGTGTCTCTAAATGGGTTATTTTTGTGCATACCATGACAGTACTGAACCTCACTTGGAGCTTGATCTCAGTCTCTCAAATTTACTGCTAATGCCATATAGTACTTTTATCATGTGAAAAAGAGCTTCCTTTTGAAGTTCATAAGATACAACATATATTGTGCTTGAAAATTCCTTTTAACCAGGCCCGTGGCACCCAAAATGATGGGACATATTTCTGTATCTTTCTGCCACATTTCTTGGTTTCAAACTGCATTTCTTGGTACATGAGGATCTTCTCTCTCTCTCTCCACATAGGGCCAGATTCTATATATGGTGCCTGAAAAAAACACACAGAAAACATTTCCGCCTAAGTGTATTCTATAAGCGACACCTATATTTAGGAACGGTATGTAGAATACACTTAGTTGGTTTCCTAGTGCCTAAACTATGTGCCTCCATTTCTACAAATGAAAATATGGTGTAAATTCCAGTGCATAGATTTAGGCACAGAGGGCCATATTCTATAAAAGTGTGTGTAAATTTTGGAATGCCCACAAAACACCCATTTCCCTGCCCATTACCATGCCCCTTTTTGCCTGCATGCATTAGTAGGCGCAGTGCGTTACAGAATAGGCTTAGGGAATTGTGCACGTAAAATCTAATTATTGCTAACTAGTAAAAAAGGCCCGTTTCTGACACAAATGAAACGGGCGCTAGCAAGGTTTTCCTCGGAGTGTGTATGTTTGGGAGAGTGTATGTGAGAGTGACTGTTTGAGAGTCAGAGTGAAAGTGTGAGTGTGTGAGAGAGAGAGTGAGTCTCTCCCTGAGCCCTGCCCTCCCAATCCATGGCCATCCATGTTTCTCTGTCACCTGCCCCCTCCATTCAGCCCTATCCTGCATTTCCCCTCTCTGCCTGAGGCCTGCCCTGCAATCCATATCCATCCATGCCCATCTGTCCCCTCCATTCATCCCTATCCAGCAATTCCCCTCTCCCTGAGTCCTGCCCTTCCAATCCATGCCCATCCATGCTCCTCTGTCACCTGGCCCCTCCATTCATCACTATCCAGCAATTGCCCTCTCTCCCTTAGGCCTGCCCTGCAATCCATATCCATCCATGCCCATCTGTCCCCTCTATTCATCCCTATCCAGCAATTTCCCTCTCTCCCTGAGTCCTGCCCTCCCAATCCATGCCCATCCATGCTCCTCTGTCCCCTGCCCCCTCCATTCATCCATTTCCAGCAATTCCCCTCTCTCCATGGGCACTGCCCCCTCCATTCATCCCTATCCAGCATTTCCCCTCTCTGCCTGAGGCCTGCCCTGCAATCCATATCCATCCATGCCCATCTGTCCCCTCCATTCATCCCTATCCAGCAATTCCCCTCTCCCTGAGTCCTGCCCTTCCAATCCATGCCCATCCATGCTCCTCTGTCACCTGGCCCCTCCATTCATCCCTATCCAGCAATTGCCCTCTCTGCCTGAGGCCTGCCCTGCAATCCATATCCATCCATGCCCATCTGTCCCCTCTATTCATCCCTATCCAGCAATTTCCCTCTCTCCCTGAGTCCTGCCCTCCCAATCCATGCCCATCCATGCTCCTCTGTCCCTTGCCCCCTCCATTCATCCCTTTTCAGCAATTTCCCTCTTTCCCTGAGCCTGCCCTCCCAATCCATGCTCCTCTGTCCCCTGCTGCCTCCATTCATCCTTTTCCAGCAAGTACCCTCTCTCCCTTCCATGGCCCCCCCTCGCATCCATGCTCCTCTCTCTCCCATGTCCCAGCCTGGCCCGCCCTCTTCTCCCCCCCCCTTCGCATCCATGCCCCCCCCTTCGCATCCATGCCCCCCCTTCGCATCCATGCATCCCTTTTTTGTTTTTTTAATTCTTTTTAACTTTACCTCCGTGGCGTTTCCGGCAGCGAAGCGTCAGGGAAGGAGGCAGCGCTCCCGACGTCTAGCTTTCCCTTCGCTGTGTTCCGCCTTTTTTTGAAGGCGGAACACAGCGAAGGGAAGGCTAGATGTCGGGAGCGTCGCCTCCTTCCCTGACGCTTCGCTTCCGGATTTGTTTGTTTAGACGCGAGGGCGGGGCAGAGACGGCTGGGTGGCTTCACACCACGAACGCCACGAACCCTACAGCCAGGGAGTGACGTCAGATGGCTTCAGAATGTTGTCCTCATTAGAACGTTCACGGTGCATTTTATTATATTAGATTAGTGCTTATTATTGCTTGTTAAGTGCTGTTAAGATTGCTGATTGGCTTGCTAAACCAATTAGGTTGCATGCACTGTTATAGAATATACTTTTAGTACCCGCGTTTGCTTTTGATAATCTGCCCAATTGTGCTGGAAAATTGAAGAAGGGAGCAGACTCAGGAAAAATGTCAGGAAGTATTTTTTCAATGAGAGGGTAGTAGATACTTGGAATGCCCTCCCGTGGGAGGTGGTGGACATGAAAATGGTAATGGAATTCAGAAATGTGTGGGATAAGCACAAAGGAATCCTGTTTAGAAGGAATGGATCCACAGAAGCTTAGTGGAGATTGGATGGCAACACCGGTAATTGGAAAGCAAAGCTAGTGCTGGGCAGACTTCTACAGTCTGTGCCCTGAAAATGGCAAGGACAAATCAAGGTCAGGTATACATATAAAGTAGCACATACAATGAGTTTATCTTGTTGGGCAGACCGGATGGACTGTACAGGTCTTTATCTGCTGTCATCTACTATGTTACTATGTAGATAAATGTATGCACATATACTTAAGTAGTATTGAACAATGGTATAACAAAGATGTCCTAGCACAGCAGTGGACAACCTGTAGCCTTCCACTTAAGTGCAGGTCAGGAATAGCCTAATGGTTAGTGTAGCAGACTGTAAACCTGGGGAACTGGGTTTAATTCCCATTGCAGCTCCTTGTGACTCTGGATATGTCACTTAACCCTTCATTGCTGCAGGTACAAAATAAATACTTGTATATAATATGTAAACTGCTTTGATTGTAACCACAGAAAGGTAGCATATTAAATCCCATCCCCTTTCCCTACTGAATTTTATGTGGTCTGCAAGTCCATGGGAAATATTACACAGAAAATGTCATTAACCAGAGTTAAGGTGATTTTAAATATTGTATTTTGCACCTATTTTCAGAATATCCACTCTAGCAGTTTGTTTCCATTTTTTTAGTTAAATATTTACTTATTTATTTGTCACAGAAGGTCAGTGGAGCTCTATGCATTTCCAGTTACAATATCTATATAAATAAATCTCACCTGAAACATTCTGAAGCTTTGAAGCTCACTCTGTGGCAGGGACACTCACTGTCACTCATGCACCACTCACTCTCACTCATACACCCGCCCTCAGCCATGCCCCTTCCGCACATAATTCGCAACCCCAACGTTCTAAATGAAGCTGCCACTTCCATTTTTGAGGTGGCAGAGACCAAATTTTTTCCCATGAGTGTGTGCCCCGCCCTCGCGTCCTAACATTATGACGTCGAGGGCAGGGCTGTGACACTCAACCAATCCCCAGTTCCACCACCCTCCGACGCTCCACCCCCCCACACACACCGACCCCGATGCTCCACCCCCCTGCAACAACAAACAGTGACCGACGCACACCCTCCACGTCAGCTGTCTACACAACGAACCGGCCCACCGCAGCAACAGCAACACCGATGCCTGCCTCACACATTGCCGCTGCACCCCCCCCCCTCCGTCGTCAGCTCTGTTAAAAAGGAAGTCGCCCACCGCACCGACAGCAGCAGCGGATTCACACATCGCCCCCCCTTCCTCCGTCCGATGTCAGCTGTGTTGAAAAGGAAGCGCCCCACCGCTGCGACAGGAGGAGCGGGTGCACAGCTCGAACTTACCACTGCATCCCCCCCCAAAATCGACGCACCTCCTCCCCACCAGGTCCACGCGAATCCTCCACCCCACCCCCCGAGGTTGACGCATGCATCGCTTTCAACTAATTCACCTGACTGACTGAAGTGTCCTCCTGATTGTAAAAGAAGCATAGAACAGCACAGGGCAGCCTCGCCTTCACCCTTCCCCTGCTCTCTCAGCGCCCCACCTTCATTTCCTGTTGGCTGGGATGCAGAGAGAGCAGGGGAAGGCTCAAGACCAGCCTGCCCTCTGCTCTTCTGTGCATCTTTTACAATCAGGAGTACTTTAGTCAGGTGAATCAGTTGAAAACGATGCCTGCATCGATCTCGGAGGGGGGGAGGTGCGTCGGGGAAACATCACTGATAGCAGCCACGGAAAGCTGCAGGAGCACACATCAGGGCTAGCAGCCACGAAAAGCTGCAGGAGGAGTAGGAGGTGGGGAGAGAGGCAGAGGGATGAAAGCACACACACACCCACTCTCTCTCTCACAAACACACTGCACACACTAACTTTCTCTGTCACAAACATACACTTGCATCTGGCAGACAGGGACCACGGAGGGAAGGGGGCCACCTTGGGGGAGGGGGGCACCCTGGCACACACTTTCATTCCCACACACTCACTCTCTCTCTGTCACACACACTTGCTACAGCCTCTTTCTTCACACACACTCTCACACACAAACACTGACACACACTTTCTCTCTCTCTCATTCTCTCTCTGACACACACACTCCATCTCTCCCACACACTCTTTCTCAAACATACACTCTGAAGAAAACCTTGCTAGCGCCCGTTTCATTTCTCACAGAAACGGGCCTTTTTTACTAGTTATATAATGTTGCAGCCCCGCTAGGGATAGTAGTGACGTGCATGTGGCCCTCTGTGTATAAAGGTTACCCACCCCTGTCCTACAACATTCTCACTGTATGTATCAGCAGTTTTGTCTTCTGGATAATTTTCAAACTGTTACTTTGGTGCAAAATCCATGGGGACATTTTACCAATTTATTTATTTATTGCATTTGTATCCCACATTTTCCCACCTATTTGCAGGCTCAGTGTGGCTTACATAGTCTGTTGTGGCAATGCCATTACAGGGTAAAAGATACATATGGTGTTACAATCAAGTATAACAGAAATACATTTGTTACAATCAAGTATAGCAGAGACACATTTGGTAATGCAAAAGATCAAGGATCAAACAATTATGTAGAGAAGAGTTTCAGGGAAGGTTAAGGTATTGAGGTGTTCTAATTTAGTTATGAGTTTTCGGGGTAGGCTTTGTTGAAGAGGTATGTTTTCAGCGATTTGCGAAAGTTAGTTATTTTGTTGTTTTTAAGCTGGTAGGTAATGAATTCCACATCTGTGTGCTCGTGTAGGAGAAGCTAGTTGCATGTGATCGTATTATTTCGTTCCTTTGCAGCTGGGGAAGTGTAGATTAAGAAATGTGCAGGCCAATTTTTTAGCATTTCTGGGAGGGAGGTCAATGAGGTCTAACATGTAAGCCGGGGCCTCTCCGTAGATAATTTTATGAACAATCGTACAGATCTTGAATGTGGTACGCTCTTTAAGTGGGACCCAGTGTAGTTTTTTTTCTTAGGGGTTTTGCACTTTCAAATTTTGTTTTTCCAAATATAAGTCTGGCTGTGGTATTCTGCGCTGTTTGGAGTTTCTTGATCGTTTGTTCTTTGCAGCCTGCAGAGAGTGTTATACAGTACATAAGTACATAAGTAGTGCCATACTGGGAAAGACCAAAGGTCCATCTAGCCCAGCATCCTGTCACCGACAGTGGCCAATCCAGGTCAAGGGCACCTGGCACGCTCCCCAAACGTAAAAACATTCCAGACAAGTTATACCTAAAAATGCGGAATTTTTCCAAGTCCATTTAATAGCGGTCTATGGACTTGTCCTTTAGTAATCTATCTAACCCCTTTTTAAACTCCGTCAAGCTAACCGCCCGTACCACGTTCTCCAGCAACGAATTCCAGAGTCTAATTACACGTTGGGTGAAGAAAAATTTTCTCCGATTCGTTTTAAATTTACCACACTGTAGCTTCAACTCATGCCCTCTAGTCCTAGTATTTTTGGATAGCGTGAACAGTCGCTTCACATCCACCCGATCCATTCCACTCATTATGTTATACACTTCTATCATATCTCCCCTCAGCCGTCTCTTCTCCAAGCTGAAAAGCCCTAGCCTTCTCAGCCTCTCTTCATAGGAAAGTCGTCCCATCCCCACTATCATTTTCGTCGCCCTTCGCTGTACCTTTTCCAATTCTACTATATCTTTTTTGAGATACGGAGACCAGTACTGAACACAATACTCCAGGTGCGGTCGCACCATGGAGCGATACAACGGCATTATAACATCCGCACACCTGGACTCCATACCCTTCCTAATAACACCCAACATTCTATTCGCTTTCCTAGCCGCAGCAGCACACTGAGCAGAAGGTTTCAGCGTATCATCGACGACGACACCCAGATCCCTTTCTTGATCCGTAACTCCTAACGCGGAACCTTGCAAGACGTAGCTATAATTCGGGTTCCTCTTACCCACATGCATCACTTTGCACTTGTCAACATTGAACTTCATCTGCCACTTGCACGCCCATTCTCCCAGTCTCGCAAGGTCCTCCTGTAATCGTTCACATTCCTCCTGCGACTTGACGACCCTGAATAATTTTGTGTCATCGGCGAATTTAGGTGACTTGGTACCACTGATTGTACAAGATTGCGAAAAATGGATCTTGGGAAGAAAGGTTTTACTCTTTTGAGTTTCCACATGGAATAGAACATCTTCTTGGTGGTGTTCTTCACGTGGCAATCGAGTGTTAGATTTCGATCAATGGTAACTCCCAGAATTTTCAGTGTGTGATACGGGGAGGGTTATGCTTGGAGTGGTTATAGTAGTGAACGTATTGGTATTATGTTGTGAGGTGAGTATAAGGCATTGTGTTTTTTTCTGCGTTAAGTTTTGTACACTTTAAAAGGGGAACATATACCACCTGCATGTTCCTTGTGAAACTGCTGAAGTACACACAGACACCTGATTTTAATGTAGGTAGATTGTTGTGGGAAAAATATGAGCATACTTTTGAAAAGATTATCTGCAAAAGAATATAGCATAGGAGAGTCCCTACTGGGCACACCAATGGTCCATCTAATCCAGGACTTATTTTACAAAGCAGCGCTAATGATTTCTGGTGAGGCAATTGAGAAGAAGTCTATTCAATTCCTTTGGGCTTCCTCTCATTTGCCGTGTGGGAATTGCTAGTGCGGCTTTGTAAAAGAAGCCCCTAGTATCTTGTTTTTAACAGTGGCCAGTCCAGGTCATAAGCACCTGGCAGAGTCCCAAAAAGTAGCAAGATTCTCAGTGGCTTTCCTCAGGTCTACATTAATAACGATTTATGGACTTTTCTGCCAGGAATTTCTCCAAACCTTTTTTAAGCCCAACTGCATTAACTGCTTTTATCACTTGCTCCTGCAATGAGTTCTAGAGTGTAACTATATAATGAGTGAAAATATACTTTTTCCTATTTGTTTTAAATGTTCAACTATGTGACTTCATGGTTTGTCCCCTAGTCTTTGTACTTTTTGAAAGAGTATACAGTTGATTTGCATTTACCCATTACCCTCCATTCAGGATTTTACAGATCTCTGTCATATCTCCCCTCAGCCATCTCTTCTCCAAGCTGAGGAGCCCAAACCTCTTTAGCCTTCCATCTACTTAATCATTTTGGTTGCGTTTCTTTGTACCTTTTTTGCTCTTATGTTTTTCTTATTATGTATTTAATTTTTTATTGGTTAATATGTTTATTTTGTAGTGTTACCCCTCATGCAGCCTTCGGGCCAAGCATGGCCAAACATGGCCATGTCAGGTTCCCTTTTTAAATAAATTACTTTCTGGGTGACCTTCATCTGGGATCTGTTTTGTTCTTTGGTTGTGTTCTGTAACAAATCCATAGCACCTCTCCTAGCTGCATTGTCAGAAAGTCTGTGCATACATTGCAACTTCACCCAAACTCCGCTTCCGGGAACACCTACATACGTGTACGTTCATGTCATCTTGTCAACACATATGCTTATATGCCCTTATCAGGCTGCTCAGCTTTATAAGAGCTTGTTTCCATGTGTAGAATGCTGTACAAAATTGCTTCCTCGGTGACTAAGTAAACTGCTCAGATTAAGAACATAAAATTAGCTATACTAGGTCAGACCAATGGTCCATCTGGCCCAGTATCCTGCTTCCAACAGTGGCCAATCCAGGTCACAAGTACCTGGCAGAAACCCAAATAGCAGCAACATTCCATGCTACCAATCCCGAGGCAACAACCAGTTGAGCTTAGGCTGGAAAATATTCCCAATCTTTAGGATTTCCCACTTGAGGGAGCAGACTGGAAAGAGATGGTAGACAAATGCAGGTGACAGTTAGGGTTAACACTGTTCTTGTTCAGAAACTAGGTGTGTGCTGCTTAATCCTGCAAAGTTTGTTAGTTTTAGCTGTGATATTAGAACTTGGCAGTCTCCATCTGTTTATACATTTAAGTGAACGATCAAGAAATTGTATATTCAGCTAAACATTTCCATCCTGCAAATTTTTAGCTTTCTAAATAAGGGCTTCTTTTTTGCACACTCCACCTTTAAGAACTTTTCCTAGCCCCAATTACTCTTCGTTTCATCTCTGTCAATTTCATGTTTGTTGGTGGAGAGTCTACTTAATCCTTATGTCGTATTTTTCTTACTGGGAAGTAAGTGGCTGATTTCTTCTTCATTTTACAGAATGTAACACCCTGGTTTGGGTAGCAGGTTTGAATTTACCTTCTGCTAAATTCTGTTGCTTTCAGTGGACTCCTTCCAAATACATGTCTAATGATAGCAGATGTGACGGCAAAGGCATTGAATTCAAAACCGTACACACTTCTCTGAAGTCAGGAGCATAAATTGGCAATTTTGTGTTTCTCGAATATTTATCTTATGCTGATACTAGGGAATGAAATTAACTGTGTGCTTGAAAACTGAATGCGGATTCATTAGATAAATGGGAAAAGATTCATTGAAACCACTGTGGAAATTCAGAAAAAGCTCAGTACTTCTGGCTAACCACAACTGTAGGCGAACTCTCCTTATTTTTCTTCTTCTTTCTTTTTTACCAGATACACGCACTTCCTCCCACTATTCCAGACTGTCTGAGGGATGATGTTAGAATCCCAAGTGCACAGAGCCAAAAATGCTCCGACTACAAGTCAGACCTGAATATTACCCACGGTTTCCTCTGTCCTCCCAGTGAGTTTGCTTCTATTTAAAGCAAGATGTTGCAAAGCCTTAATCATCTGGATGTGGCTGTATGTACCACCACATAGAAAACACAGTATCCAGCTTTGTGGTGACTGGACTGCACAGGAACAGAATTTAAGTGGGTCTTGTTTTTGACTCGAAGGAGAGCTGAAATAATGATCAACAGGTTTTGAAGTTCTGCTGCCTCAAAGACCTACTTTGTTGGAAGTACCTCCCATTCAGATGTGTTTTTTTAAATGCTTGCATTGGTTTTGGAAACAGAAAAAATGGTTAAAAAAAAAAAACCATAGTAAAGGAAAGTTTAAACTGTAAATGCTGACTGGTAGTAGTGTTATTGTAAGTGGGTGTGAGGTTGCCAGATAGCCTAAATACAGGATTAGAAATAGAGTGAAATGCAATGAATTGAAGTTCTGAAAGCAGACAGGAGCGGGTGCTCAGTGAGTGGAAACCAGGTGTGTATTCTGTGCGGGCACCGTTAGACTGCCGCATTACGAAAGTTTCTAGGGGCCCTTTTACTTGGTGCACGGCAACAGGCTTGCAACGCGCTAATCCGGAACGACCACTGGGCTACCGCAGGAGCCCAGCGGTAGTTTCTACGTCCACTGTGCGTCATTTCCGGCACTACAAAAATATTTTCTATGTTTGTAGTATCGGTGCTCACCTGGCAGTAATCGGTGCTGCCCAGTTACTGCCACCTCGGTGGCAGTAACTGGGCAGCGCCGATTACTGCTTTCCCCTGAAATGGCTGTATGGCAAGTGGTTCACTTACTGCACAGCCATTTCTTTTCAGGAAAAAAGCCAGCCTTTTATCCGCTGTGGTAAAAGGGGGTCTCAGCGCGTGTCAACAGCATGCGCTGACGCTAGTGCAGGCCCCCTTTTAACGCAACTTAGTAAAATGACCCCACTAATTCCTCGTGAAGGATAGGAGTACTGCAGAACTGAGAACTGATCCTGGGTACTTGTATCCTGTGTAAAATCTTGAATGATGCAGGAACAGTGAAAAATTGCAAAATCGTGAAAAGTATCGTTTTTTTGTGGCAATATAAAAAGCCGCATGAAATCAAATTTCAGAAGGTTTTTCATGACTGTTTTCCACAGAAGAATGCCTTCTGAAAATTCCTAACCTCTTCCCCCCTAACCCAAGTGGAGAAAAGGGTGGTTGTATGGTTTGGACAGGCCATTTGAACTATGCAGGGGATTTATTTATTTGGATTTACCTCACACCATTTTAAGTGGCAGGTCAAGGAGAGTTACATTCAGGTACAGTGGGTATTTCCCTGTCCCCAGAGGGCTTACTATCTAAGGTGATGACCTTACAAAGGGATGTCCTGATGCAGCTTGCAGAATGCCTATTCTATAATGGTCTCTTGGCACCCAGATTCCATTATAGAATTCTAGCATAAATCCACAGTGGGGTGCCTAAATGTAAGCGTGATCATGTATGCCAGTGTTGCAAGCAACGTGTCCAGCTGACAGTATTCTATAAGTTGAGCGCATATATGGGAGACTCGCCTCTGCCTACCTATGCTGCACCCATGTGAACACTTTCCTTGTGCGTCCTTGCTTAGCACTTATCTATAATCTTATCGAACAGCACCTAGGGTGCTTATGTGCATAAGTGACAATTATGCATTTAACGTGCATGTGTGTGCATGTGCACAGTTATAGATTGCACTTCACATTTGTACCTGAGGCAGCAGAGGGTTAAGTGGCTTGCCTTTATTTTGAAAACCTTGCGCATACTTCTCCTATATCATTTGCACCTGCAAAGCATGCAGGGACAGGAATCGGCCTGGCACCGTCCCACCACCGAATTTTAAAGGGAAACTCTGTTTACACTACAAACTCAAGAATACACCAGAAGCGGTTCAGTCATTAGAGTATGGGAATCTGGCTCCTGCCAGTCAAGTAGGCAGAATCCATGTGGCATTAGTTGAAAATAATCCACTGAACTTTGCTACTGAATGCATGATCTGAAAAAAATATGCTTGAACACATTTTCATATTCAGCTTTCTAACGTTGAAATTCACCTTGGCCTTGGTAAGTAGAAGATCTCACCCATGGCTCAGCTTGACTCAGTCCATCTGTCTGTCAGCATAGGCAATTACCTCATGAAAATACCTGTTGCTGCAGGAAGAAGTACCTAAATAAAATAATAGACTTCATTAAGTAAAGCCTCCACAGATTAGATTCCCATCTTGCAGTTTTCTGTATTATACTGTTAAACTTGTCCAAAAATCATCATTTTACGATTGCATACTCTTACGTTTTTGCTTGTGTTTTGTTTTCTTACAGATTTCAATCGAAGCGAACTTGGGCAATATGATGCACTGATCACCAGTAATATTGCTCCTATGTACAGTGAATTTAAACGTAGGTTCAAAAAGATTGAATGATCAGTTTCTATCAGTTACATGAATAGAATTGTTTTAAGTTGTACAGAAGGTAACTCTTTGTATATAAGAATGTGGAATAAGTTAACAAGGTTCAGTAGGGTGAGTTTTTACCGTCCCTTGATTTACCACAGGAGTCGTCATCCTGCGGTATCCTTGTACTGCAAGTTTGCTGACTTTTGTGGTATAAGAATATCGCTGTGTGCGAGCCACCTCACAAGATGCATTATTCCATCAGCCTGGGAGAATTGGGTCAACAAGCTGTGGCCTGAAGCTCCTGGCACACATCTTAAAGGGCACTGAAGAGCACCCCAACTCCCAGTGAGCCCCCCCAACCCTTCTATCAGCACCGCCACCCCCAATCAAGATCCCCAGCCAGTTGGCAACATTAGCCAAGATACAGCTCTGCACTGTGTGCCATTTCCACACAACTAGGGTTATCATATTTGCGGAGACAAAAAAAGAGGACACACAAAAAAAATGCTGCCCCAGCTCCCACATAAAGCCCCGCCCCACTGCACCCTGCCACACAGTCACCTTGCTCCCCCAAGAGCAGCATGTCCCCCTTTCCTTTCCCTCCCATCCATGAGCAGCATATCCCCCTCTCCTCTCCATCCCCTTCTATCCATGTGCTGTATTACCCCTTTTCCCCTCCCCCCTCCATATACATCCCCATCATCAATCTTTTTCCAATCCCCCCTCCCTGCACCCACACTCCATCCACCCACATGACCCCCATCCATTCATCCATCCACCCACCTCTCCTCCCGCCCTGATTCAGGTTCAGGGAGGGCACCCTGGCCTATCATAACATTCACTAGTGGTCTAGTGGCCTTTTGGGGGCAGGAAAGAACCCCACTCTCCTGTCCACTGTCACTGCTTCTTTGAAATGGCTGCTGAGACTTCAAGTGGTGGCCTTCCAAGATTTCCATGGAAGTCTCACGAGGCTGCCTCTTGAAGTCTCGGCAGCCATTTTTAAGAAGTGGTGGCAGAGAGGAGGTCAGCGGAAGCAAGCAGAAAAGAGTGGGGTTCTTTCCTGCTTTGAAGAGGCCACTAGACCACCATGGTGCGTTACAGTAGGTTTGGGGAGAGCACCTGCAAACCCAGATAAATGGGCTGGCTGGAAAAAACTGCTTGGACCCCAACAGTCCCTTGAAAAGGAGGATATGTCCAGGGAAATCCGGATGTATGGTAACCCTACACAAAACTAGAGTGTAAACAAAATACCAAAGTGAGGAACATGTATCTTAAAAAAAAATAGAATTAAATTTTTTTTAGTGGAAAAGTTAGCAAGAAAGATGTGCAGTATGTTCACATGGTAAATATTTAATAGAACATTTTTGAGCCAGACTGAGAAGGAGAAAAAATACATAACCATTAGTGGAACTGCAACCTTAGTATAAACTTAGATAATTTTCTAACTCATGAAAAAGCAATGGAATGCTAGCATTGTGCTTTCATTTGAGAATAGGAAAACAATAACATTTTTTTTTTCCATTTTATGTCATTCCAATGTGCAAAAAATATTTTGTATGTGCTAAAATATGAAATGAAATGAAATGGAAAAGAAAAAGAAACGGGAAAAAAATGAAACGAACAAAAGAAACCCAGAACAAATATGATTTTCCTGTACATCTCTATGGAAAGCTGAAGCACATTTCTGCAGCCCAGTTTTATATCTGCAGAACTCTAATGGTTTAAAGCCATCAAGGACACTTTTTTGGCAGCAGCTAAAGAATTGTTATCTAGAAGCATGATAATAAGGATGGAAACATGTTCATACTTTCAATGATTCTTCTGTCTTTCTGGTGCTAGGAATATGGAATTACTTTCACAATACTCTGCTTCCAAAGTATGCTGCTGAAAGGAATGGGCTTAATGTCATCAGTGGACCAGTTTTTGATTACAACTATGACGGCCATTTTGATTCTTTGCATGAAATTAAAGAGTAAGTAAAATATCTAGTCTCAGAAAAATCGACAAATGATGCATATTATAGCAAAACATCTAGCGTCAGATTCAGTAAATGGTAGCTAAAATGTAGGTGTGCCGGAATAAAGTGTATAGCGCTATTCTATAAACCATGTCTACAGTACGACGCGGTTAATAGAATAGCGCATAGGCCGGGGGAAGGCTTGTACACTTAGACGTGGCGATTTACACCACTGAAACATGGTGTAAATCCCCGTGCCTAAATGTACACGAGTTCCCATTGAATTCTACAACACATGTAAATTTGATTGGTGCCCCCAACACACCTACACTCCTCCCATGGCCACACCCCTTTTCAGCTGCGTGCATTGGAATTTACATGCCTCTTTTTCGAATATGCCTAAAAATAAACACGTGTAAATTCCAATTATTGCCAATTAGCGATGATAATTGTTATTGGCCAATTATCATCACCAATTGGCTCCTTACTCAATCGAGTAGTGTGCGTAAATTTGCCGCGCACACAATTTAATGTGTGCTACTCACCATGCCTTATATAGAATCTGGCTCCAAGTGGGCAGTTCTATAACTGGGCACTTCCAATTAGGCACCTGAAAGGAACGCTCTAGGAGTCTATTCTATAAAAGAACCTAGATGCCTAGGTTTTGTTATAGAATACTAGTGTAGCCTGCTATTGACATGCCTAACATTTAGATACCCACATTTGGGCCAGCTGTAGAGCTGATGTAAGTATGAGTGCCTAAATGCACTTGTAAGTAAGAGCATTGGTCTTTGGTCGGCTGCCACCTGGGGCAGATCGCTGCAGCGTTCCCTCCCCCCCCCAGGTGCAGCACATCCCCCATGTGTAACGTCCCCCCCTCCCCCCCCGGTGCATCTCCTCCAAGTCCTCCCCCCAGGTATATAGTTATTACCACCACGTGGCTGTCGTATCCACCGGTTCCCTGCTCCCTCTGCCCCAGAGCAGGAAGTAACATCAGAGGGAGCAGGGAACTAGCAGAGCCGACAGCCACACGGCTGCTCCCTGCACCCGGGGTGGACTGCTCCCACCACCCCACCCTCGTTACGCCGCTGTGTATGAGTTAGTGAGACAAGAAAGCAAAACCTTCCACAAGCAAGAGCAAGCTTATATTTGGTTGCGATTCACAAGGAAGTTTAGCACTACATTTGTGCTATTGACCCTCCACATTGGTATGAATTTGTGGCTGGCTCATGAGAACCCCTGAAGAAGGCTTTAAGTGCTGAAACACGGCCCGTGTTGGGTTTCCACTGTCAGCATATGTTGAGTTTGGATAATACAGAATGATATAAAGGTTATGGGATCCAACTTTCTACTCATATATTTCTTTCAAACAATAGCTTCAACGTCACGCATTCCCTCTTCTTCAATCAACATTCATTTCTTAGGGTACCTCAGTAGCGTCTACTGCCAGCACTAAAATTCATATGGCATTATCAATGACGCAAACTTCGTCATCGGTACACCTGACTAATATATTATAAATGAACTTTTCTTTTCATTCTTATATTTAATAATGAAACTTATCTCAAGAATCAGATCCAGGGGCTCTGCTGCCCAACATGCATGTTTCGCTCCAATAGGAGCTGTCTCAAGGACCTTCCCTGCAAACAAAGGCAAAAAAGCAGGCATAAAATTCTCTTCTTGCTCCCAAAAATCACCCTCAGCATCTTCAGCAGCAAAGAGCATTTGAAAAAACAATTTTACCCCATTCTCTTACCTACGATCTAATCTAGTGCCAGCTCTGACAGTTAAATTCTCATTCAAAGATGGCGCCAGCGTTTTTTCACCCTCCTTAAATATCCTCATCATCGATGATGATTTAGTACCACCCCCCGACTCCTATTGGACAAAGGAAAATCTCTTCAAATCAGCGATGTCCACTCCAGCTCGGCATTTAAACCTGCTGGCATCACTGTCTGTAAGGTGAAAATATAGAATTGTTCCCTATAGTTTAGAAGCTTTTTTATTGAACCACCCTCCACACCCAGCCTCACATGTTCAACGATCCTCCATCTAATATCTTCAACCGTATGATGACACTGCATCCAATGGTCTACCAGAGGGGCTTGAGCATTATTGCTAGTGATCCTAGATTTGTGTTCTGTCAGTCGGATCTTGATAGGTCTAGCACTCCTCCCTACATAAATCAATCCACATGGACATATAATACTATATACTACATTACTAGTATCACATGTCACTCTCTCTCTCTAAGTTTCACAGTTCTACCCCTCCCTGGGACATCCCAAACCTGCCCCGTAACACTCAGCCTACACCATTGACAATGCCCACACTCCACCTGACCCCCATCTAATTCCCTCTCTCTAGTTCTAAAAACTTTTTTTGAAGACAAACGCTCTCCCACAGTTTTCCCTCTTGTATAAGATATACGTGGGAACTCCTGAAAACAAGAGTATAATTGCATAATGTGCCAATGGTTTCTAATACTCCGTACCACCCTTTGGCTCATCTCATAAAAAGGGAGTACACACGTCAAACATTCTATTTCAACCTGCACCTCCTTGGACATAGCATGTTCTTGTAACAACAGGGGGCGTTGGGCATATCGGGCACGTAAGTGTGCTTTTCTAATAGACGACTGAGGATAACCTCTAGAGGCAAAACGCTGTTTCAACTCCACAGCTTGATCTTTAAATTCTTGCAACATACCCGTCGCACTCGCAAAAATTGACTAATAGGTAAATTATACTTCAAACGATAAGGGTGAAAACTCCCAAACTGTAGCAGGGTATTACGACTGACAGGCTTACGATATAAAGATGTCAAAAGTTCATTGTCCCTTTTATATATCCACAAATCCAGGAACTCAATAGCCCGTTGATTAGCGGACATAGTGAATGATATATTAGAATCCAACGTGTTCAACCATTGAACGAATACTTGGAGATTTTGCTCAGAATCAGTCCACAGGAAAAAAACATCATCCAGAAAGCGTTTCCACAAACTCACTGATCTGAAGTAATCTGAAGGGTAAATATAGCATGATTCCATTCTGGCTATATAGAGTGTTGCGACTGATGGGGCTAGGGTCGCCCCCATCGCCACCCCCTGGGTCTGGAGGTAAAAAATTCCATCAAACCAAAAATAATTTTTACTAATAACTAATTCAGCTAGTTGAACCAAAACTTCTGATGATATCCGTTGGGGTCTGTCACGTGCTTCCACAATTTCCTTAATAACTCCCACCGCTCCCTCCTGAGGGATCCGAGTATATAGAGATACAATATCAAGAGTCACCAGCCATACATCTTCAGTAACAGTACCAATACATTTCAGCTCTCTCAAAAAATGGGAGGAATCCTTGATATATGATGGCATCATACATACTTGTTCTTTCAAAAAAACATCCACAAACTGGGACAATGGCTCCAAAACCGATGATCTGGTGGAAACAATGGGATGCCCCAGTGGGTTATTAACCTGCTTGTGAATCTTTGGTAAAAAATAAATCTTTGGTGTTTGAGGATTCTCCTCTATTAGGAATCTTCCCTCTTTAGCTGTTAGCATCTGAATCTTAACCTTTCATTGATCAACTTGAAGCTTGTGATTGGCTTCTTCCATTTTTGTGTACTGCTTAAGAGGGAGTGAGACCCAACTAAGCTCCACCCCTATGTATACAAATATGCACTCTGTAAGTTAAGTAGGTATTTGTAGAAAAGCACTTATGCAGAAGTTTGGCATGTACATGTGTATGTTGGCACCTAGATTAGAGAACTGCCCTCTACAATATACTCTTACTGACGCAGTCTATAGCAGCCATCTTAGCAGGAATAGCTTTCCGAGCTAGCATTTAATGGGAGGAATGTTACGAACTTAATGCTAGCCCCGTTTATATTGCATTCTCCCATAAAATAGCCAACATAAGTTCTGTATTATCCTAGAAATAAGTGTTGCTTAAGGGATGTTTTGAAGATTGCAATCCGCAAACCAAATGAAAAAATTAGACCATCTGAAACTCAGTCTGCAAATCACAGCTATGAACTGATCATTTCCAATTCTGTTTTATCTTGAAGTATCTTAAAATTAACCTGGTTTTTCCTGTGGTATATCCAGGGCCAAATATAAGATTATGGCTTCTGTAGGCAGATGATCAGTCAAGAGATGAGTCCCCAGAGATAGGAGAGTAAGGGGGGTCCCAGTCCCAGTTTATGGGTACCTTCTGAATTTGAGCTCCCTGGCAGGTACCTATTTCTAAACTGAGCCCTGGGTATGTCATTCTTTCATCAGCTGTGAACTTGGTCAGCAAATTTTCTGTGGCATTGTAGAGCAGTTCTTAGAGTGATAACTTAAGCACAGCAACTCCCTGTGATTGGAGAAAAAAAGTCACAGTGAAAATTACAGTATACAAGTAAATACTTAAGTAAAATGTATTTTGGGACAATTGCTCTCTAAGGCCATGGTTTGCAACTCTGTCCTGAAGGGAAACTTAACCAGTCTGGTTTACATGATATCTATCACGAAAGTGAGTATGATATGTTTACATCCACTGATGACTAAGCCAGTATATGCAAATATATTTCATGCATATTCATTGTGGCTAGTCATAAAACCTGATTGGTTAGATATTTCTCCAGGATAGAGCTAAAAACACTGCCAAAGGTCTACATTATGATTGGGTAAAATGATTTTCCTCCTTTTGGAAGTTGCAGGAAATTAAAGCCCTGGGGGGAAAAGTGTTATTTCAAAATTGTTCAAGCAAACAATCAGGGAGCCAGTTTTCAGTCAGTGCAGTGACTAGATCAAGTGAAATGCCTGTGCTAATGTTTAACTTACCCAGCGCTTATCAAACATTCTGTGGCTGTAACTCCATTAATGTGGCCACAGAAAGAGTGTGACCCACTCAAGCATGGGCCAATGACATCTCTATAGAGGGACCACCCAGGCTATGGACTTCAAGTGCAGAACTCACAACCCTATTTGAGGTCAAGACGCACAGTTTGGGAAGCTCTGACTTAATGCATATATTTAGTGCTGTGCTGTCCTCTGTATAAGTGGCAGGTGCTGAACATGTGTGCGGTACTATCACCATGTAACAGGCCTAAACTAAACATGTTGCTTATTTGGATAGGCTGAGTATCACCACTGTCCAGCTAATTTTTCCCATCCTTGCTCCACCCTTTTCTTCTACTGATATTATCAGGCAGTTTATTGATGTAATTGGAGCCATACTATCTGTGTAAGTTGTTAAAATCTACAGCTAGGCAAGCTGTATGTTCAACCTACCAGCAGTGAACATACAACTTGTTTTGCATATCAGCCTACAGGTTTTTTGCCCTAACGCTGCTCAAAAGCCATAAATTGGGTCTTAATAATGTTTTCAGAACTATGCTACTTTAAAAAAGGAAATATTTAAAAACAGCAGAGAATGGTGAGAAATACGTGATTCAGGGATTCAGCACACTGGAATAATTAGCAGGCATGTTTTGCTTAAGTGATAGTGCCTTTTGTGGAGGTTACATCCATTAGTCTCTCTGTCCTTCCATTTGTACACTTTGCAGATGGGTAAGGTTTCACTTAACCATACAGAGCAGTGTAGAGCTGGCAGAAGTCCTGCTGGTGAAGATTGCACTGCCTTCAGAAAGGGAATTGCTGGGAATATGGGATTAGAGAGGAAGAAAGGAGGACTATAGCATAATAAGGGAAGGGGGAGGGGCTGTTAGTGTAGGAAAGAAGAAAGGAAGAGAGCACAAGAAGGGAGAAGGGGTGGAAGTGAAAAGGAAGTAGCTATTAATTGGGTTTCTGCCAGGTACTTGTGTGTTTGAAGCAGGATACTGAGCTAGACAGACCATTGGTCTAACCCAGTATGCAGGGACGGACTGACCATTTGGATAACCGGGCAGTGCTCGAGGGCCCAGAGGGTCTGCCCAGATGCCCGCCGCACACTACAGCCCTCCCCGGTCCTACCTTTAAGGGCATGCCGCTGGTGATCTAGTGGCCTCTGCGGGGGGAACATGTTATTTCCTATCTGTTATGCTGCTGCTATTCCCCCTACCCAGCACTGCTGTACTTTAAAAATGGCAGCCAAGACTACTGTGGGAAGTCTCGACCACCATTTTGAAAACACAGCGGCGCCGGCAGGCGGGGGAATAGGGGCAGCACAGCAGGCAGGAAAGAACATTCTCCCCCCCCCCCCCCCACAGAGACCACTAGACCAGGGCCCTTCAGGGGCAGCAGGGGCATCAGCTGCGGCGGTAGAGGGGGCAGCAGTGCAGCGGTAGGGTATGTGTCAGGCAGCAGCCAGGTGTGGGGCCCAGACCACCATCAGTGCCCAGGGACCCAGACCACTCTCAGTCCGCCCCTGCCAGTATGGCTATTCTTACGTTCTTAGGGAAGTGGAGAAAGAGTCCAAGATTGGATGGAGGAGAAGGAGGGGAAGAAGAGTACAAGAGGGATGGCGTGGAAGAGTAGGAAGGGGAAATAGAGCAGGAGGATAGGAGGGACAGAGAGGGACTGCAGAAGAACGGGAGACAGAAGCCTATATGCCCACAGCCACACACACTTACACATACACCCATGACACATGTACACACTTTCTTTCCCTCCTCTCTCTGACATCTTTCCAGGGCGGGTGTTCTGGGGCCCATGGTAGAAATTAAGGAGGGGGCCCTCAATGCCCTCTCCTCCCTGCCCCTTCCCCAATTTTCCCCACCACCATTACTACCACACATAAAACAGCTTTAAATTACTTCTTCAAACACAAAACACAGATAGACCTTCAACAAATACAGAACATGGGATCACAAATTAGAAGTATGAACACCAAAATGAAACTGGGAACTCGGCAAGTACTGCAACACTGGAGAAACAAAAATAGAAATGCACTTCATTTTGTACTGAACACAATCAATAGCATAACCATGAAGGGGCATGGCTTAGGCTCCCCAAAATTAACATCTCCCTTGCTGTGGCTGGTGGGGCTCCCCAAGCCTCACCAGCTGATGACCACCTCCTTCCCCTTCTCATGTCCAGTGACCAGAACTCTCCAAGCTCTGCATCCAGTAGCAATATTTCAGAGCTGCTGCAGCCCCCCCCCCCCCCCAACCTGCTCGGCTTTCACGTATACATGGAAACTGAACATGTGTGATGGGGAGGGGGGTGCGGCAGTAGGAACTCGGGGGATACTTCCACCAGCTACAGAGCTTGGAGATTTCGGCTGCCAGACTGGAAGAGCAGCTCTTCAGTTGGTGGGGTTGGGGATTTCCGCCAGCTCAAGTATTTATATTTTATATTCGGGTGGGGTAAAAATGTGGTGCCCACCCATTTTGGGCTCAAGTTCCCCTCCCCCCAATCAGCCATCTGGCTACGACACTGACTACAATAAAAAAAAACATCTATGATGCACATATCCCAAAACTAACATATTCCAGTTAATATATTTAAAATAAAAAACATTTTTTTCTACCTTGTTGTCTGGACATTTTGTTTTTCCATCATCCTGGTTCCAGTTTTTTCTTTTTCTGCTTTTTTGTCTGTCTTCTGCTAATTCTCTTTTCAGTGTTTGCTGTTCATTTTTCTTTTCTTCTCTCATTCCATTCTCTCACTACTTGATTTTTCTCTTTCAGCTATTTCCTCCCTTTTTTTTGCCCCTGTCCACTCAAATTCACTCTCTCTCACACACTTCTCCTTTTTAATTATCAGCTACCTATCAGTTTTCCATCTCTTCTCAGTCCCCAGCTCTCCCATTTCCCATCTCCCTCCTTCGCCAGCCTCCTATCTCCTTCCATCTACTCTCCATTACCACATTTCTACCTATGTACTCACTATTGTCCTCTCACTCTTCTTCTTGCCACTGCCATTTTTGTCTTCTCTCACATAGTTCCACCGTTTCCATAATCTCCTCTCTCTCTCTCTCCACCCTTGTAGCCCACTCTAGTCTCATTGATATCTCCTTGTCCCTTTCCCTCCACCCCTTAGCATTTTCCTGTCCCACCTCTCTTTCTTCCTGCTTCCCAAGAAGTCAATCTCTCCTCCTCCTCTTTCCCCACTCCCATGGTCCAACATTACTCCCTCTTTTCTTGTCTTCTTCCCTCCCCCCTTTGATGCAGCATCTCTTTCTGTCTCCCTCCCTTGCATCCCCTGGTCCAGCTTCTTTCCCTTTCTCCGCCCTCCCATTCCATATCACTCCCTCCCCACCACCCCCAGGTCCACCATCTCTCCCCTTCTCTTCCCAAATGCTTTGCCCTCCCATTCCCATTCCATATCTCTCCCTCCCTCCACACCACCCTCACCATTACTCCCTTTCTCTTCCCAACTCCTCTGCTCTCCCATTCTATATCTCTTCCTCACCGCCTTCAGGTCCACCATTTCTCCCTTTCTCTTCCCAACTATTTTGCCCTCCCATTCCACATCTCTCCCTCCCTTCATCGCTCCCATTCTCTTCCCAACTTCCTTCCCTGCCTCTCTCCTTTCCAAAGCCCCCAGGTCCACCATCTCTTCCTTTTTCTTCTCAACTTCTCTCCCTCACCACCACTTCTCCATTTCTCTTCCCAACTGCCTTCCCATCCAGTATCTCTGTCCCCCTCCCTCCACACCAACCGCCACAGTCCAACTTCTCTCCTTTTCTCTTCCCCCCCTTCATTCTATTGTCCATCATCTCTCTCCCTCTCCTCTGTTTCTGGGCACATTATTTCTTCCCTCCACCTTTGGACTGGCATTTTCCCCTCTCTTTGGACCCCCCCCCCCCCATGGGCCGGCATGTCTCCTCCCCCCCTCCACCCCTTCCGGCTTCTTCCTCACCTTCCTGGTAACTGCATTTTTCTTCAAAGGGTTGCCAGTGCAGTAGCAATTCAGACATGCTGCCTCTGCCCTCTTCGACACTCTCCCTCTGCTGTGGTCTTCACAGGCAGAAATAGAAAGTTGCATCAGAGGTGGGGCAGACCACAGCAAGAGGGAGAGTGTCGAAGAGGTCAAAGGTAGCATATCTGAATTGCTGCTGCGCCAGCAACCCTCTGAAGAAAGATACAATTACCAGGAAGGTGAGGAAGAAGCTGGTTGAGGATGGTGGGTGGTGGGGAAAGACATGCCAGCCCCTGGAGCTCTGGGACCCAGGGCAGCTACCCCCTAATGCCGACACTGCATCCCACTCTCCCAGATAAACAGCTAAATATTGTCCTTGGAAATAAGTGTACACATTATACTACTCACACATATACACCTCACATGCACCATCAGTAAATGCTCACACTATTCACACCTGCCCAGACACCGATTCTCTGTTACCCTACTGATGCAGCCTTTACCATAGTTGTTTCAACTGAGTCTCCCACAGAGAGTGTGCGAATGGAGGAGAGGAGATATACGTGAGGTGCTGCGGCTGGTTTGCACTGAAGAGCCCCTCAACCAGGAAAGAGGGGCATCACCCAGAGGGGGCTCGGAAATTCTTCAAACTGGAAAGAAGGGTATCCTTGAAACCAATCCTGAGAGTGAAACACTGAGATAAGAACAGAAAAATTCCCAGCTGTGGGATGTAAGTAACAAAAGTGCAAGCTGAAATAGTTGGCCAAATTATTCAGGTCAATAAACCACCTTCAAAGTGTCTATAATGACTTTGCGCTAGCAGGAAGAAAGAAAAGTGAGAGATCAGGAGGCACTGAAGAGAACACAGAGAAAAGCCAGTCATACACAATATCATAGTAAGAAGAAATTTCCTTACCTGGCGCCAAGTAGTAACTGGTATCCCTGGGCAATCCAAAACAGTCCAATTCAAAGTCTCCAGATTCCCATCCACCAACGCTTGTAGAGAATTAAATAACCAGTTCCCATAGCATTATAAGAAAGTATTTATTGTATCAGCACTGAAAGATGGATTTAACAATCAGATTCTCTGTCTGAATTACAAAGCATTGTCCTGCACCTTATTTAGCATTACAATATTATGATTTCCATAAGTACAACCCAGGATAATATATACATGGCTTGTTAGTTCATCCATGTAATACTTACTAATCTTGTTAACCACCCCTCACTAATGAGTGATGTCCTTTAGCACTACCTATTATGGCAAAAGATGCATAAAATGATCCAGGCCAGACATGCGTAGTTAGCAAAAGTCAGTCAAGAGGTAGCTTGATGAGGTCAATGTCTGACCTCTCATGTCTTCACACACTTTTAGGAAAACAAATTCTGCTCAAAACTAGTTTCTACCTGTGTGATAGGGCTATACTATGTGCAGTGTGTTTTTTCTAGCGAAAAAGATGCCGGTACTCAAATTCCAGGCCACCCTAGCCAGTCCCCCTGCAACCAGTCACAGAACCTATGATAAGGCAAAATTGGTGTGTAGAGCCTGAGCTCTTTCATTAAAACTTGGGGACCATGGGTCAATTTTAGCAGATGATAGAAAAGGTGCCGGTACTAAGTACCCCCAAGTACCCCCTCAAAAAAAGCCCTGACTGTGTGCCAGGTATTTTACATAAGACACATCCCGATTATGTACATAACTTCTACGTGACCATCTTATTTAATTTCCGAGCAGACTCCTCCTGTATGCTTGACATGGCCGTCAGTGTGTAACACTGAATTCTTGCTACCATACTCCCTGTCCCCCATACCTTCACTGACTGACTGTACAGTTCATAATAGCAGAAAACACAAGCCTATGATTTCCTTTTCCTGTTAGCTGACGCAGAAGTGATACAGCTGTTTCAGACCGACAGTGGGTGCTATGTACAAGTGAGACCAGGGGCGTAGCCATACACCTAATTTTGGGTGGGCCTGGGCCCAAGATGGGTGGGCAGAAGAACTCCACCCTGTCCCACAAGTGATTTGGTCTGTCTCTTTCTCGCCTGCATGCCATTTAGAGGGGCATAATCGAAAGGGACGACCAAGTTTTGATGAGGACGTCCTCACAGAATGTCCCCATCCAGGGGTGGGGAAACCCGTATTTTCAAAACAAGATGGATGCCATCTTTAGTTTTGATAATACGGTCAGGGACGCCCACGGTTTGACTCACTGATATATATGCTCGGCTGTAGGTACAGCCTATACTGAACTCTCCCTTGTGCCCTTTAATTAAGAGACACTAGAGTGAACTCATCTCTAGGCATCCGATATAGTTTTTTTACATTTTAGGATTGACTACTTTTTGGAACTATATTTAGTCACAGCCATTTACGCAACTGAAAAACCTGGTGTACATGCCAACGCTGAAGTTAAGCACGGAACAGGTGTATTCCATAACAGTGCACATAAATTCTAGGAACACCCACGACCCATCCATGGCCATGCCCCTTTCCAGATCCATGTTTTAGAATTTACGCGCATCACTTTATAGAATATGCCTAGACATTTGTGCACATAAATTCTAATGCCAGTTAGTGTCAATAATTGCTTGATAAGTTCAATTATTGGCACTGATTGGCTTGTTAAGCTACTTAAGTTGTATGAGCAAATCCAGAATACGACTGGATTTGCACGCATAACTCAAGTCGCACTATATAGAATCCTGGAGATAGCGCCCAAGTTTATCTTCTAAAAGTATTCACTTGCCTTGATAGATTTTGCACTTTAGGGAGTATAGTCTTAACCAAGTCTGAAATTGCACACCAGATGTTTGGTAGAACAGCAGGAGATTCTTCTTTTCCAATCCTTCCCACCATTGAATAGTCGACTAAAGCATTGGAGTCTATAAAGTTGTTGAGAATTTAGTGATGTCATCACATTCTTATGTCTGTCTACTTAGTTTGCAGTATATCAGGGCCGCCATGCTGTCTGCTGGCTCAGGGGCATAGCCAGACAACCAATTTTGGGTGGGCCTGGGCCCAAGATGGGTGAGCATAAGAACCCCTTCCCATCCCACAGGTGATCTGGTCTCTCCTTCTCTCACCTGCATGTCATATGGTCTCTCAAACATCCCCCTCTCCCGTATATCTTTTAAATAGCAGATTTTCACCGGCCGCAAGCGGCAACTAATACACACTGCTTATGTTGGCCTCACAGCCTTCCCTCTGATGCAACTTCCTGTGTCTGCATAGGCAGGAATATGTCAGACAGAGGTGTGTGGGCTGGTGCGAGTAGTATGTATCAGTCTCTGCTCGCTGCATGCGAAGATTAGCTATTTACAAGGTATGCAGGAGGGACAGTTGTTAGGAGTTTTTGGCTGGGTGGGCTTGGGAATCCCTGTCAGCCACATCGTAGGTGTGCTGCTACTGGGTGGGCCTGAGTCCAGAGTGGGTGGGCCTGGGCCCACTCGGGCCCACCCTTGGCTACGCCACTGAGTGAGACAAGCACAGCAAGACTCTTGTGTGATTCATATGAACTCTAATACTGCTTTGTACTTATTAATGGGGTGCTTTATACTTATTAAAGGGGTGCTGCTGTCTGATAACATTCAGTTGTATCATGTGTAATAGCAGTGTGTTAGAAGAGTTTACAGTGCAAAGTCATTTAGAGGTGTTATCCAGTCATCAATCAAGATTACTATACGGAATCACCATTGCTCATAATGCAATATAAATCCTTATTTTGGGTGTTGAACCTATCATAAGGACCTCTTCTTTTCTGCCTAGGTTTCTGTTCATCAGCTTTATCTTTTTGCTTTCTCCAGCTCAGCCAGGAATCTAAGGGTTATTCTTTCTCCTTTAGTCCATTTTCACATTTCTGCTGTATGTTCTACTTTGTGCAAACAATAGTTTTAATATTCATAAACACTGCTCATTTCTGACATTTAACACCTGTCCTCCTGTCCTTAATGCTGTCTTTCTTACACTGTATAAAAGGCTCAAGTCAGGCTCTGGTTAGGGGGGAGGGCAGAGCATTAGTAAGTACAAGAAAAGGGGGTCTGCTGCTCCTTCCATAATCACGCAAACAGAAAACAACACAGAGTGGAGGAAAAAACAAATCCAAGTGACCAGCCAAACACAGTGGTGAGAGCTCCAAACAAATTTTATTAGGTCCTAATAAACTTTGTTTGGAGCACTCACCACTGTGTTTGGCTGGTCACTTGGATTTGTTTTTTCCTCCTCTCTGTGTTGTTTTCTGTCAGAGCATTAGTAAGCACAAACAAAAAAACAGAATTAGGTCAAGAGGTTTATAGGAACAATACCCGACGTGGCCACGTTTCGCCCTCAGGCTGCGTCAGGGGTAAAACTATCAAGATTGCATATAAATATATTATACACACTTGTAGTAGGATCAAAAAATGTCCAGAAATTAAGTTCCAATTGTTTCCTTCCTCATACTCCAGCAAGACTGATATACTCAGCGTTCCAGTATATCAGTCTTGCTGGAGTCTATGGCCTTTGTTTCCCACAGTTCCTAATGTGTTCCTGCCCCCCCTTTGAAAAGCCCTTTTTCCTCTCTTGCTTCTTCCAAGTGACAGGTTCCTTTCTGATCCCTGTGTTCCTTTCCACCCCTACCTTCACTAAGCCCTTCAATTTTAGCCTCCCTGAAGGGTATCTGTATCCCTGAAATGAATGAACGCACACTCCCTCCTTTTTGGGGTTCCCTGGTCTCTACATCCACCTTCTGTAAGACATGACCAGAGAAAGACAAGAACTCCACAACTGTGGATCCTAGCACCAGTCCAATGAGTGTCCTTTACTGCTTTCCCCAACAGGTTCTGGTGAATTACATCACTGCTCCTTAAGACCCATGCAATGCCTAATGGATTTTTATTGATGTTGAGGTATCAATGGACCTTGGAATCAATGTTAGCTGTCCAATTGTCTATATTGAATGCAAGGCTTTATCTGACATTGTAGTCTAGACCCCAGCATTCATACTGTTAACGTAGTAACATAGTAAATGACGGCAGATAAAGACCTGAATGGTCCATCCAGTCTGCCCAACAAGATAAACTCATTTTACATGGTATATAATACATTATATATATATCCAAGTTTGATTTGTCCCTGCCTTTCTCCAAATACCGGCGTCGCCACCCAATGTCCGCTAAGATTCCATAGATCCATTCCTTCTAAACAGGATTCCTTTGTGTTTATCCCATGCATGTTTGAATTCCATTACCGTTTTCATCTCCACCACCTCCCGCAGGAGGGCATTCCATGTATCCACCACCCTCTCTGTAAAAAAATACTTCCTGACATTACTCCTGAGTCTGCCCCCCTTCGACCTCCATTCATGTCCTCTAGTTCTACCACCTTCCCGTCTCCGGAAAAGGTTCGTATGTGGATTAATACCTTTCAAATATTTGAACATCTGTGTCATGTCACCCCTGTTTCTCCTTTCCTCCAAGGTATACATGTTCAGGTCGGCAAGTCTCTCCTCGTACGGTTTGCAACACAAATTCCATACCATTTCCATAGCTTTTATTTGCACCGCTTCCAGTCTTTTTATATCTTTAGCCAGATATGGCTTCCAAAACTGAACACAATACTCCAAGTGAAGTGAAGAGGGAAATATGGCTGGCGAAAGCGCGAGTGGAAGAAAAAATGGCTAAAGATGTAAAGAGAGGTGACAAGACCTTTTTCAGATATATTGGAGAAAGGAGAAAAGATAGGAATGGAATTGCAAGACTGAAAGATAATGAGA
The DNA here is from genome assembly GCF_901765095.1 of Microcaecilia unicolor. NCBI lineage: Eukaryota > Metazoa > Chordata > Amphibia > Gymnophiona > Siphonopidae > Microcaecilia > Microcaecilia unicolor. The sequence goes on from NC_044033.1 coordinate 167,313,567, forward strand.
ATGGTTATGTGGAAAGCGAGGAGGATAAAGCGAATGACCAAGAAGGTTTAATAGACAGGAGATGAAGTGACGTCAAAATGCTGAAACTAATTAGGTCAGTCTGAGTTTTACCTTCCCTGCTCAGCCGTCATCCCTATTTACTCAAAACAAAGTAAGCAAACCTATGAGCTGCTGCATCTACATTGTCGTTCTTTATTGTTGGTAGCATTTTTAATCTCACTTATATTTTCAAACATGCCAGCTTATGCAGCATACGGATGTACACAGAGGAAGCATAAAAACGGGACAACTTTTCATAGGTAGAGTACTAATTTGTATTAAATCTTAATCAGTGGTTAGTTGGAGGGGCTGGTTACAGGGACACCCTAGCACGTGTTATATTCGTGCAGATGTTTTTCTCCTGGTAATGGGTCAGTAAAACAGACATCATGTTATGAGAATCAGGTGCTTAACATTCAGAGTTTCTGTTTATTTATGACATTCATATCCCACATTTAACATGTATTAGATTGAAACCTGGGAGCATTTGAAAGCTTTTTTTTTAACCTGTGCCTAGATGGTTAGTGGGAACTTGCTCCTTCTGTTTTGAAGATTGCAGTGGTATATTATAAAAATGTACTTAATATTGTTTATTACTATTATTTACTACTGGTTGATACAGCAGAAGTTAACCAAGTCAACTTCATGCTTTGTAATATAATTTTTAATATCATTTTTCTCAGTTATTATCCAAATACAAATAACATTATAATGTTAATTATACGACCGTGTCTGCCTGTTATGGTAGCTTTTGTTAATTAAAGCTGTGTCAGAAAAATATTTGCAAGTGCAATTTTATTATGCAGGCAAACAATACACCACCAAAATACAAAATAGCAAGCAGCACAAGTTAGTCGCCAAGTTTATACAAAGTTGATTATTTTCAGTGGAAAATAAATCTGTTGGCTGCCTGCTATGTCAATTTTCCATCACTGTTTAATTATTGCTACCAAGTATTACATTTGTTTATCTAAACCTTATATGCGTATGGTATTGCTTATTAAACCTGAAGGCAAAACCAGAAGAAGGATTGTATATATGTCCTCTTTGCTCTGGCATGGTCCTGAATGCCGGAACATTCAAGGGGCGATTCTATAACTGGATGTCCATATGTGGAAGAGCATAATCGAACATGAACGCCCATCTCCATGGGCGTCTATGTCCGAAAACGGGTATGTGAAGCGGCGGGACCGACCGTATTATCGAAAAAGATGGGCGTCCATCTTTCGTTTCGAAAATACGGTTTGGACGGACTAAATGCCATGGATTTGGTCCCTTCTGAGATGGGTATTTTTTTTTTTTTAGCAATAATAGAAACTAAAAACGCCCAGCTCAGAAACGTCCCAATCCAAGCCATTTGGTCGTGGGAGGGACAAATGTACAACACTACCATAGCTTGTAACAAGAAATAATTTATACTTGGGGATATTGCTCCAGAGCACTAGCTAATATTTATAAGTTTTAAGATATATATTGAATAATTCTCCACCAGTTGCCCTTTAAGGCAACAAGATTCACGATTGCAATGAATAAAAGGAATTAAGTATAGTTATTGGATTACATTAACCTGCATTACCAGGTTTAAGAACATATGTAAAGAACAGACCATATATTTAGCTTCAAAAAGAGTTTATCTATACAATTGCAGCGAGAGGTAAGAGTCTTACAGAGAATCTGTGCTTAAAGTAAGGTAGCAGGTTTAAATCAAAGGTTTTTAACTTACAGAAAAGTCTTTGTTATAGGAGCTGAGTGATGAGCCACATGGTTACAGGAGAGGTCCTCATAGCAGGGGAGATGAGCTGCAGGTCCCTAGAGCAGCAGATCCCAAAGAGCAGCAGGTCCCAAGAGATCGAGCTGGGCTGTTTCCAGGCCTTTTATAATGTTCCCTGAGTCCTAGATATTGAAGTTTGCAGAGGATCTTGGGTATTGTAGTTTGCAAGGGGTCACATGCCATCAGTCCTTTGTCTTCACGTGTGCTGAAGTCTTATCTGAAGGGGGGGGGGAGCACTGAATCCTCTGTGGCAAGTGGTTTATGGCTTCCTGTTTATTCTTTCATTCTGAGTCAATAGCTTCCCAGACCCTCTGACTGCAGTTTTCTTTTGATCTCTGCAGATGTCTTGGTGATCCACCCAGTCAGCTTTTGTTACCAGTCCTTCAGGTGGGCAGAGAAGGAAGTTTTATATCTTTTTGGAGCAGTGCCCTTTTGTCTCTTTTAAGTGTTTGTAATTGACTAGCTCTGCTATCAGAAGTTCCCAGGAAAAGGGAGGGGAAAGAGGGGCTTGACATGCAAGCCAGTTAAATTGCTGCAGTTTCAATACGTTTTTAAAGTTGTATTTTTATATTGGTATATCTGATTCAGCATAATCAATAATTATGCTACATATATTTCAATAATCCTGACAATTAAACTCATATCATGTTACAAGCTCTTAGGGGTGAAGGGGGCAACTACATGTGGGTACAGTGGGTTTTAGAGGCCTCCCATTTACCACCACAAGCGTTATAGGTGTGGGGGGGGATGGGTCTGGGTCTGCCTGCCTGAAGTGCACTGCAGTACCCACTAAAAGTGCTCCAGGGACAGGACTTGTTGCTGGTGTTGCTGGCACAGCAGTTCACACCTGAAGACTAGTCTTGCTGAAAACGTCCTTTATTTGAATAAGCATGTTTACTCACAGTTAACTGCAGATCAGAGTTTGTGCCCCACTGGCAATGAGTCTCGCTGGTACTGAGATTAGTAGTAGATCCGAGCTGGCAGAATGGTATACAATGCCCTCTTTCAGCAACATTCAAGGTAAGAACTAAGTGCTGTAATGTGGCTAACACATGAAAGGGATCTAAAAGTGTCTTACACAAATGGCCACTACCTCATGGACTACCGGAAACAAAACAGGTCACACTCTGACCCAGTCAGGCCCGTGCCAACACGGTAAGCGGGGTAAGCACCGCAGGGGGGCGCCTGCCTTCAAGGGCGCCGCGCTTACCCCGCTTACCATGTTGTACTAGACTCCCGACAAACAAGACCTACGCTGAACCTCCGCTGCCGCCGGCGCCACTTCTTTCCACAGCCAGCATAACAAGAAAAAGAAGCGCGGAGCCGCCCGCAGCAGCCTTCAGACATGCGCTGATGGCTCTGCCGGTTCTCTGCCCCTGACGTCAATTTCCCGTTCCGGGGGCAGAGGACCGGCAGAGCCGACAGCGCATGTCTGAAGGCTGCTGCAGGCGGCTCCGCGCTTCTTTTTCTTGTTATGTCTGCGCCTTCCTCTGCCAGGTACTGCCACATGACTTCCTGTTTTTTTGTGGGGCAGAATCGGAGATAGCCCGGGTGGAGTGCTGCCACCGCCATTAATCTAAAGCAAGCTTTGAGTGGGGGAGGGAGTGAGATGACTGGATCAGTGCACAGCAGAGAGAGTGAGAGATTATTGGACTGGGGGGGCAATGATGCTGGGACCTGCAGGGGACATACTAGACCCACAGAAGGAGGGGAAGTGGGAACAGGAGAGAGAAAAGAGATATGGATATTTATTGAATCCCAGGAGGAAGAGAGGAAAGACAAATAGTTGCTGAACTCCCAAAGAGAGGGGTGGGAGCTGGGAGGGAAGGAAGAGAGAAGAAGACATGCTGGTCTCAGGGTTGAGATTGGGAAGACAAGGGAGAGCCAGAGAGAGATAGGGAGAGAAAGAGGGGACATGGAAAAGAGCAGGGGAGAGCCAGAAAGAGATGGGGAGAGAAAGAGGGGCCATGGAAAAGAACAGGGGAGAGCCAGGGACATGGAAAAGAGCAGGGGAGAGCTAGAGAGAGATGGTGAGAGAAAGAGGGGACATGGAAAAGAGCAGGTGAGAGCCAGAGAGAAGATGCTGGATGGAAGAGGGGTACAGAGAGAGAGAGAGAGAGAGATGAGTTTAAAGATGGAGAGAGAAAGAGGGGACATGGGCAGGAGAGAGAGCGAAGCTGCTGGGGAGAAACTGGGAGAGAACCTAGCAGCCAGACTGAGAAATGCTGGATGAAAGAAGGGAGAAAGAGGAAAAATGCTGGAAGGAGGGGGCAGAATGAGGGAATATGCTGGTAGGTAGGGAAAGAGGAAAGACACTGGAAAGATGGGGTGAGAGAGGACATGCTGAATGGAAAAGGGTCAAGATAGAGAGAGACAATGGATGGAAGGATTGGGAGAGGGTAATGGGTGGAAGGATGGAGAGAGAAAGAGGGATGACACTGGATGGAAGGGTAGGAGAGAAAGAGGGATGATGCTGGACATGGATGGAGGGGAGGGAAGTATATGCACATGGATGGAGGGGAGTGAGGAGAAATGCTGGATATGGATGGAGGGAAAACTGCTGAATTTAAGAGCTGGATCGGGACACTGAAGGATAGGGACCGGGCTACAGATGGTAGGCAGTACGCATAAGGACACAGGAGGATGATGGACATGGTGAGAGAAAAAATATCAAATGGAAAGAAGAGACTGCATAAAACAGAAGACACTGGGACCAAAGCGAATAGAAAAACTAAATGATCAGACAACAAAGGTAGAAAAAAGTATTTTATTCAGAATTTATTAACTGGAATATGTCAGCTTTTGGAAATGTGCATTTTGCATGTAAGTTTCAATTTTTCTAGTATTGCTGCATGCTGAGTCTGACTTCTTGAGGTAACTAGCGTGTAGTATTTTCAGCCCTTTTTGGTGTTTTTTTTTTTCACTAGGTTGTGTACTGGTGTTTTAGAGCCCAGTGTAATTACAGTGCTGCCTTTCCATGCATAAGGTTGTAGCTCATTCTGTCCTTGGAATTAGTGCTGTTATGGTTTGGTGAGGTTATGAGTGTGTTTTTGCACAAGTTTGTGTATAGTGTTTTGCAGTTGAGCAATTGTGGTTAGTGTATGCTTTGAGCAACCACTTTATTCTTTGACATCCACACGCCTTGGAGCCTTGCTAGCGGATGCGGAGCACATTGCCAGGCAGGTCCGGGGGGGGGGGGGCGCCAACTGATAGTCTGCAGGGGGCGCCATAGACCCTAGGCACGGCCCTGGACCCAGTAAGCAGAGGGAAAAGCACCATGGGAGTAGAGCCTACCAACTACCAAAATCATGAGCATTTAACACAAGCTAGTGAAATCACGGAGGGCAATACCCTACACCCACCACAATGCATTGCTGATGTGACTCTGCAGTGCCCTTAACAGAAAAGGTGTCACACTCACCCGAGACCCACATCGGAACCAGGGAAAGGCTGTCAGAGGATAGAACACATTCTGCTGTCATGGAGGTGGGTACGGCATTTGAGGCTGGCATACAGGCTGGGAAAAAAAGTGTGTAAAGTGGGATTTTTTTTGGTGGGAGGGGGTTAGTGACCACTGGGGGAGTCAGGGGAGGTGATCCCCGATTCCCTCCGGTGGTCAGCTGGTCAGTTGGGGCACTTTTATGGGACTTGGACCTGAAAAAAAAGGGTCCAAATAAAGCAGACCAAATTCTCGTCAAAAATGCCCTTCTTGTTTCAGGTCCCAAGAGATCGAGCTGGGCTGTTTCCAGGCCTTTTATAATGTAACCTGAGTCCTAGATATTGAAGTTTGCAGAGGATCTTGGGTATTGTAGTTTGCAAGGGGTCACCTGCCATCAGTCCTTTGTCTTCACGTGTGCTGAAGTCTTATCTGAAGGGGGGAGGGAGCACTGAGTCCTCTGTGGCAAGTGGTTTATGGCTTCCTGTTTATTCTTTCATTCTGAGTCAATAGCTTCCCAGACCCTCTGACTGCAGTTTTCTTTTGATCTCTGCAGATGTCTTGGTGATCCACCCAGTCAGCTTTTGTTACCAGTCCTTCAGGTGGGCAGAGAAGGAAGTTTTATATCTTTTTGGAGCAGTGCCCTTTTGTCTCTTTTAAGTGTTTGTAATTGACTAGCTCTGCTATCAGAAGTTCCCAGGAAAAGGGAGGGGAAAGAGGGGCTTGACATGAAAGCCAGTTAAATTGCTGCAGTTTCAATACGTTTTTAAAGTTGTATTTTTATATTGGTATATCTGATTCAGCATAATCAATAATTATGCTACATATATTTCAATAATCCTGACAATTAAACTCGTATCATGTTACAAGCTCTTAGGGGTGAAGGGGGCAACTACATGTGGGTACAGTGGGTTTTAGAGGCCTCCCATTTACCACCACAAGTGCTATAGGTGGGGGGGGGGATGGGTCTGGGTCTGCCTGCCTGAAGTGCACTGCAGTACCCACTAAAAGTGCTCCAGGGACAGGACTTGTTGCTGGTGTATAACCTTGGCACAGCAGTTCACACCTGAAGACTAGTCTTGCTGAAAACGTCCTTTATTTGAATAAGCATGTTTACTCACAGTTAACTGCAGATCAGAGTTTGTGCCCCACTGGCAATGAGTCTCGCTGGTACTGAGATTAGCAGTAGGTCCGAGCTGGCAGAATGGTATACAATGCCCTCTTTCAGCAACATTCAAGGTAAGAACTAAGTGCTGTAATGTGGCTAACACATGAAAGGGATCTAAAAGTGTCTTACACAAATGGCCACTACCTCATGGACTACCGGAAACAAAACAGGTCACACTCTGACCCAGTAAGCAGAGGGAAAAGCACCATGGGAGTAGAGCCTACCAACTACCAAAATTGTGAGCATTTAACACAAGCTAGTGAAATCACGGAGGGCAATACCCTACACCCACCACAATGCATTGCTGATGTGACTCTGCAGTGCCCTTAACAGAAAAGGTGTCACACTCACCTGAGACCCACATCGGAACCAGGGAAAGGCTGTCAGAGGATAGAATACATTCTGCTGTCATGGAGGTGGGTACGGCATTTGAGGCTGGCATACAGGCTGGGAAAAAAAGTTTGTAAAGTGGGATTTTTTTTTGGTGGGAGGGGGTTAGTGACCACTGGGGGAGTCAGAGGAGGTGATCTCCGATTCCCTCCGGTGGTCAGCTGGTCAGTTGGGGCACTTTTATGGGACTTGGACCTGAAAAAAAGGGTCCAAATAAAGCAGACCAAATTCTCGTCAAAAACGCCCTTCTTGTTTCGATTATCAGCTAAAGACGCCCATCTCTCCTCAGCCAATAACCATGCCCCAGTCCCGCCTTCGCCATGCCTCCAACATGCCCCCGTGATCTTTGTTCGTCTCTGTTACAGACTGCAGTTGAGGACGCCAAAAATCGGGTTTCGATTATACCGATTTGGACGCCCACAGGAAACGGTCGCCCATCTCCCGATTTGGGTCGAAATATGGGCGTCTTTCTCTTTCAAAAATAAGCCTGATAGACACCCAGAAGGAGCCTGATCCATTATTACTACTACTACTAATCACTTCTATAGCGCTACTAGATGTATGCAGCGCTGTACACATTATATACAGGTACTTTCTCTGTCCCTAGGGGGCTCACAATCTAAGTTTTTTGTACCTGGGGCAATGGAGGGTTAAGTGACTTGCCCAAGGCCACAAGGAGCTGCAGTGGGAATTGAAGCCTGGTTGCCAGGATCAAAGTCTGCTGCACTAACCATTAGGCCACTCCTCCACTCCAGGAATGTAGATACTAGCATAAGAGTGAAACAATGCACCTATATTAGGGCTGAACACTTACATCAACCATAGAGCTCGCATAACCATCTAAATGTTGATTAAAATTAATTAATAGGGGTCTGAGTGGTACATTAATAGCAGTTAGAAAGGGGCCAGGAAAGAGGAGGAAGGAAAGGGAGGTGAGGGAGAGGCAAAGCTAAGAAACTACAATATGCAATAGGAAAGCAGGGAGGAAATGGCAAAGCAAGGGGGTGGAGGGGGAGGATATAAGTTGTGTCCAGCAGACTCACCCAGGGAACAACCAGTACATGTCTCATCAAAGATGCGTTTTGAGCTGAGTCTTAAACAGTAATAGGGAATTAAGCTGTCGTAGATAAGGGGGAAAGGGCATTCTAAAGAGTAGATCCCACAACCTATATGCCATTATACACATGCTATTATTCTAGGGGCCCTTTTACTGAAGCCTGGGAGGGTTAATGTGTGGGTAGCGCACACCAAATCACTACTACTGCCAGGGTAGCGTGTGCACCCAGGGGTAATTCAGACTTTGGCACGCACCGAATCCCACGGTAGAACATTTTTTTCTATTTTGAACTGTGAGGTGTTCCACAGTAATCGGCAGCGCAGCCATGTTGGCATGTGCTGCATGGTTACTGCATGGGTAGCATGTGAGCCCTTACCACTAAGTCAATGGCTGGCAGTGAGGGCTCAGGCTGTAAATAGGCGCATGGTAGTTTTAATTTTTGCGCACACCCATTAAAAAATGGCCTTTTCCCCAGCCATGGTAAAAAGTGGTCTAGCGTGCGCCCTAAAGACACGTTCATACTACTGCAATCCACTTTTTACCGTGGCTTTGTAAAAGGACCTCCTATTGAATTACATGGATAATCAGCATGTAACTTTTTGTGCATACTTTATAGAAGTGCCCTGACTTGGGCTACTGAGGGCCTTCAAGGATCTTTACAGTAATAATGAAGCAGAACAAAACTAAGGTACAGTATATCAATGTCTATATACATGAAAACAAAAATCCAACAATTACAGCTGGTATAGTTTCCTCAATCAAGACATCACAAATTCCAGGACAGGGAGCATCCTTTGAATCTCAGATTCCTTCTGGAATATTCTTTAGAACCCTCCGAGGTCATTGGCTCCCTTTACGCGTACCCAAATTCATCTGCTGATCTCTCTTCCTGTTCTGACAAAACTAAAGCAGACTCATTACTTAGGAATAAGATCTCTCCTAGCTTCTCAGAGACTCCTTTGACCATGTTAGAGGTAATTCTAAAGATCCAGTAGAAATCCACCGAAGTGGAGAACTCTCAAATACCACAGGATATAGTAATGGCAGAAAACAAGTGAGAAACCGACCATGGACTCCAGAAATGAGATGGACAACCTTTGCAAACTGGTCAAAAAACAGATGACTTTAAAGGAATCAAATCAAAATGATTACTGATCCCAGAGTACCTTAGTTTAGGCATTATTCAAACTAAGCATATATCTATATGAGCCGAACTAACCTGGCATATGACAGATGTAGATCCGGAAAAAGCAGGAACTAGGATGAAAATGTTGCCTGTGTATGAGTAAAGGAGTTAATCAGTCTCCAGCTGAAAAGAATTTAACGTAGACATAAATACATCAAATAAAATTAGAAAATAAGGGAACCTGAATCATTAATTGTTCTTCCTTGTCCTAAACTCGCCTATTTTCTTCCGATCTCCTCTCATTTGGAACAATCTTCCCCATCCCCTCCACAAAGAATCTTCCCTTAAGAATTTCAAAGCCAATCTAAAAACCTGGTTGTTTAGGCGGGCTTTTGAAGGGTCCAATTAGATGGAACTTACCAACTGGAGGATCCCTAAATTTTCTATCCCATAGTTATTTTCCCTTGCCTCATTTTCTTTGCTTGCCTTCCTTTTTCCCCTGTGAGAATTTTTTTTTCATATCATTAAATGGTGTTTCCTTCTTCTTTTCTGTTTTATTAGTCTGTATACCTATTTGCACTGCCGTGACAGCTGGAGCAGTCTAGCAAGTTTGATCATTCCATTTCATGTCAAACTGCTCTCTTAGGTCACAGATTACCAAAGAAGGATAAATGCAACATGTTTTGCTTTCCAGGAGTTTGTTTAATAGTGTTGAAATAAAAGAGTTGCATGAGAGCTATGTAACATGTACAATTTTCCAAACTTCACACACTGCCACAAAGTCCCTGGATACTCTGCCCATCAGACTTTGCAGTAGCTCTAAAAGGGAAAGCACAAGTGTGGCTTCATCTGTGTTTTCTGCAGATCATTTTTCCCCTTTCAAATAATGCAAGTCGTTTTGAAAATGAAAAATGCATATTATTGCCTCCCCTAACCTAATTCCACCTCCAAATCCCCCAGCATGCATGTTGTGATCCTCACTGGTTCTTTTAGTAGCAGAAAGAGGGTGAGGAGTTCAGACAGCTGCATTCCCCTCCCATTCCACATCCTCTTCCATGTTACTGGTGCCAACTGCTGTGGGAATCAGCTAACTGCACTGTGGTCACTGTCAGTGCAGAACCATGATGTTAGAGCCCAAATTAATATCTAACATCAAAGCGAGAATCACCTTCAAATTATGTACCTTTATCTTTCAAATTCTAAATGGCACAGCTTCAGACTATATGGTACCATTAATAAACTTACCTCAAAGAAATGCTAAATATGAGGCAAGAAACTATCTCAGACTACACCTCCCAAATTGCAAAAAAGTGATCTACAAAACTGTCCCCTCAGCAGACATCACTTACCTAGGAACCAAATGGTGGAACTCCTTACCACCCAAACTTAGAAATATACAGGAATATACTAGATTCCGCAAAATCCTCAAATCGTTCCTATTCAAACAAACCCTCACAAAGAACAACCATATCTCAAACAACTAATTATTACTTGAATTGGTTATTACTCTGTTTACCATTAACCTTCTCTCTGCTTCATATACAATTTCTCATTCATAACAGATTTTCTAAATGTTAAACATCCATAGTTATCCCAGTATGTTTATGATACTGTATTGTAAAATTGGATTCGTACAACAAATTACTTTCTTATGCATTATTCTTTGTTATGTATCCTATACTGTTTATTTTAGCTGCATTGAACTTGTTTGGGATAATGTGGGATATAAATAAGTAAATCGCTGTATGTTGAGCGCAGCTCCATCGTTGCATGTTGAGCGCTGCTCCATCGTTGCATGTTGAGCACAGCTTCATTATTCCATGCCTTTCTACCATTCCAGGTTGGGCATGGCTCCATCGCTGCATGCTGGGCACAGAGGGCGGCCCCGTTGCTGGAACTTATCCCTTTGCAGTTCGGAGGTCTTAGTCTGACATTTCCAAAGTGGGGGAAGTCTCTTGCTGGCTCTGTTTGGCTGCAGGCTCAGTCTATCCTTCCCATTCACCTTATTATACTTCGTTTGGTTGTTTACCGGACTGGCGATTACCTTTATGGTCTGATGTCAGCCACATTGAGCCTGCCAGTGGGTGGGAAAATGTGGGGTATAAATGTTATAAATAAATAAATAAATAAATACATAATACAGTTTAGTGAACAGGCTCTATATGGGGATGTGTTTATAAAACTTCAAAATAATCCTCTTCAAATGAGTATATGCCAACTTTTTAATAGATAAGACTTATCAAATCATCACTTTTTAAAGTTTCAACTGACTCCTTCTTGGCTACAGAGCCGATCACTTCTAGGAGTTCATACAGTCATCATTGGCTGAAAACCTCCCAAAGATTTTTATTAAATTTTTATATAACGTCCAAACAAGCCTTTTACTTAGCTTCTTGAGGTGTATTGACTCTTCATCTCTCTACATATCTCTATTCCATGGCCAAAAATGGCCAAAGTTTTCCAACCTTCGTCAGGGTCTGTGGAACATGGGCTCACTCCACTCTGTTGCTGTTTAGCTCGGCTTCTCGCAATATAAGATTTAAGTGGAGGAGTGCCTAGTGGTTAGAGTACTGGTCTTTCAATCCAGCGATGGCCGGTTCAAATCCTACTGCTGCTCCTTGTGATCTTGGGCAAGTCACTTAACCCTCCATTGCCTCAGGTACACACTTAGATTGTGAGCCCTCCTGGAACAGAAAAATATCCAGTGTACCTGAATGCAGGGGTGTAGCTAGCATGGGGCCACGGGGGCCTGAGCCCCCGTAGATTTGGCCCTGGACCCCCCCTGCCGACAACCCCCCTTCCCGCCATCACAGTCTGCTACCTTTGCTGTGCGTGCAGTGCAGGACGTCAGACTCAGAAACCAAACGAAGGAAGAAGACTTCAGCTGGCGGGGGTTGGGGTTACCCGCCAGCAAAGGTAGGCGATGGTGGTAACGGCGGGCGGGGGGGGGGGGGGGTCAAAATTGGTGGTGGTGGTGCTGGCGGTGGCGGCGGGTGTGTCGACAATGGCAGGGGGCGGCAGGCTAAAATGTGCCCCCTCACCTCGAGCTCTAGACCCCCCTCCTGCCGAAGTCTGGCTATGCTCCTGCCTGAATGTAACTCACCTTGAGCTACTACTGAAAAAGGTGTGAGCAAAATCTAAAATAAATAAATAAATAAAATAAAAAAGTTATCCTCAGTAGTCCCTTATATACATTGTTATAGAGGATATGCTTATAAAGTCATCTTTTAAACCCAGATACGTTAATTGCTATTACCACATCCTCCTGCAATGAGGATATGTTTATAAAGTCATCTTTGCATATATGTGGCTGTAAAAGTCTGAATGATGACATGGTGTGTATTGTACTGGTAGGCAAGTATAGGGGCAGAGTTCAGTTGGAGTGCAGGTAGAGTTCACAAATATGCACATAGATGATAAAAAATAGGCTAATTTATTTTCTAGAATAGCCATACTGGGTCAGATCAATGGTCCATCTAGCCCAGTATCCTGCTTCCAACAGTGGCTGATCCAAGTCACAAGTACCTGGCAGAAACCCAATTAGTAGCAACATTCCGTGCTACCAGTCCCAGAGCAAGCAATGGCTTCCCCCATGCCCATCTCAATAACAGACTATGGACTTTTCCTTCAGGAACTCGTCCAAACCTTTTTAAAACCCAGATACACTAACTGCTGTTAAGTCCTCCAGCAACGAGTTCCAGAGCTTAACTATCCATTGAGTGAAAAAATATTTCCTCCTATTTGTCTTAAAGGTATAATTTATAAATGTTATTAAGGTATAATTTATAAATGTTATTAAAGTATAATTTATAAATGTTTGTGCTTGCAATGTAGTTGTGATTTCTGCCACTTATGCTTGCGTTTTATAACGATACTTGGAGGGGCATAATCGAAAAGGGCACCCAAGTTTTCCTGAGGACATCCTCGCAGGACGTCCCGGTGAAGGGGCGGGGAAACCCGTATTATCGAAACAAGATGGGCATCCATCTTTCATTTTGATAATACGGTCGGGGACGTCCAAATCCTGAAATTTAGGTTGACCTTAGAGATGGTCGTCCTTAGAGATGGTCGTCCCTGATTTTCGGCGATAATGGAAACTGAGGACGCCCATCTCAGACACGACCAAATCCAAGCCATTTGGTCGTGGGAGGAGCCAGCATTCGTAGTGCACTGGTCCCCATGACATGCCAAGACACCAACTGGGCACCCTAGGGGGCACTGCAGTGGACTTCACAAATTGCTCCCAGGTCCATAGCTCCCTTACCTTGTGTGCTGAGCCCCACAAATCCTCTCAAAACCCACTCCCCACAACTGTACACCACTACCATAGCCCTAAGGGGTGAAAGGGGGGCACCTACATGTGGGTACAGTGGGTTTCTGGTGGGTTTTGAAGGACTCACATTTACCACCACAAGGGTAACAGGTAGGGGGGGGGGGTGGAACTGGGTCTGCCTGCCTGAAGTGCACTGCACCCACTAAAACTGCTCCAGGGACCTACATACTGCTGTCATGGAGCTGGATATGATATTTGAGGTTGGCATAGAGGCTGGCAAAAATATTTTTTTTAATTTTTTTGAGGGTGGGAGGGTGTTAGTGACCACTGGAGGAGTAAGGGGAGGTGATCCCTGATTCCCTCCGGTGGTCATCTGGTCATATAGGGCACATTTTTGTGGCTTGGTCATAAGAAAAAAAGGACCAGGTAAAGTCGTCAAAGTGTTCGTCAGGGACGCCCTTCTTTTTTCCATTATTGGTCGAGGACGTCCATGTGTTAGGCATGCCCCAGTCCCGCCTTTGCTACGCCTCCGACACACCCCCGTGAACTTTGGTTGTCCCCGTGATGGAAAGCAGTTGAGGACACGCAAAATCGTCTTTCGATTATGCCAATTTGGGCGACCCTGTGAGAAGGACACCCATGTGTTAGGCACGCCCCAGTTCTGCCTTCGCTACGCCTCCGATACCCCCCCCCCCCCCCAGGAACTTTGGTTGTCCCCGCGACAGAAAGCAGTTGAGGATGCCCACAATCGGCTTTCGATTATGCCAATTTGGGTGACCCTGTGAGAAGGACGCCCATCTTGCGATTTGTGGCGAAAGATAGACGTCCTTCTCTTTCGAAAATAAGCTTGATACAGTAGGTACCTAAGTGCCTTTATAAAATAGTGGCAAAGTAGGGGTGTACTTGCCCTCTTAAACTAGATGTCCTCTTATAAATTTTCCCTTCACACGTTGAATAGTGTATAATCATGTACTGATCTCTTCTTGATTTTTTTGTAGGTATGTAGGAAATACACAGATTCCAGTTCCAACTCATTACTTTGTGGTGCTGACCAGTTGCAAGAATTCTTCTCATAACCCTGTGGAGTGTCCTGGCCCTTTGGATGTTCAGTCATTCCTCATTCCTCACAGACCTGACAACAGCGAGAGCTGTGCTGTAAGTACTCTGTGCCTCTCTCCTACTGTTTACTGCAGGATCTGGAAAGCATATACCAGGTCCAAGAAAACAAATAGGCAGGTGAGTCTCAAGATCCAGCACGGAATAGAAAAAAGATGCGAATCGCCAATAATGTGGTGAATACATTATTTTTCTCAACATTGCCATTGGTGATTCGCATCTTTTTTTCTGTTCCAAGCACATACAAGGGGCAATATTCAAACTGCCCTCATTGATTCTCTGCAAAGCCTGGGCACCAATTTAGTAAATGCAGTCTTTAGTACAATCCGTGCTTACTTTTAAGCCAAAAAGTGCATGTATAGATTTGAAAATACCGTTTGGGGGTATGCTTTCTCTCACTTCATTTAAAATGCTTCCTCTCAGTGGTGCTAAAAAGTCTATGGGGCCCTTTTTTCTTGTTCTTAGCACACGCTAATGGACATAAATCCTGATCTACCCAAACACTGTCCTTGAATATGCTTGCTTCAGAGGTGTGTAAAAATATATGCATGTGGTAATTTTCTGGACCTATGCTGTCATGTATGCATTCAGAATAATGAGACGTGTTATTTAACATGCATTGGATTGCATTAAAGTGCTCATTCGTTAACATAAGTTATTACATGAGGCTATAAATTTGTCTATATTTTACAGCAGGGGCGTAGCCAGACTTCGGCGGGAGGGGGGGTCCAGAGCTCAAGGTGAGGGGGCACATTTTAGCCCCCCTCGGTGGCGCCGACCCCCCCCCCCCCCCGCCATTGCCGAACCCCACCACCAACAACTTTGACCCTCTCAACCCCCCCTCCAGCTGCCAACCCGCTGTCACTTACTTTTGCTGGCAGGGGACCCCAACCCCCGCCAGCTGAGCCGAGGTCCTCTTCTTCCCAATCCCGCGCAAGGCTTCGTTCTAGTCTGACATCCTGCACGTATAAGGACGTCAGACTAGAACGAAGCCTTGCGCGGGATTGGGAAGAAGAGGACCTCGGCTCGGCTGGCGGGGGTTGGGGGTCCCCCGCCAGCGACGGTGGGTTGGCGGTGGGAGGGGGGTCGAGAGGGTTGTCGGCAGGGGAGTCCAGGGGCAAATCTACCCCGTGGCCCCATACTGGCCACACCCCTGTTTTACAGTTATGTACTCTTTTTAGGGTGAAGCAAACACATGGGTCAGTGTTTGCGTGTGAGGGTTGGAGGTATGCCTAGGGGTCCCTACTCCAAATCTTTTAAATACTTATCAGTGTATCTGATGAGATGTATTTGTCTGCACCCATACATGCAAACATATATCTGATGCAGATTTCCTGAAGATATTCAAAAAAACAAACTGCCTTAATATTTCATGTTGCATGTCATGTAAAAATGTAATGGTGATGAGTTAGTTCTTGAACCTAAACAATTGGAATTTTTAGTGGCTTGAGAGGGTGGTCCAACTGTGATGGTAGTTCCCTTTGGTTTTATTTATTTTTTTATTTTTTATTAGGATTTATTTACCGCTTTTTTGAAGGAATTCATTCAAGGCGGTGTACAGTAAGAATAAATCAAACATAAGCAATAGGCAATTACAGCAGTAAAAATATTCAAATAATAAAACAAAGTATTATTATTATTAGCATTTGTATAGTGCTACCAGACGTACGCAGCGCTGAACACCTGATACAAAGAGACAGTCCCTGCTCAAAAGAGCTTACAATCTAAGTATGGCATGGAGGGGCATAATTGAACGAAAACGCCTATCTCCATGGGCGTTTATCTCCGAGAACGGGTCAGTGAAGGGGCGGACCGAACCGTATTTTCGAAAAAAATAGACGTCCATGTTTTATTCAACAATGTGTGAGCTGGGCGTTTTTGTTTTTCAGCGATAATAGAAAATGAAAGCGCCCAGCTCAAAAACGAATAAATCCAAGACATTTATTCGTGGGAGGGGCCAGGATTCGTAGTGCACTGGTCCCCCTCACATGCCAGGACATCAACCGGGCACCCTAGGGGGCACTTTTACAAAAACAAAAAAAAAGGTCAAAGAGCTCCCAGGTGCATAGCACCCTTCCCTTGTGTGTTGAGCCCCCCAAATCCCCCTCAAAACCCACTGCCCACAAGTCTACACCATTACTATAGCCCTAAGGGGTGAAGGGGGGCACCTACATGTGGGTACAGTGGGTTTGGGGGGGTTGGACGACTAATAAGCATTAAGCAGTACAATTGTAACAGGTAGGGGGGGATGGGCCTGGGTCCACCTGCCTGAAGTCCACTGCACCCCCTAACAACTCCTCCAGTGACCTGCATACTGCTGCCAGGGAGCTGGGTATGACATTTGAGGGTGAAAATAAAAATGTGTGAAACATCATTTTATTGTGGTGGGAGGGGGTTAGGTACCACTGGGGGAGTCAGGGGAGGTCATCCCCGATTCCCTCCAGTGGTCATCTGGTCATTTAGGGCACTTTTTGGGGCCTTATTCGTGAAAAAACAGGGTCCAGGAAAAGTGTCCTAAATTCTAGCTAAAAACGCATACTTTCTTCCCATTATCGCTGAAATGCGCCCATCTTTGTTCGGCAGATAACCACGCCCCAGTTCCGCCTTCGCCACACCTCTGACACGCCCCCATAAACTTTGTCCGCATCCGCGACGGAGTGCAGTTGAAAACGCCCAAAAATCGGCTTTCGATTATACCGCTTTATTCGTTTTTGTGAGATAAACGTCCATCTCCCGATTTAGGTCGGAACTTGGGCGTTTTTCTCGTTCGATTATAAGCTGGATAGTATACTACTTACAATGTCAACACAATACCTAACAGAACATTTTAATTGACAGTAAAGAGTATAAGAAAAGATGGAACATATACATTACTACTACTACTACTTATCATTTCTAAAGCGCTACTAGATGTACTCACTTGAACATGAAGAGACAGGTTTGCACGTAATCCTGCTGTCACTGTATAGGATTCATCAGCCTTGTTGTTAGGGTTTTATCTCTTTTTCTGTATTTATTTATTTTTCCTACTTGGCTCCAGCAATATTGTAGACCCACAATTATTTCCTATATTAAGTGGGTTTTCTGTAACTCTGTCTTTTTCTAATTTCTTTTTCAAGTGTATGCTTGAATGTTATGTTGAAATTCTAAAATAAAAACAAAAAACAAACTGCCTGGGTGGTCCCCAAGAAGCAGAATGAAAACAGTTGCTGTATATCATTTCGTGGTGTATGGCAGGGGCGTAGCCAGACTTCGGCGGGAGGGGGGGTCCAGAGCCCGAGGTGAGGGGGACATTTTAGCCCCCCCCCCGGTGCCGCTGACCCCTCCCGCCATTGCCGACCCCGCCGCCACAGCTGCCGCCACCACCAACAACAACTTTGAACCCCCCCCCGCCAACGACCCTCTCGACCTCCCTCCTGCCGCCAACCCTCCCCCAACGCCGCCGTCGCCTACCTTTGCTGGCGGGGATCTGCAAGGCTTCGTTCTGTTTCTGAGAGTCTGACATCCTGCACATACAACGTGCAGGACGTCAGACTCAGAAACTGAACGAAGCCTTGCGCTGGAAGAAGAGGACCTCAGCTGGTGGGGGTTGGGGTCCCCCGCCAGCAAAGGTAGGCAACGGTGATGGCAGGTTAGCGGCAGGAGGTGGGGGGTCAAGAGGGTCGTCGGCATGGGGGTCCAGGGCCAAATCTATGGGGGCCCAGGCCCCCGTGGCCCCACGTAGCTACGCCACTGGTGTAAGGTATTTTCTAGACGTCTCTGGAGCTGACTTCTACTTTGAGAAATAAATGTCATGCAAACACAGTGGCTTCCACTTCTGCTTCCAAGTGATGTTTCTGTTGGTTTGGTTCCACGGTGGGTTCAGTTGTCTAGTGAACTGCTCATTTTTCTCCACTGACATTTAGATAAGAGAAGCCTTTGCTACTGCATGCAAAATTAGACTTTATCCATTAATTTTCCACATGGACCTTTTAAAGACTCCCAAGGGTGTGATTTGTTTTGCTGATGAAGGGTCAGATTTAAGTTTTGGACAACAAGATTAAGCTTGCAAGTCAATTTACTTGTACTGTTCTGAAGTAGCACAACTTTTGCCAAGGCCTGTAATTTCCTGCCCATTTGTTTCCACATTCCTTTAAAAATATTATATCTTGCTCACAAATCATTTCACTCTAGACAACCTTCCTACTTGGCAGTTTCTACTGTTCCCTGTACACCAGCTCGAGCTCTTAGGTCTCCTGATTCTAACAGACTTGTTCTCCAAGGCTTGAAACAGGACCATTCAAGTCTACATGTTATTCTGCCCTTTACTTTCTTGCTCCGAAACTCTGGAATGATCTTACTGCGTAGTATTTGTTCTGAACACTCCTTTTCTAAGTTCAATGCTTTGCTTAAAACTCATTTTTTTAGAATGGCCTTTGCGAATTGCATTCAACTTGCGGGATGTAAGTCTTGGGTTTCATTTGGATGCACAGTTGATTTTGTATCTTCTTGAATGAGTGAGACTTTCCTGTCTTTAATTGAATTCTTTTATGTTTTATGTTATGCTATTACTGTAAACCACATTGATCCATATGATGGAAAACATGGTATATTAAGTACTATTAAAATATTAACCCCCCTGTTTACAAAGCTGTGCTGGTGGCTGCCGGTGTGCTATGTGGAAAGGGGATGCACCGTTTCAGAAAGAGGGCTCACATTTGAATGAACTGATCAAGCTATTAGGACAGGAAGTCATGAAGTCTTTGGCCTTTTTTATGAGTTGCACCTTAGGAGAATGTAGTTACTTCACAGTGGGGGCAAACACTACTGCAGCATTGTAAAATGGCCCCTTTATGAGCTCGCCCATAGCCAGTTAAATCTGAATATTGACTTAACCAGGCACGTGCTAGCTGGCTTAAAAAAAAAGTGGCAATTCAATGCTGAAGCCCGCACAGGGCCTGGCATTGAATTTCCAAGTTTAGTGCCACTGGTTGACAAAATAACTCTGTCTGCCACTGTCTGAATATCAGCCAACATATGCTTTTTGAACCATCCTCACTGACCTTGTTTTCAGGTGATGAAACAGTTGAGCAAGGGTGATGTTTTAAGTTCCTGAGCAGAGCCATATAGTCCACTTAATAATTATGTACAAGCCATCTCATAAGTTTCTTTTTCTTCTTTTATTTATTTATTTATAGAATTTATATCCCACATTTTCCCACCCACTGGCAGGCCCAATGTGGCTTACAGTAATTTACAGAAATCATACATCAATTCTACAACAAACAGTCAACGACATTGTAGTGAAAGAGGCTAGAGAGTAATAGCAGAGGTGGGGAAATGCGGAAAGAGAAACTGAATTCAATAGGAAGAGAACCCAGTAGTTCAGAACCCTTATTTTATCATCCTCACTTTAATATTCCCTTATCTCTTGTTGTCCTGTTTGTCTGTCCTAATTAGATTGTAAGCTCTGTCGAGCAGGGACTGTCTCTTCATGTTCAAGTGTATAGCGCTGCGTATGTCTACTAGCGCTATAGAAATGATAAGTAGTAGTAGTAGGGTCTTGAGCGTAAGCTTTTCCAAATAAGAAGGTCTTAAGATATTTTTTGAAGGTCGGATGATCAGGGGTAATTTTCACAAATTTAGGTAGACCATTCCACAATTGTGCGCTAATGTAGGAAAAGGTGGAGGCGTAGATGGTTTTATACTTGAGGCCACTGTAGATTGGGTAATGCAGATTTAAGATTTAAGTTTTGTATTTACTTTTTAATTTTTCTTTAGTTTGTGCATCTCTTGAACCCAAAATTGTGGACTTTTGGTTTTCACAGGGATATGTTATTTTCTTTAATTATTTTGAGTGATGAGGTGTTATTTTAGTACTTATTTAATAGTTTGTATATACCACTACTTGAGGCACACAGCGAACCATGATATTGGGGAGGATTATATGTAAATTGATATCAAAATAAAGTTAAAAGAGTTTGTCCTAAGAGTTTTATAAATCCTTCCTACCTAGAAAGAGGGGCAATTACCAACTGCAGTAAAATATTGCGCCCATCTAAAAAACGAGCCAATCCAAGGCATTTGGTCGTGGGAGGGGCCAGGATTCATAGTGCACTGGTCCCCCTCACATGCCAGGACACCAACCGGGCACCCTAGGGGGCACTACAGTGGACTTGGCAAATTTGTCCCAGGTGCATAGCTCCCTTACCTTGGGTGCTGAGCCCCCCCAAAACCCACTCCCCACAATTATACACCACTACCATAGCCCTAAGGGGTGAAGGGGGGCACCCACATGTGGGTACAGTGGGTTTCTGGTGGGTTGTGAAGGTCTCCTATTTTCCACCACAAGTGTAACAGGTAGGGGGGGGGGGTGGGCCTGTGTGTGCCTGCCTGAGGTATACTGCACCCACTAAACCTGCTCCAGGGACCTGCATACTGCTGTCATGGACCGGAGTATGACATTTGAGGCTGGCATAGAGGCTGGCAAAAAAAGTTCTTAAAGTTATTTTTTTGAGGGTGGGAGGGGGTTAGTGACCACTGGGGGAGTCAGGGGAGGTCATCCACGATTCCTTCCGGTGGTCATCTGGGCAGTTTGGGCACTTTTTTGTGACTTGGACCTAAAAAAAAGGGACCAAAAAAGTGGACCAAATTCTCACCAGGGATGCCCATTTTTTTCCATTATCGGCCGCAGCCGGCCATCTCTTAACCACACCCCGGCACGCCCCTGTCCTGCCTTCGCTACCCTTCCGACACGCCCCCAGGAACTTCAGCTGTCCCGGTGACGGAAAGCAGCTGGACGCCCAAAATTGGCTTTCAATTATGCCGATTCTGGCGCCCCTGAGAGAAGGGCGCCCATCTCCCGATTTGTGTCGAAAGATGGGTGCCCTTCTCTTTTAAAAATGAGCTGGCTAGTAACTCCAAAAGCATTGTGCTGTACAGATAAGAATTTGCTGGATGCACCATCTTTGCATACAGGAATTTTGCTCCAGTTCTTTTCAGGTGGCTGATCCATGGTTATGGAACACATTGTTACTGGGTTGCAAAAAGTAGAACAGCTAGTTTCATTTCACAAAGAAAGACATCTGTATTTTAAATGGCCTTTCCTTGAACCATGTACAGAAAAAGTGTTTCCGCTTACAAGTGGCACCTGGTTGAGCTCCAGAGAGTGACAAAAATGCCTAAAGACTTATTTTTAGAGCTCCTACTGTGTTTTATTTGTGTTAGTTATACGATATGGTTTTAAAGTTTGAATATGTATGTTTTATTTGTGATCTACCAAGAATTGTAGATTGAGCAGAACAAAAATGTTCTACATAGATAAATAAATAATTCCACAGTAATAGAACTTGTGTTGAACTTTGCAAGCCCTGATATTCCTGTAAAAATAACACCGGCCTTGGGCTAGCATTATTTCTCTGCGGACAATCAGGCCATCAAATGTGGGTGACGTCATCCACATCGCCCAGTGTGAAGCTTTAAAATTACTTTAAGAGCACATGTAGTATCTCCACCATGCATGCTTGAGTATAGGACCAGCAGTCTCTTCTTATCCATTGTGAGGAGAGGACGTGCTGTCCTCAGCTCCTCACATTGTCTGGTACATGAGTACCTTTTTTCGAACAAATAGTGC
The DNA here is from genome assembly GCF_901765095.1 of Microcaecilia unicolor. NCBI lineage: Eukaryota > Metazoa > Chordata > Amphibia > Gymnophiona > Siphonopidae > Microcaecilia > Microcaecilia unicolor. The sequence goes on from NC_044033.1 coordinate 167,335,555, forward strand.
CTTCCCTGGGAGATATTTTCTCCTAGTTTTTCTTTTTTGTCCCCTTTTTTCGCTTCTCTTATTGGTTTAGGTATTTTTTCTAAAATCAACAATGGCTGAATACTTGCTAATAAGAACCACACAATATAACCATAGAGCAAGCTTCAATCTGACCATGAACTTAATCCAGAGTCCACCTTGTATTCAGTTAGTTTTGTGAAAAGACTTCAGAACAGGGGCGTATCTGCGTGGGGCCACAGGGGCCTGGGCCCCCGCAGATTTCGCCCTGGACCCCCCTACCGCCGTCAACCCTCCCCCGCCTACCGCCGTCACCTACCCCCGCCGAGGTCCGCTTCCTCCGGTCAGGTGCCTTTAAAAATGTTACTTCAGCTGGCGGGGGACCCCCAACCCCCGCCAGCCCAGCCGAGGTCTTGTTTTAAGTTCTTCTTCAATCCTCGTGCGATTGAAAACTGCCTGCCTGCATCCCTTTTAGTTTCGGACTGAGTCTGACGTTGTAGCACGTTGACGTCCTGCACGTACAACGTGCTGCGACGTCAGACTCAGTCTGAAACTGGAAGGGATGCAGGCAGGCAGTTTTCAATAGCACAAGGATGGAAGAACTTCTTAAAACAAGACCTCGGCTGGGCTGGTGGTTGGGGTCCCCCGCCAGCTGAAGTAATACTTTTAAAGGCACCGGACCGGAGGAAGTGGACCTCGGCGGGGGTAGGTGACGGCGGTAGGGGAGGGTTGACAGCGGTAGGGGGGGCGGCGGCCGGGGGGGCTATAATGTGCCCCCTCACTCTAGCCCCTGCCCCCCTACCGCCGAACCTCAGATACGCCCCTGCTTCAGAATCTTGGCTATCCAGTCTTATAATAGACTTTTGTCTAACTGCCAAGCTGCTTCCTCATTAGTCAGAAAAACCTCTTCAATATTTTTCCATTTTCCAATTTTTTATCCACCATCTTGTGACAAAAAAGTAACAACTTAAAATAGGCCCGTGCTCAACAAAGCATCTCTGTTTCACTTAATGCTTCTTCAGGAGCTACTGCCAATTGTTACCCGTCATTATTTCCTTATCGCCACTAAATTTATTTGTCTTTGGCAGTTAAGCTACCTTTTAGGGAGAACATAGTCCGACAGAGGAGACTCTCACTCTAGTCACTCCTGCTTATGTTGTTTCCAATCTAAAAATAGCTACCAGGACCTTCTGCGGCAGTCTCATGAAGTTGCCACGGGAAGTCCCAGCAGCCATTTTGGCTGTAGAACCAGTGGGGGTGAATGACTGGGGATCACTCTTGCCATGAAGACCCCCTAGACCACCAGGAGGATTAAAGGTAGGCCCAGGGAGGGCCTTTGGGTGGTGGGAGGGAAGGAGGGGGTGCAGAGAGTGATTGCGGGGGCAGTGATGATGGTGGCAAGAGAGATCGCGAGGCCAGCAGGAGTCTTCGAGAGTGATCGCAGGGAGGAGGGGGTTCAGTTTTAGCCACAACTGAACTGCCAGTTTCTGTTGCTGGTTCAGTTTCAGTTGACCTCTAATTTTTATTATTGAATTTTTCTCCAGGATCTTTTGAAGCCCACTGTGTAGTTGCTTTGATCATTAGTTTCATGGAGTGTCCTCTTTTTTTGTGTTGCTTGAAATGTTAAACAAGCATTTCACTCCATTCATGATTTTAAAAACGTCTGTCATATCCCCTCCCAGGCATCTTGTCTCCAAGCTGAAGAGCTCTAATCCAGTCAAGAGTTCAAAACACTGCAGAGCTTTCTCCAGGCCCATCAAAACAGTGCATAATTGCAGATAAAGGCCAAAATGGTCTATCTGTTCTGCTCCTTGCAGGTTACCCCTCTCTGTTCTGCGCTGGTGTCCCATGCTTGGCCTCCATTCTCTTCCCTTTAGTCATCCTCTATGTATATCTCACTCCTTTTTGTGTAATCTTACTTTCCTTGTCTCCATTACCACCTCAGGGATAACATTCCAGGCATCCACCACTGCTTCCCTGAAAAAATATGGACCGGAACCGCTCATGGAAAAAGTCCTCCATAACTTGTCTGTGCAAAGATTTCTTATTAGTGCTTTCTCTGCCCCCTGACAGTTGGAAGCATGAATGCCTTTCCCAAGGTTTGCTTTAATTCTAGAATGATCACCTACCCCGCTTGGTGCTGAATGTATTTGTACCATATTTGGAAACTGAACGGAGCAGATCGTTAACAAGCAAAACGTAATTTATTAATAGAAACCAATTGCAATATATGTATACACACAAACAGCCCGACACAGGCCATGTTTCCCCAACAGGGCTGCTTCAGGGGCTACACGACAGTCCTTCACTGTCAAAGCACTTTCAGGGATATAAAACTGTAGTACTGACTCCAAGTCAGCATTTTATGTTTTGGCATCTCTGATCCAGCTGTTTTTTCAGATTAATGTGATCTTCTTTATATTCATCTGCAGAACATTCTATATTTGTCCATTACATTTGACAGTGAAGGACTGTTGTGTAGCCCCTGAAGCAGCCCTGTTGGGCAAAACACGGCCTATGTCGGGCTGTTTGTGTGTATACATATATTGCAATTGGTTTCTATTAATAAATTACGTTTTGCTTGTTAACGATCTGCTCCGTTCAGTTTCCATCTTGGAGTTTGCAGACCGTCTGCCTTTGTGCTTTCTTTGTACCATATTTGTACCAACAGACTCCTTGTCCTTTATGTAGGAACATTCTGTCTAGAGTTCTTGTTTTGCTTGTGTGCTTAAATATATTTATGGCATTATTTTATTTAGATTTTGCTCACACACCTTTTTCAGTAGTAGCGCAAGGTGAGTTACATTCAGGTATATCCCTGTCCCTGGAGTGGAGGAGTAGCCTAGTGGTTAGTGCAGTGGACCTTGATCCTGGGGAACTGGGCTCAATTCCCACTGCAGCTCCCTGTGACTGTGGGCAAGTCACCTAACCCTCCATTGCTCCAGGTACAAATAAGTACCTGCATATACCATGTAAAACACTTTGAATGTAGTTGCAAAAACCACAGAAAGGCAGTATATCAAGTAATATTTCCCATTCCTTTAAGATTGTAAGATCTGTCAAGCAGAGACTGTCTCTTCATGTCCAGTGTTGCGTACGTCTAGTAGTGCTATAGCAATGATAAATAGTAGTAGTAGGGCTCACAATCTAAGTTTATACCTGAGGTAATGGAGGGTTAAGTAACCATCACAAGGAGCAGCAGTGGGATTTGAATTGGGCACCTCTTGATGTCAAGACTGGTGCTCTAATCACTAGGCCACTCCTCCACTCTGCTTATTGTTCTCTATGGTTTATTTTTTTAAATCTTTTATGTTATCTGCCTTGTGCCTTTACCCTAGGAAAAGGTAAGTTATCAAATAAATATAAAGAACTAGATGAAGTTTTATAAAACTACATTAGTCATGGTAGACAGACATTTAGAGAGCATAGGGATAGACTCCTGACTTATTACACAGAAGCAATCAAATCAGGTTGCAAGCCAAGTAGATAAGTACCAATTCACATGTTGCTAAGCCTCTGCTCTTTTTGGCAGGACGGTGGTAAACCAGAATCCGAGTGGGTTGAAGAAAGACTCAGAGCTCATGCGGCACGTGTCAGAGATGTGGAACTACTAACTGGACTGGACTTCTATCAGGACAGGAAACAACCCATAGCCAATCTTTTACAGTTGAAAACATTTTTGCCAACATTTGAGACTCTCATTAACTGAGGGGGTGGGAAGGAGGTTAGGAAAAAGCCCTTTGTGATAATCATATGGTGAGAACATCTGCTTGAATCCAAAATTGTTTACAACCATGGTTAGTTCAATTAATATTATTGGTTTAATATTCAAACACTGTAGTCTGTGTTATTTTTTTAACACTGGTTGCAGCCACTGTTCCCTCTAAGCTGAGCAGGAGTCCTCCAACTGCATTGCTGCGAGCAGTGGTGGCTGGGGCCACAAGGGCCTGGGCCCCTGTAGATTTGCCCCTGGACCCCCTGACGACGACCCTCTCGAACCCCCTCCCGCCACCAACCCGTCGTCGCCTACCTTTGCTAGCGGGGGATCCCAACCCCCGCCAGCCGAGGTCCTCTTCTTCTGGCACAAGGCTTCGTTCAGTTTCTGAGTCTGACGTCCTGCAGAAACTGAACGAAGCCTTGCGCCGGAAGAAGAGGACCTCGGCTGGCGGGGGTTGGGGTCCCCTGCCAGCAAAGGTAGGCGGCGGTGGGGGAGGGTTGGTGGCGGGAGGTGGGGGTCGAGAGGGTTGTCGGCGGGGGGGGGGGGGGGGCAAACCTGTTGGTGGTGGTGGCGGCAGTGGGGGGGTCAGCAATGGCGGGGGGTCTGCGGCGGCGGGGGGGGGCTAAAATGTGCCCCCTCACCTTGTGCTCTGGACCCCCTCCCTCCGAAGTCTGGCTAAGCCTTGGCTGCGAGAGGAAGGTGCTGGTACAATATTGTGTCTTCGGTCACTAAGAGGCCCTTTTACTAAGGTGCACTGAAAAATGGGATGCAGTAGTGTAGGCACGTGTTTTGGGCACGTGCAGATCCATTTTTCAGTGCGCCTGTAAAAAAAAAAGGCTTATTTATGAAAACTTTTGCGGAATATGGAAGTGCGGCAAAATAAAAATTGGCCGGCCATTGACTTAGCGGTAAGGTGTCACGCGGTAACCATCTACGCTTGTAGAATGATGATCAGCGCCTGGTTTCTGCCAGCGCCAGAAATTATTTTCTGGTGCGCGTAGCGAATGTACATCAAAAATGAAATTACCGCAAGGGCTACGCGGTAGCTGGGCGGTAACTCCAAATTGGCGTGCATTGGGTGCGCTTAGGCGCCTCATGCGGCTTAGTAAAAGGGCCCCTAAAGACAGGCAGGTTTCCTGGAGTTCTGCAGAGCTTGTCTGTCCCTTACTATTAAAAATGTGGTTGTGAGACAGCACCACCCAATGTCAGGACTGTAGGTGGAGGACTCCCACTCAGCTTAGAGGGAACAGTGTTTGCAGTGTTTAAATATTTTGCCTATATTCAGCATCACTATACACAGATATGGAAGTGCTGAATATATGCTTTAAGAGCTATTCTGTAACTGGGCACCCGCATTTAAGCGTCACTTGTTCATGTAAATTTACAGAATGCTAGCACTTCATGGATAGATGTACACTTAGAGGCCATTTTACCGAGCTAAAAAATAAATATTATTTTGTCACCAAGGGGGCATGTCTGGGGTCTGAGAAGTGGGTATGTCTGCACTAATCAGTTAGCTCAGCTACATTACCATGCGCTAACTGATTAGTGCAGGATTAGCATGTGGGCCCTTACCGCCTACAAAATAGGTGGCAGTAAGGGTTCATATGCTAATTTGGCCCCCCCAGATGCTGTTACAGAAGAGGGTCTCACTATGCATTCTCAGGGTGCCTAAATGAAGGGACCCAGTTATGAATTTCCCCTCTATATGAATAGCCAACAATATTCAGCCACTGTCTTTGCTATCCTAACTTATCCGTATACCTTTAAGGAAAGTGGCTGAATATTGCCAGCTGACTATAGACTTAGATGGAATGTCCACACCCCACCCTCTCTCTCCTTGGCACTATCCGGATATTGCTGTTGAAAATTAATAGTTATAAGGTGTATATATTAGAAGCCACCACTAAATGCATGTGCATTTTTGAATATCAGGCCTTATATCTGTATTTAATTACATGACAGAATGGTTTATTTCACTTTTATTTTTCAATGTGATATTAGCTAGACATCAATCATGCCTAATCTTATTTCTGTCATGCAGATGTATTACTTCTAAAGGTCTAAGTTTCTGGCTTGGGACTCCCCAACCTGTACTGACGGCTCTAGAGCCATTCAGTCTTTTCAGAATAGCCACAGTCAATATGCATGAGATAAATTTGACCATACTTGGGTCAGTTGTCAAAAGGATTTGTACAGGTCTACTGCTGTTTTCTCTATAAATCTATTTTCCATATGTGACTGACCTGCCCCATACTATCCATATAAAATGGGTCTCGTGTCTGGAAAAAAACAGGACCCCCAACATTTTCCCAAATAATCCAAAAACGTCCAACAACAGCAGAAATGTCTGCCTGAAATTTGAGACATTTCTAAGTACTTTATTTTTCAATAGGGTGGAGCTCCAGTGCTTAGAGCTCGCAAAACAGTTCAGCTCTTAATTAATGAAACCTCAGAATTCAATGAGCCACCAGCTCAGTGGCGTTGAAGACTTTGTGAATATGTCACAGTTGAAAGAAGACATTTTAAACACAAATTATAAATTAACTAAGAGAACCCCCCCCCCCCCCATTATACTTAATGTATTTTCAAAGGTCATACTAAATGCATACACAATTGCAAAGTATTTTCAAACTATGGGCACTGTGAGGCCTATATTCAGATCATGGGAGGTAACCAGGCTGCCTCCCATGGTCAACGCTAAGCTTGGATATTCAATGCCGGGCTGTTTCCAGTGGCCGACATTGAATATCTGGTTTAATTTTCAGCGCTAGCAGGTCAAGTTCAAACCAGCCAAAGATATACCAGGTATTCACATGGCCAAATTTGGCTGCTTAACTGGTGCTGAATATTCCCAGCTAGCCGGTTGTATTATGCGATAGAACCGGCTAGCCGCTATCCAGTGGGAGATAGCCAACTGAGTTGTCCCATAGTAATTTTGCAATTTGAGTACACAAACCAAAGGCTAAAAATTTACATTTTTTCACAGAGGGGGCATGTCTGAGATAGAGACCAGTGCCGTAGCTATGTGGGGCCACGGGGGCCTGGGCCCCCCAAATTTCCTCTGGGCCCCCAAATTTCCTCTGGGCCCCTGGTTTTGTTGGTGGGGGTCCTCAACTCCCACCAGCTCAAGTGTTCTCCAGCACCGGTCTTCGGCGCCTGCGTGTTGCCTGCCCTGCTCTGTCTTCCCCTCACATCCAGCATGCTCCTTTTAGTGAAACTGAGCGTACTCAATTTCACTAAAAGGAGCGTGCAGGATATGAGGGGAAGATACGGCAGGGCAGGCAACGTGGCAGCGCTGGAGACCAGTGCTGGACAATGCTTCAGCTGGCGGGGGTTGGGAAACCCCACCAGTATTTGCTATGGCACTGAGTGGGGAGCAGCAGGGCAGCAGGGGGGGGGGGGGGGGGCGAGGCAGTGGGGGGGAGGGGCGGCAGGGCGGCAGACCAAAATGTGCCCCCCACCTCGGGCTCTGGCCCCCTCCCACCGCGAGGTCTGGCTACGCCCCTGGTGGAGACTGGATCTTTCTGCACTAATCAGTTAGCGAGTCTGCATTACCACACATGCTAAGCAACATGGCTGCCGGCAGTAATTCCACCCCAAATGCGCACCATTTCCGGGGGAAAAAGAAACCCCCCGGAAATGGCTTGTGCAGCAGTAATCAGGCATCGCCACATGCTGTCCAGTTACCACGGGAACCCTTTTTGCCACCTCAATGGGTGGCAGTAAGAGCTCCCCACTGCATGGCCATGCAGTAAGACTTCTCTTACCGCATGGCCATGTTTGCCTGGGGGCTTTTTACCCACTGTGATAAAAAGGGCCCTGGCGCATGGGAAAAATGGCCCCGCCTCTAGCGCAGGGCCCTTTTTCCCTGCAGCTTAGTAAAAAGACCCCTAACTAATTAGTGCATGATCCTTTACCGCTTACAAAATGGGTGGCAGTAAGGGCTCACGTGCTAATTTTTGTTAATGGCTACACGCTAATGGCAACATTAGTGAATGATTACTAAATCAAACCCCACAGTCTTTTGGTAAGCAATAATAACATCGATAACTAGAACCAAGACTGAAATTGCTGTTCCACTGACCCGGCTAACAGCACTGCTAACAATGTCCTTTTTAATTTACTTTTTTTCTCTTTTTTCTCTCTCTTCTGCTTTTTATTAGCAGTGCTGTTAGCTGGATCAGTGAAACAGCAATTTCAGTCTTGGTTCTAGTTATCAACATTAGTGAATGGGCATTAATTTGGAAAATGGAAAAATCAATCATTTTCCGACTGTGCTAAAAATGGTCTTAGCACGAGGGAAAGACCTGCGTAAGGGTGCACTAAGACCACTTTTTAGCACAGCTTAGTAAAAGGACCTCCCTATGTTTGTGGTTTAAAAAAATATGCTAATTACTTGCACTGAAAATTCTCCCTAGTGGGTTGACATGCAAAGTCATCTCAAAGCTATCCTGAGAATCATCAGGGTAGATTTTGAAAGCCTTGCCTTAAACTAAAGTTAGATTATCAAAAATTATGCTGTCACCCTAGCATGAAAAAACCCCATTTTACTCACAAGTAGAGAGGTGAGCAATTTTCATAGCAAAAGGTGCAGTTTTCACTAGCAAACCTCTCTTCTAGGAAATGACAAATTTCATAGTACTTTACTGCCTCAGTCTCATAGAAACACTTTAACAATGACCCATTGACTTCACTTTTTTTTTTTTTACAATTAAGGTTAGAACTGATGCTGCATGACTACTTTTCTTGCAAATTGTTTTGTTTTGCGGACTAGACCGTTGATGTGATAAATTTTACATTTCTTGAGAAATTATTTGTAAAATAAAAGGTTTTGCACATCCACAACAGAAGAATGTTAATTTTTGTTATGTTTCATTTTTTTTTTTAAATCTGTGCTAAACATTTTAGTGCAGACTGGTGGTGGTGGTGGTGGTGGGGTAATTTCATACAAGGGGCCAACATTTTTTTTAAAGCCCTATTTCATGCCTGTTCTGTACAGGCAATCTCCAAAAAGAGAGAGGTCTAAGAAATCAATAGCAAATGTTACCTCCTCAAACAATCACTTAGGAGCCCTTTTACTAAACGGCTTCTGTATGCCAATTTGGAGCTACCGCCAGCCCAACGCAGGAGCCGCTGGTAGTTCCAGCCCTAGCACATGCCACCCCCTCCCCTGCATGGCCACGCGGTAAAAGCAATGCCAAAACAAACTGAATAGGAAGCCACTATATCAAAACAATGAAAATATATAGACAGCTAAATATATATATATATATATATATATATATATATATATATATATATATATATATATATATATATATAGTGACAAGGCTATAGCCCAGAGGTACAAAAAGAAACAACAAAATCCTGAACTACGTCTCCCAGAATGCATTGCCAGTCCCAGCAAGGGGAGCCCCAGGGATAGGCAAGCTGACTATATACCAACTCTGACCACAAGAGGGAGGGAGAATGAAGAAGTCCAATTCCCCTGGCTCCGTAATCAGTATATCATGCCTCCCACCTGTAAGAGGGAAGGGTGGGGTGAGAAGCAGGAGGAGGGTTGGATGGATTGGGTGGAGGAGGGGGTTAAGGAGGCTGAGCAAGAGGCAGAAAGCAGAATGGAATGGGAGCTGGAGAGCCCTGAGGAGGGTAACACCTGAAGGTGGAAATCTATGTGTTTAAAAGATGTTTTGATTTAAAAACCTGCTGTAAGGAAGCCTGTTTTTGATTAGAACTGTTTGCTCTGGGGAGGGCAGAGGGCTGGACGAGTTACAAGCCTGGTTCCCCCAGCTGCTCCTGATTGTGGTGTAAGGACTGTATTGGAGCTGGAAACCCTGGTTGGACAGGAGGGAACAATCCTGCTTAGAGGCCAGCACGGCTTGGGATCCAGACTTTGAAAAGAGGTATTTTCAAAGGGGACTATTGCAGCCCTTCAAGAAAGGGCAGAGACTTTGGATTGCTGGGTGAGGGGCAGCACAGCCCTGCCTGGGGCAGCCCTAACACAGGGCTGGACTGAAGCCTTTTGTCTGTAACTTGGAAACCAAAAATAAAAAGAAAAGAATATTTGAAAGCAGCTGTTGGTGGCAATTTGTGGAGCTTGGATTAATCTTGGGGAGGAGACTTCCTTCCTCCCCCTACTGGCGCAGCGGGCCTGTTTACAATGGCACCCCAGATGGGACCTAAACAGTGAACACGGATAAGAGGGAGAGGACCCTGGTTGGCCTTTACTACTGCACAGACCAGCAGGCACCTCAGGTAAGCGGTACCTAGGGGGGCCAAGGCTGGACAAGGAACAGGGTAAGGGAAGAAAAACCAAAGGGTGGAGATCCCGGGCGGAGTAAAAGGGGACCCGCTTAAAAGATAGCGCACTTGGGTCGTATTTCTGTTTTTTCACAGGAGCTTCCTCATTGCCAAGATGGAGCAGAAGGAGCTGTTGCATTGGATGGCTGCTCAGTTCCAGAAGCAGCAAGAGAGCTCGCAGCATGCCTTACAGCAACTGGTGGAAGCATCCAAGGAACAACAAGGGCCCCTCCTAAAAACCATACAGACCCAGATGCAAGCCATGGAGGATCTGGTGCGGACAATGAAGGCACCCAGCAACCCCGAGATGACCCCCATGGCGGTAGGGTCAGCTGTCTATCAGCCCTTTTCCTTGGGGAAGATGGGGGAAAAGGACGATGTGGATGACTTTATTGTGACTTTTGAAAGGATTGCCAGGGCTATGAAGTGGCCGACAGAGCAGTGGGCCATACGGCTGGCCGGCTGTTCGACAGGGGAAGCACTGGCCGCTTATAGGGCCATATCCCCTGCTCAGGCCCTGGTATATGAGGAAGTGGTGGTGGCCATTAGAAGTAGAATGGGCTTAACCCCGGATTACTATCGCAGACTCTTTAGAGAGACCCTTTTAAAGGGGGAAGAGAAGCCTCGAGCTTTCGCCCAGAAGCTCAAGGATATAGCGGTTAAGTGGCTAAATCCGGAGGCGAAAACTGCCGGGCAGGTGGTAGAGGAGATAGAGGTGGAGCAGTTCCTCTTCGCTATCCCCTGCCCGGTGCGTGAATGGTTGGTCAAACAAGGGGCTCGTTCCCTGGAGGAAGTGACCCAGGGGGCAGAACTATATTATGAAGCTGAGAGGCTCCCCCTTAATCCTTTTCTCCCACGGGATAAGGGGCCTAGAGGCCAATTGGTGGCCCAAACTCAAGAAAGGGAGCCTGACATGGGGAGGAAAGGGGGCCCACAAAGAGGTGGCAGGTGCTTTCAATGTGGCCAAGGGGGTCATTTTCTGAGGGAGTGAGGTAGACCCAGGCTCCTTTTTTTTTTTTCATGAAGTAATGTTGGAAGGAGTACCGGTTAGGGGATTCAGGGGCGAATCAATCTATGATATCCCGGGCTCTATGGAAGAAGATAAGGGACACTCAAGGGGCGGGAGGTGAAGAAAGGTACTGTGGAACGCTACCCATTAGGTGCATTCATGGGGCAGCCACAGCCTACCCCATATTCCGCCTGAGGATTCGTAGCCCTTTTTGTAGTGGGCCACTTAATGTAGCCGTGTTACCTAAACTACCCTTTGACCTGGTGTTGGGAAGGGATTGGGCCCCTTTTTCCAAGTGCCTCCAAGAATTGCATGGGTGGGTTACTACAAGGGCTCAAGAATCAAGGAAGAGGGAGGTACCCTTGGGGAATGACCCCTTGGGGCAAATCTTTCCCTTTCACGAAGAAGTGTTGGGGGTTCCCGGGCGAGGGAGAAAGGATAAGGCCACTTGGATCCAGGAAAGGGGAGATAGGGTCCTGGCCCTGCGGAGGATCAGGCAGGGGGAGAGTATGCTTTGGGTGGCGGAAGAGGTGTTGGCACGGTTCCTGCCTTTGCCCAAGAACAGAGGGGCGATCCGGCCCTTAAGCGAGCTTTTGAGCAAACCACAGGAGTTCTCTCAGACAGTTTCCCCCGTTTTCAACTAGTTGGGGGGTTATTGTATAGGGAGATACGGGAACCGGCAGGGGGAACCATCCGACAACAGCTAGTAATTCCCCAACTCTTTAGAAAAATCATACTTAAAGGGGGTCACGATCACCCTTTAGCTGGCCATAAGGGGTCCCAGAATACCCTGAGACAGATCCTAGAGCGGTTCTATTGGCCAGGGGTAAATAGGGAGGTACAGGAGTATTGTCACAGCTGTCCCCGGTGTCAGAAGCTAATTGACCGTTTCCCCCCGAAAGCTCCATTGATGTCCCTTCCTATTATAAAAGAACCTATGACTAGCTTGGCCATGGACATTGTTGGGCCCCTCATCAAGACTCCTAGGGGATTCCTCTATATTCTAGTGATCTTGGACCGAGCTACTAGGTTTCCCTGGGCTATCCCTTTACGGAACATAAAGGCGGGAGGAATTGCCACAGAGCTAATTAAGCTCTTTTGTGAGGTCGGTTTCCCTAAAGAGGTCCTGACGGATCAGGGCTCCAATTTTAAGTCCAGTAGCCTCCAGCAATTATGGGAGACTTTTGGGATACGTCATGTTACCACCTCCGCTTACCATCCCCAGGCTAATGGGATGGTCGAGCGGTTCAACAAAACCCTTAAAGGTATGTTGAGAAAGGGGCTAAACAGACAGTACGGGGACTGGGATCAGCTCCTCCCCTTTGCCCTATATGCCTGCCGGGAGAATGTTCAGGCCTCTCTGGGGGTATCCCCCTTCGAGCTAGTTTATGGGCGTACTCCCAGAGGGATCCTAGATATTATCCAGGAGCAGTGGGTGGAGAGAGCTGAAGAGCCCCAACCCGTCAGTACATACTTAAGACCTAAAGGCCAGATTGCATCGCCTATCAGCATATGCCCAAAGTAATCTGGGAAAGGCTCAGGCCATCCAGAAGAAGTACTATGACCAGGGCACTAAAGTTAGGCATTACAGGGTTGGGGAGAGAGTTCTGGTAATGGTACCCTCAGACCCGCATAAATTCCTCTCACAATGGAAAGGGCCCTTCACTATAGCTGCTAAGGTAGGTCCTTGGTCGTATAAAGTTAAAAATGACAGGGGCCGGGTCTAGACCTACCACATAAATGTATTACGACCCTGGATAGAAAGGAGCGGAATGGGGGGCCCTCTGAGAAGAAGACCTGGGGCCCCAACTTACTGATCTTAAAGAAGGGGGGACCCCTGGTATAGGGTCGGACTTAGACCCCCAGCAGAGGCAGGCAGTTGAGACACTGTTAAGTGAATTCCACGATGCGCTCAGCCCTCTTCCTGGGGAAACAAGGGTGATTACGCATCATATTCATACGGAACCAGGGCGGATTAGCCGCCAGAGACCCTATAGAGTGCCAGAGGCTCGGAGGCAGGAAATTATCAGGCAAGTTCAAGAAATGCGGGACCTGGACATCATTGAGGAGTCCAACAGCCCCTGGGCCAGCCCCGTAGTACCAAAGCCTGATGGCTCCCAAAGATTCTGCATAGACTTCAGAAGGGTCAATGCTATTTCTAGATTCGATGCCTACCCCATGCCCCGCATCGATGAATTGTTAGACAGATTGGGGCAAGCAAGATACCTTACCACTTTAGATCTTACAAAGGGCTATTGGCAGATTCCTTTGGCCGATGAGGCCAAGCCAAAAACCGCCTTTGGCATGCCTATAGGGCTATATCAGTTCCGAAGGATGCCCTTTGGCTTGAATGGGGCGGCGGCCTCCTGTCAGCGCTTGGCCGATTTCATCCTGAGAGGGCATTATGAGTATGCTGCGGCCTATATGGATGACATCGTGATATTTAGCCAAGACTGGGAGTCCCATCTGCCTCGGGTTGCTGCAGTGCTAAGGTCGCTGCGGAGGGCCGGCTTGACAGTCAACCCAAAGAAGTGCATGTTTGCCAGCCGGGAAGTCACCTACTTGGGGTACCGAGTTGGGGGGTGGCATCATCAAACCCATAACAGACAAAGTACAGGGGATACAGGAATTTTCCTTGCCCCACAACAAGAAGCAACTCCGTAGCTTTTTGGGGCTCGTGGGGTACTATAGGCGCTTCATTCCCAGGTTTGCAGAAATCTCCTGTCCCTTGACCGAGATGTTAAAAAAGGCCCAACCTAATACCCTGAGGTGGGAAACACAAGGGAGGGAAGCCTTTGATACCCTGCGCCACATTCTGTGTCAAGAACCTGTTTTAAGAGGGGTGGATTTCGGGAGACCCTTCCTTTTACAAACGGATGCCTCTGAGACAGGACTGGGGGCCGTTCTGTCGCAAGAATTCGGGCAGGAGGAGCATCCAGTACTGTTTTTAAGTAAGAAGTTGACCCCAGCCGAACGACGCTATTCGGTCATAGAAAGGGAATGCCTAGCAGTTAAGTGGGCCATGGAGGCTTTAAAATATTACCTACAAGGACGCCACTTTACGCTCATAACAGACCATGCCCCACTGAAGTGGCTACAACAGATGCGGGGCCAAAATGGTCGTCTGACTAGGTGGTATTTGGCCTTACAGGCTTTTTCCTTCACAGTGCAACATAGGGCAGGGAAGCTTCATGGGAATGCTGATGCCCTGTTGCGAATTGCGGACCCTCAAGAGGGCCCTCTTCAGTCCTCTGAGGGTCGCAATTTCTTGAGGGAGGGGGTGTGTGACAAGGCTATAGCCCAGAGGTACAAAAAGAAACAACAAAATCCTGAACTACGTCTCCCAGAATGCATCGCAGTCCCAGCAAGGGGAGCCCCAGGGATAGGCAAGCTGACTATATACCAACTCTGACCACAAGAGGGAGGGAGAATGAAGAAGCCCAAATCCCCTGGCTCCGTAATCAGTACATCATGCCTCCCACCTGTAAGAGGGAAGGGTGGGGTGAGAAGCAGGAGGAGGGTTGGATGGATTGGGTGGAGGAGGGGGTTAAGGAGGCTGAGCAAGAGGCAGAAAGCAGAATGGAATGGGAGCTGGAGAGCCCTGAGGAGGGTAACATCTGAAGGTAGAAATCTATGTGTTTAAAAGATGTTTTGATTTAAAAACCTGCTGTAAGGAAGCCTGTTTTTGATTAGAACTGTTTGCTCTGGGGAGGGCAGAGGGCTGGACGAGTTACAAGCCTGGTTCCCCCAGCTGCTCCTGATTGTGGTGTAAGGACTGTATTGGAGCTGGAAACCCTGGTTGGACAGGAGGGAACAATCCTGCTTAGAGGCCAGCACGGCTTGGGATCCAGACTTTGAAAAGAGGTATTTTCAAAGGGGACTATTGCAGCCCTTCAAGAAAGGGCAGAGACTTTGGATTGCTGGGTGAGGGGCAGCACAGCCCTGCCTGGGGCAGCCCTAACACATGGCTGGACTGAAGCCTTTTGTCTGTAACTTGGAAACCAAAAATAAAAAGAAAAGAATATTTGAAAGCAGCTGTTGGTGGCAATTTGTAGAGCTTGGATTAATCCTGGGGAGGAGACTTCCTTCCTCCCCCTACTGGCGCAGCGGGCCTGTTTACAATATGTATGTAGATATATAATTTTTTTTAACTGAAAATTAGCCATCAATGGGCAATATCTCTTATTATGCCCCCTTTCACATTCACATTAACTATCAAGGGGAGAGCACACTTTCCCTACCCCCCTTCCCCTTCCCTAGGCCGACACCACCACCTTCGCCTTTTCTCCTTCTCCAAAGCCCAACTCTTTCTCCCCTCCTATCTCCTTACCCAGCACTTCCCTCCTCCCCCCAGTGTGGACCTTAGAAATACACAGGCAAAAAGTCTCCCTCCTGGAATGGGTAACTTGGAAGCTCTGGTTAAGTGACTTGTCCAAGGTCACAAGGACTGCAGTGGAATTTGAATCAGGTTTCCCTTGTTCTCAGCCCACTACTCTAACCATTAGGCCAGTGGCGTAGCCAGACTGCCAATTTTGGATGGGCCTGAACCCAAAGTGGGTGGGCACAAAATTTTCTCTCTACCCCCCTCCCCCAGCAAAATTTAGTCACGCTAATCAGATGCATTTGTCACACAGGGTAAAGTGCTGCTTTTCAGTGCATCAGATTTCAGAAAATTTATTTAATAGCCTAACACTCTTTTCAGTGAGCTTTCAGAGGCCAAAACCTCCTGCCTCAGGTCAGTATAATGCTGTTACGGTATCCTCGCCTGACCTAAGGAAGGAAGTATTGGTCTCTGAAACTTCATTAACACAGGTACCATATTACTTTATCCTAAATTAAAATTATTTTCTTTACCTTTCTTGTATGGCCATTTACTTTTTCTCATTGTGTCGCTCCCAGTCTCTAGATTCTGCTTTCCTTCGTTTTCACTTAACTCTTCTGCCACGGTTTCCTGGCCATTTCTCATTTTTCTCTCCTTTTTCTTTGCTTTCTTCAATATTTTTCTGCCTCTCTCTCTCTCTCTGTCCTGATTTAATTCATTCTTACTATCCATTCTTTAATTTCCTTCATCTACTTATGGCTTTTCATCTTTGCCTCCCCTCTCTCGCCCCATCCTTCCAGTAGTCTCCCCTCTTCTTTCTGCATCCTTCCGTCCAGTGTCACCTCTTTCTCCCTACCCTTCCATCCAGCGTCTTCCCTCTTTCTCTCCCCATCCTTCCATCCATCTACCCTCTCTCCTGATCCTTCCATCTAATGTCTCTCTCTCCCTCTTTCTAACCAGTGTCTCTGTATCACTCTACCCTTTTCTGTTCAGTGTCCCTTCTCTCTCCACATCCTTCCAGTCTCTCCCCTTTCTCTCTGCATCCTTCCATCCAGAGTCTCTCTCCCCATCCATCCGTTTTCCCTCTTTTTCTCCCCATCCTTCCATCTGTTTTCCCTCATTCTCTGCCATCCTTCCATCTGTTTTCCCTCTTTTCTCCCCATCCTTCCATCTGTTTTCCCTCATTCTCTGCCATCCTTCCATGTTTTCCCTCATTCTCTGCCATCCTTCCATCTGTTTTCCTTCTTTTCTCCCCATCCTTCCATCTGTTTTCCTTCTTTTCTCCCCATCCTTCCATCTGTTTTCCTTCTTTTCTCCCCATCCTTCCATCTGTTTTCCCTCTTTTCTCCCCATCCTTCCATCTGTTTTCCCTCTTTTCTCCCCATCCTTCCATCTGTTTTCCCTCATTCTCTGCCATCCTTCCATCTGTTTTCCCTCTTTTTCTCCCCATTCTTCCATGTTTTCCCTCTTTTCTTCAACGAGGCCCGCCCTGCATGCCAGCCCCAGCTCCCATTGCCGGCCACTGCTGCTTTTCCTGTTGAGCAGCAGGGCCGGCGCTACAAAAAGAAGAAGCGCTAACGGCGCTAAGGACGAAAAATGTTTAAAAAAAAAAAAAAAGAGCGCGGCACCGGTAGGCACTGTCTAGGCAGCCTTGAGGCATTGGCTGCTGCAGTGACGTAGGAGACGGGAGGAGCCTGCGAGCCAGCAGCCAATGCCTCAAGGCTGCCTAGACAGTGCCTGCCGGTGCCGCGCTTTTTTTTTTTTAAACATTTTTCGTCCTTAGCGCCTCTTCTTTTTGTAGCGCCGGCCCTGCTGCTCAACAGGAAAAGCAGCAGTGGCCGGCAATGGGTGCTGGCGCTGGGCGGGCCTGGGCTGAAATTGGGTGGGCCTGGGCCCAGCCAGGCCCACCCGTAGCTATGCCCCTGCATTAGGCTACTCCTCCAATCCTACCTGTGCCCTCCTCACCCCTCATCCCCTCAAACTACACAGGCACACATGATTGTGGGCCTCGTTTTACCCAAATCCCTACACGAACTAGTGGCTTACTTCCCTGCTGTCTTCTGATCTCACCTTACTGCAATACCCTCCCAAAGCAGCAGCAGGAAAAGGTTTGACTCAAACCTCTGGCTGCTGCATTGCCAGACTCATGGTATAAGTCACAGAATCTCATATTTTACTGTGAGATGGCATTATCTGCTGCCGCAGGTCCAGATTCAACACTTCTGCAGCTAGTTTTTGGGGTGCACAGAAAGGAGTTGGATCATGCCCAATCCACTCACTCCAGCAATCAGTGGGAAGAAAGGAGGAGGAGGAGGCTGGAAGGGAGAAGGTGAAAAGTGAGGAAAATAGTATATAGAGGGAAGAAAGGGGTGAGGAGAAGGGACAAGTATTAGCAGGGATCGGGGAGGGAGGGAATGTAGAAAGCCTCACTTTAGACCACTGACTGCATGGTTTCTAAGGCAAGGTTCCTGCAAAGCATTTACTGTGGGATGCAGAATCAATGGAGTGGAGGAGTGGCCTAGTGGTTAGGGTGGCGGACTTTGGTCCTGAGGAACTGAGTTCAATTCCCACTTCAGGCACAGGCAGCTCCTTGTGACTCTGGGCAAGTCACTTAACCCTCCATTGCCCCATGTAAGCCGCATTGAGCCTGCCATGGTACAAATGTAACAAAAAATAAATAAATGAACATGCAAACTACTGCCACATTAACACTGAGGCAGTAATCTGTAGCCCATTGCATAATGCAGAGCTGCCAAGGGGTCCTGATTTCTGAGAGGGAGATTTTAGTACATGCCCCAGCCCCGCCCCACTATGCCTTGATTCCACCTACTCTACCTCATGGCTCTGCCCCCTGGCACACCTCAATCCCATAGCCATTTGCAGAAAATATTTACACCAGTGACAGCAAGGATGGGTAAGATGGAATGTTTCAGTTCACTCTATTACACCCCTTATCCAGCATGTATTCCCCCTAGGGACATAACCATGAGGGGCCTCGGCCTCCCCACTTTGAACTTAAGCCCACTCCAAAATTGTGGCATTGGTTGAATCGCTGGCGGAGCTGCCCAAGCCCTGCTAGTTGAAGAGGTACTGCCTGTGCCCCTACTGTGCTGTTTAAACAGTGCATTAGTTGGCAGAGTGTTTTAGCTGCCAATGCTGGCCCTCCTGCATATGCTCAGTTCAGGCACTTTAAAATGGAAAATAAGATTTATGTATTTATTTATTTATTTAATCACATTTATAGCCCGCTCATCCAACCATCTGAGTGGGGTACAAAGAATACACATAATAGTACAATAACAAACATAATATAAAAAATAAAACACAGGCTGAAACCCATACTCTCCCACACACCTAAAAACATGACACAAAAATATAAAACACAAGCTCAAACCCATACCGATAATCAAACTAACGGAAGGCATGGTTAACAAGCAGCTCAACAACTACCTAAATAAATTCTCAATTCTTCATGACTCTCAATCAGGATTTCGGGCTAACCACAGCACCGAAACAGTACTAGTTACACTCCTGACTAAATTTAAACAAACAATTGCAACTGGCAACAACATACTTCTCTTACAATTTGACATGTCCAGCGCCTTCGACATGGTCAACCATGAAATACTACTACACATCCTAGAATATTTCAGAGTTGGAGGTAATGTTCTTAATTGGTTTAGAGGCTTCCTGATCACGAGGTCATACCAAGTGATATCTAAAATGATCACATCAGCCCCATGGATACCTGAATGTGGAGTCCCTCAAGGATCTCCCCTCTCGCCGACCCTCTTCAACCTAATGATGACACCCTTGGCCAAGTTACTATCCAATCAGAACCTCAATCCATACATATACGCAGATGACGTCACGATCTACATCTCATTCAAACATGATCTAAAGGAAATCACCAATGACATCAACAATAGCTTCCAAATCATGCACTCATGGGCGGATGCATTTCAATTGAAACTTAATGCAGAAAAAACATGTCTCATACTTACTTCACAACACAACACAAGTAAATTCACCACTATAATCACACCAAACTTTTCCCTTCCCGTGTCAGACACCCTGAAAATTCTCGGAGTTACCATCGATCGAAATCTTACACTTGAAAGTCATGTGAAGAATACAACTAAGAAGATGTTCCACTCAATGTGGAAACTTAAAAGAGTAAAACCTTTCTTCCCAAGGGTCATTTTTCACAACCTGGTACAATCAATGGTGCTGAGTCACCTTGACTACTGCAACGCGCTCTATGCTGGCTGCAAAGAGCAAATCATCAAGAAACTTCAAACAGCCCAGAACACTGCAGCCAGACTCATATTTGGAAAAACAAAATACGAAAGTGCAAAACCCCTAAGAGAAAAGCTACATTGGCTGCCACTTAAAGAACGTATCACGTTCAAGATCTGCACATTAGTTCATAAAATCATTCATGGAGATGCCCCGGCCTACATGCTAGACCTTGTTGACTTACCTCCCAGGATTGCTAAACAGTCAGCCCGCACATTCCTTAATTTACATTTCCAAAGCTGTAAAAAACTGAAATACAGACTAACACATGCGTCCAGCTTTTCATACATGGGCACACAGATGTGGAATGCACTACCACATAATTTAAAAACAATCTACGAGCTAACTAACTTTCAAAAATCTCTGAAGACATATCTCTTCAACAAGGCATACCACAACGTTCAATAACTGTAACTGCAACACATCACCACTCTACCTTTATTTTGACTGGTTTCTTTCTATGCCCGTCTGCTTAATTTTATCATGTCAACCTATTCTCTATGTAACACCAACTGTAACTTTTACTCTGGAATGGCGAATGCCATAACAGAACATTGTAAGCCACATTGAGCCTGCAAATAGGTGGGAAAATGTGGGATACAAATGCAACAAATAAATAAAAATAAAATACTACCCCCACACACACATCTAAGAACTACCAAATGCTCTACAAAACAAAAAAAAGCTTTCAGCTGTTTTCTAAATAATCCGTATGAAGATAGATGCCTCTTTGCAGATGGAAGAGCATTCCACAAATTTGGGCCAGCAACTGAAAAAACATGGGCTCGAACCGTCTGCATTCAAACCTCATGCAGTGAAGGATTATCCAATAACATCCGATTCCAAGAACACAAGTCCCGAGCAGGATAATACAAACGCAATCATTGCTCCAACTCCAAAGGTGCTGCACCATGCGAAACCTTAAACACCAACAATAAAAGCTTGAACTCAATACACCACACCATCAGTAACCTGTACAATTCCTGCAGCAAAGGGGTCACATGATCGAATCTGCTAGTCATAATCAACCAAGCAACAGAATTCTGCACTATCTGCAAAGCCTTCAGTGTAATGCATGGCAAAACATACAACAACAGATTACAATAGTCAAAATGTGGATTAACATAACTTTGTACTACTATGCGCAAATTTTCCGCAGAAAGGAAATTCCATAGCTTAACTACTAATTGCAGTTTATAGAACACCACACAAATCACTGATGCCACATGAGCTCTGAAGGACAATGTGGTACCCAGAATCACCCCCAAGCTACAAATCAAGGTTAAAACTGGCACCAAAACTAAGTTCAAACAAAAACTAGAATAAAGGCTTAATCCATTAACTAATAACCAATCCTGCATTATCCTAAAGTAACAGACAACCAAACAACTATCATCCTCCATATAATCAGGAACTGTAAAGTAAAATTGTATATCATTTGCAAAGATATGATACCCTACACCTAACTCTTTCAGTACCTTACAAATAGGAAATAAAAATAGATTCACCAATAATGATGATACACAAGAACCCTGCAGATACAATCATCCAATTTGAAGAAGAACACTGAACCAATTGAAAAAAATGATCTTGTTAAAACAAATGAAACCAAGCCAACACTTTACCTGAAATCCCAAATTATCTCAACCTACATAAAAGTATCTCATGGTTCACCATATCAAAAGTTGCAGCCACATCCAAAGAAACCAACAGAAACCGATCACCCCTATCAAAACCCAGATGAATATCATCCACCATAGTCAACAAGAATGTTTTTGTATTATGCCCAGTATGAAAGCCAAATTGACAGGAATCTAATAAAGAATTCTGCTCCGCAAAATCTGTCAACTGAGTTAAAACTGATTTCTCCAAAACTTTTGAAAAAAAAACTCAAATTAGAAATCGGAAGAAAATGAGCAACCTGATCTGTGCTTAAAGATGGACTTTTCTACAACGGACAGACTGCCGCCACTTTCTTTCAAAATAGAAGGCACCAGTGTCTCATCAAACATACTATTAACAAGGGACACCATAGTACCAGCAATATCTGATTTCAAAGCCTTCAATATAACTGTGGCACTCAAATTCAATGGGCTTCCAGTATTCGATATTGAACCAATAACACTTTCAACCTGCTGGTCATCCACAGGAACAAAAGAAGATCACAATTCTGGCTCTAATATATCAGATCCCACAGTCAAACCAATCCAACTGTCTATCCCTGACATTCTAGCCTGGAAAAAGTCACTAATTGCTGACTTGAAGCAAAGGACACTTCACTTACAACTGGAGCAACCAAAGCCTCAACAACAGTGAATAATTCCTTTGACTGTGACGATGCTCTAACAATGTGACCATCAATATGTGCTCATTTCTTCACCACTACTGTAGCCTTATACAAATCCAGCACTAAATTATACTCCTGTTTAGTGAAAGCATCAGGACACTATTGCCACTTTCTCGCTTAACTGCGAGAAAGTATACCATGCTAAAGTATACCATAGATGATAACCCTACGACCAACCTCTTAACCCTGTAATGGAGACAATTTATCCAGTACCAAATTCAAAGATTCATGCCACCAATCCACTTCATCACTTAAAGATCGAGCATCTAAATCTCCCATGACCGTACACCACTCATTAGACAAATCTATCAATGAAGCATCCGGCTGTCGCCACACAGTGGCAGATGGCTCTTCCAAATCTTTCCCTACCAATACCCATGAGATCAAATAATGATCTGACCAAGGTATCACTGAAACTGCAATATCTGAAAACAACTGAAAATAGCTATCTTCATGCATAAAAACTAAATATAAAATATGTCCACCCACAAGTCGGGACAGACACAACATCAAAAAGAGAAAATCTTGAACAACCAAATCTGATTCAATCTCATCTACATAAAAATTAAAGTCTCCCATAATCAAGGCATTCCGAGACAGTAAGCCTGAATTGTTTACTGCTTCAATCCACGATGACAAATCAGAACTCAAAACCCCTGGTGGTCTATACACCACCAAGATATTAACTATAGAAGGCCCTAAAAATAAATATTCTAACATTGAATGTAACACAAAGCTTTTAAGCATCTGTAATTTTAAAACAGCCTTGAAAATAAATAAAATTCTACCCCCTAACCCTCCTGCCCCTAGAACAGGAAATAGAAACATATGAAGGGGGTGTTAACTGAGAGATGATGGCCAGATCCGAATCTATCAACCAGCTCTCAGTCACACAGAAAATATCAACAATCAAATCATACACTTGTATCAAAATGAGCATTACCTTTTTATTGTACTAGCCTAATACATTTTTCAGTTAGCTTTCAGAGGCCCAAACCTCCTGCCTCAGTCAGGTCAGGTCAGGACAGTATACTGCTATTATGGTATCCTCTTCTGACCTGAGGAAGGAAGTGTTGGTCTCTGAAGGCTAATCAAAAATGTATTACAATCAGACCAATGTAAAGGTATCACCTTATTTTCTATTTTGTGTTTTATTTATATTTATTAACCTTTGTTAACACAGCTACCACATTACTTTATCCTAAATTAAAAATAAAATTATTTTCTGTACCATTGTTGTCTGGCCATTTACCTTTTCTAATTGTGTTGGCCCCAGTTTCTTGATTCTGCTTTCCTTTGTCTTCTCTTAACTCTCTTGCCTGGGCTTCCTGTCCATTTGTCATTTTCTGTCTCCCTTTTCTTTGTTTTCTTCCATTTATTTTTCTGCCTCTCTCTATACAGGTTAATTCATTCTCACTATCCAGTCTTTAATTTCCCTCTTTTTACTTCATCTACCTATGGCTTTTCATCTTTTCCTCACCCTAGTTCACCCCATGCCCCCTTCCTCTTATTCTCCAGTCTTTTACTAACTCTATCCTCTCCCCTTTTCCATCTAGCAGTTCCCCTCTTTCTTGTCCTAACCTTCCATCCAATATCTCCCATCTTTCTCTCCCTATCCTTTCAGTGTCTCCCCCTCTTTCTCTCTGCATCCTTCCATCCAGCGTCTCCTTTCTTTCTCTCCCTTTCCTTCCATCCAGCACCTTCCCTCTTTATGGCCTACCCTTCCATCCAGCATCTTCCCTCTTTCTCTCCTACCCATCCATCCAGCATCTTCCCTCTTTCTCTCCCCATCCTTCCACCCATCTACCCTCTCTCCCAATCCTTCCATCCAGTGTCTCCCTGTCTCTCCCCTTCCTTCTAGCCAGTTTCTCTCTCTCTATGCTTTTCCATTCAGCGTGTCCCCCTTTCTCTCTCCCCATTCTTCCAGTGTCTCCTTCCTCTCCGCATCATTCTATCCAGCGTCTCCCCTCTCTCTCCCTATATATCCATCCAGCATCTTCTGTCTCTCTTCCCTTCCTTCCATCCAGTGTCTTTCTCTGTCTACCCTTTTCCAATCAGAATGCCCCTCCCTCTCTCTCCCCATCCTTCCAGCATTTCTCCTCTTTCTGCCCTATCCTTTCAGCATCTTCCCTCTTTCTGTGTCAGATATGGTGAGTTCCTGTGCCAAGCAGTGTGCTGCTGGGTGTGAAAAGACAAGGACCCAGGTTCTGCTTGGCAGCCAAGCTACCCCGAAGTTCACCTGTGGTCCGCCGTTCCTGGAGGGTTGAGCTCCTAGGTGCCCGCATAAGACAGGACTTATACTGAGAGGCCAGGAAAGGAGCACCCAGAGAGACCAGCCAGAGGAGAGCAGAAGGAAGAAGTTCAGGAGTGGGTCACAACAGAGTGACAGGCAGTCAGCCAAGGAGTGTCTTGGGTCCAGGCAGGTATACAGGCGGGTAACTGACCCAGGAGTAACCAGGTCCAGACAGGATATTCAGGCAGGCAGCAGACGAGAGTAACCAGGTCCAAGCAGGGTCTTACAGGCAGGCAGTAACAGAAGAGTAATCCAGGTATAAGCAGGGTCTTTACAGGCAGGCAGCAAACAGAAGAGTAATCCAGGTACAAGCAGGGTCTTTACAGGCAAGCAGCAAAGAGAAGAGTACGCTGAAAAGAAACGCTTACCCAAGTAGAAGCCGAAGCAATGAGGCAGAGGGAAAGTGTCCCAAAAATAGTTCAGGCTTTTTGACGTAGACAGGAACAAGCTGAAGAAGAGAGCTTCCATAGGTCAGGTAGGCAGAGAGAAAGTCTACACAGGTGCATGGTAGCAAAGCAATTAAAGAGCCTGGAAGCCAGGCAGAGAGAGCAGATCCAGGTACATGAGAGCAAGGCAATCAAGGAGCCTGCAGCCAGAGAAGAAGTACACAGACATGGCTCAAGGCTGAGCCAGTCAAGTGTGTGTGTTGCCAGGACCCTGTGCAGCCCCAGGACATCGCTTGGGTTGAGGTAGGGGACATGACATTCTGCCTCATCCTTCCAGCATCTTGTCTCATTCTATCCAGCGTCTCCCTTTCCCTGTATATCCATCCAGCATCTTCCATCATTCTCTCCCCATCCTTCCATCCAACATCTACCTTCTCTCCCTCTCTCTTCCCTTCCTTCCATCCAGTGTCTTTCTCTTTCTACCCTTTTCCATTCAGCATGTCCCCTCTCTCTCCCCATCCTTCCAGCATCTATCCTCTTTCTGCCCCATCCTTCCAGCATTCTCCCTACCATTCCATCCTGCATCTTCCCTCTTTCTGCCCCATCCTTCCAGCATTTTCCCTTTTTCTCTCCTTCCTTTCATCCAGCATCTCCCCTCTTTCTCTCTCCATCCATGCAGTCAGGGTTTCCCCCTTTCCCCTATCCTCCCCAGCAGCTGCTCTCTCTCTCCTGCCTTTTTCCATGTCCCCTCTTTCTCTCTCCATCTTTCCACTCATCTCTCTCTCTGTACTTCTCATCCATCCAACGCCCCCACTCCTGCCTCCCTCTCCATGCCTTTCCCCTCCCTGGTATCTGTTCCCCTCTACGCCATCCAGCAACACCTCCTGCCTCCCTCTCCATGCCCTTTCCCCTCCCTGGTATCTGTTTCCTGGTCACTGCTGCTTCTTCAGATGAGTAGCAGTGGCTGCGGTAAAACAACAAAAAAAGCAAGTGTGGGCTGCAGCAGCAGCCTTCAGTCATGTGCTGTCGGTTCTGCCGGTCCTCTGCACCCTGAAACAACAAAACAAGCAAGCACAGGACTGCAGCAGCCTTCAGGCATGCACTGTTGGCTCTGCCGGTCCCCTGCCCCCGCTGTCATCAACTTCCTATTCCGGAGCGGCGCATGTCTGAAGGCTGCTGCAGCCCATGCTTGCTTTTTTAAATTGTTTTGCTGCAGCCACTGCTGCTCATCAGAAGAAGCAGTAACAGCAGTGGCAGTGTGGGAGAAATGGCCCTGTATTGTGTCGCAGTAGGAGACTTTCCTGCTTTGGCAGGAGTGCCTGAGATAACCCGCCAAAGCAGGAGTCTCCTACCAAATGGGGGAGACTTGCAGGCTCATTTTCAAAAGAGAAGGACGCCCGCCTTTCAACACAAATCGAAAGATGGGCGTCCTCACAGGGTCGCCCAAATCGGTATAATCGAAAGCCGATTTTGGACATCCCCAACTGCTTTCTGTCGCAGGGACAGCCAAAGTTCCCAGGGGCGTGTTGGAGGCGTAGCGAAGGCTGGACTTGGGCGTGCCTAACACATAGACGTTCTCGACCCATAATGGAAAAAGAGGGCATCCTTGATGAGTACTTGGACGACTTTACCTGGTCCTGTTTTTCTTACGACCAAGGCACAAAAAGGTGTCCGAACGACCAGATGACCACCAGAGAGAATCGAGGATGACCTCCCCATACTCCCCCAGTGGTCACTAACCTCCTCCCACCCTAAAAAAAAATCTTTCAAAATATTTTGTGCCAGCCTGTATGCCAGCCTCAACTGTCATACTCAGGTCCATCACAGCAGTATGCAGGTCCCTGGAGCAGTTTTAGTGGGTGCAGTGCACTTCAGGCAGGCAGATCCAGGCCCATCCCCACCACCTGTTACACTTGTGGTGGTAAATGTGAGCCCTTCAAAACACACCACAAACCCACTGTACCCACATGTAGGTGCCCCCCTTAACCTGTAAGGGCTATGGTAGTGGTGTACAGTTGTTGATAGTGGGTTTGGGGGGGGGGGGGGGCTCAGCACACAAGGTAAGGGAGCTATGCACCTGGGAGCAATTTCTGAAGTCCACTGCAGTGCCCCCTAGGATGCCCGGTTGGTGTCCTGGCATGTCAGGGGGACCAGTGCACTATGAATGCTGGCTTCTCCCACAACCAAAGGGCTTGCATTTGGTTGTTTCTGAGATGGGCGTCCTTGGTTTCCATTATCGCCGAAAATCAGAAACGACCAAGTCTAGGGACGATCATCTCTAAGGACAACCTAAATTTCAGCATTTGGGCGTCCCCGACTGTATTATCAAAACGAGAGATGGACTTCCATCTTGTTTCGATAATACGGGTTTCTCCACCCCTCCATCAGGATGTTTTGCGAGGACGTCCTCAGCAAAACTTGGGCGTCCCTTTCGTTAAAACTTGGCGTCCCTTTCGATTATGACCCTCTTGGCAGGTCTGATAATGTCACCCATCCTGTCAGTGTGTGTGAGTGCTCTGAGTGTTGATTGGCTCACACACCGACAGGAAGGGTGACATTTAAAAAAAAAACACACAAGTGAAGTTGCTGGCATTGGCATTTGCACGGGTTCCCCTGCCTCTCTCCCTGAACTGAATCCACAATTCCGGGTGTCTTGTGGCATCTCCTACCTGACATGAGCCTCCTGTCTGGATAAACTGCTTCTTCCTGTCTATCCACTGATATCCAGCAGTACTGAACCAGACAGTGTGACTGAATATCAGCTCTAGCCATCCCTGCACTGTTTGGATAGGGTTGGAGCGGTCCATGGGCAGAGCTTGAGTGGAGCCAGTACTTAACTGGTTAGCGGTAAGCAGCTAAAATTAGAACAGCAAAAAGGCCATCCTAACTGTAGCCACCAAGCTCATTGGGCATTTGCACTGAATATCGATAGGTGCCCAGTTAACGTCCAGGAATAGCTTGAGGTGTTTGCTGGACACTCTCTGCCTCCCACTATCAGGATCTACTTTCCTCCTACCTCCCCTCCCCCCCCCCCACAAAGAAATGACCCCCAGCCAGACCCCCCTCTCCTCAGCTCCCAGCCCCTACAGGCATCCCACCTTGGCCTACCTTTATCATCATTGGTAGTATAAGGGTCTAACAGGCAACCACGTGTGGCTCTGGTCTGATATATCTGCCACAACTTCTAGAAGCAGTCTCATGGTACTAATGGCCTACTAAAGGTAGGCCCAGGGGGTGGGTTTGGGGAACCTGGCTGCAGAAGAGAGAGAGGGAAAGTAGATTTGGGGGTCTGGAAGGAGGGGCATTGGAATTGTGGGGTGGGACGACCTGCTTCCTATTATGTGGTTCTCAGCTGATATTCAGCCACGGCCCACAGAAGTATTTTATGTGGGTCGGAGCTGAATATCGGCTGAGAACCACATAAGCTCGGGTAGCCAGCACATACCAAATTAGCCCTGGATATTCAATGCTGGTGCTCAGACATGGCCTAGAATTAAACATCTGGGCTAATTCTGCCATGGTATTGACCAGAACAAGTATCTTTTCTTATCCCCTATCCGGGGACCTTATATTATGAGAATATTGTACAAATTTGCATTTTGCTTTGTCTTGTTTGTTTTGATGTAAACTGCTGAGCACACAGAGATTGTGCAGGCTATAAGTATTTTAAATAAATAAATAATCAATTAATGATCACCCGAGTATCACCTCTCACATAATAAAGAGAATCTCCACATGGAAACAAGACAGTGGGAGGACTGCCAATGCCACCAGGTAAATGCATCAACCAAACCAGTGGTGTAGCCACAGGTGGGCCTGGGTGGGCCAGGGCCCATCTACTTAGGGCTCAGGCCCACCCAACAGTAGCACATGTTTAGCGGTAGCTGGTGGAGATCCCAAGCTCCGTCAGCTGAAGACTTCCCCCTGATGGTAATGAAAACGCTACTCTCCATGATACTGGCACCTGCGCATGTTCAGTTTTCAGCTCATGCCTGCTGCAGACTGCCAAGGTAGAAAGAAGCATTTTCCTGCCAGCTGAGATATCTTTTGGTGGTGGTGGGGGAGAACATTCGGTGCCCACCCACTTCTTGCCTAGGCCCACCCAAAATCTGTTGTCTGGCTACGCCCCTGAACCAAACTATTGTAAACTATTTTAAACCACCTTTAATTCTACTTTTTTTATTACAACTTAGCACAAAATAAATATTTTTATTTTTTATGAACTAGTGTCTCTGGATCTAATACCAAGAAAGGGCCTCAAAATAACAATTCTTAGACATGTTTAACTCAGTCACTGATAGTGGGAAAGACTGTGGTTTAGGGGTGGCTTACGAAAACATTGCAGAAAGTTCACGTTTCCTGATGCACTGCCAGAGATAACTTCCTTCTTTCTAGTGTAGACTCCGATAAGTCTGAAAAAAAAATTGATATTCTCTGTTACTTAAACAATGATTGAGCCTTTTGGCATAACAGAATTAAAGTCCAAGATCAAATATAAAGGAAGCCAGAAGAGCAGCTGATAAAGTAGTCAGGAAAGCAAAGATGCAAATGGAAGGAAAAATAGCCAAAATGGTAAAAATGGGAAGACAAGACATTTTTTAGATATATTAGTGATAGGAGGAAGTGCAAAAGTGTCACTTTGAGACTCAAAGGTGAAGGGGAAGAATATGTATAAGCTGACAGAGATAAGGCGAAATTGCTTAACAAATTGTTCTGTGTTCACAGCTAAAGGGCCGGGAGCAGGACCACAGAAGACAAACACAAATAAGAATGAAGGGGTGGTAGTCCCTGAATGATTTTCAGAGGACTGTGTTCGTGAAGAGCTGGCTAAATTAAAGGTGCACAAAGCGATGGGGCCAGATGGCATACATCCGAGGGTCCTGAAGGAACTTAGGAAAGTTCTAGACTGCTGGCTGACCTTTTCAATGCTTTTCTAGAGTTGGGAGTAGAGAGTTGCACAGGGACAGAAATTTCACCCGTTCCCACTGGAATCTCCTCCATCCCAGCCTGTCCCCGCAATTATCTCCTCCATCCCTGCCCTTCCCCTGTACTAAAATAGCCCGACTTCTGGTAAAATAACCCAACTTAACCCACGTTGATATCATTTTCCCTCTCTGCTTATGGGGATTTCAATGCTATCAACCATATCCATTAATTTTTTTAGTACTATTATAAAAGCTACTTACCTGTTGAAGGTGTTGACAACAGCAGGCCGATTATTCTCACATCTGGGTGACATTATCTGACGGAGTCCGGTAGGATGCTGACTAGCGAGTATTGTAGAAGCTTCTAGCAGTGTCCCACTGTGTGAGCATGGGTGGGTTCTTAGCAGACACGAGAGCACAGGTACTCCAGGTAGATGAAAAAGCAAAAAGAGTACAGCTAAATTCAACTCCTAAGGGAGGTGGGAAGGTATGTGAGAATAATTGGCCTGCTATCCTCGGAGAACATCTGCTACAGGTAAGTATCTTTGCTTTCTTCAGAGACAAACAGGCTTTCATATTCTCACATCTGGGACTCCCTAGCTACCAGGTTCACTGAAAGTAAAAAAGCTAGTGTAATCCTCCATTATAATGGTGATTACTAAGGTTTGGTATGTGGAACTCCCCAGAGTCACTGAGGGGAAGATTTGAGATATGAGAGGTGTGATAATCCAGCCCAAGGGGGTGGGTTCTGGGATAACTTGTAGGAGAAAAGTGTTTCTGAGCAATGTTTGTTAGTTGGGGAGGAGTTAGAGTTGATAGGGATTACAGAAGGGGCACAGGGTCTTTGGTTGCCTGTACCTCCACTGGGAGGAGAGAGGGGTCCTGGACAGGCAGAATAAACCAAGGCTGAATAAAGGAGCAGTTGTTTCCCTAACAGTAGCAGCTGAGGAGGAGTGTGGTGCTCTGGATGGCCTGTTTGAGAGCAGATTTGACCACCATGGAGTGGTACAGCAGTTGTGCCTTCTCGAATCTGGGAGCCTTTTTGTCCTTAAGGATAGGGTGCAATGGCACAGTGACCCCTTCCTTAGGAGGAGACTTATATAGGCCAGGACAGACAACATCTCCGCACTGTGCTCCTCCTCCTCCAGGACAGACATCTCCAATGGATCTGCCGCAGCCATCTCCCTCACAAAACCAGTGAAAGAGAACACCTCAGGTGAAGATTTCAGTCTCTCTTGAGGTGGGGAGTGGTCAGATGGTATACTAAATGACTTCGTCAGAGAACAAATGTGGATCATTTGATTCCCATGAGCAGTCCCAATCAGACTCCTCAGTATACTCAGATGCAATTTATTTGAGTCTGCACCAACCTTGGCGTGCTGGAACGAGGTCCAACCCCTGAAGAGCCCTGAGGTACAGTCCGATGTTGAAAGCAGTACTGCATTCATCAACGTTGACACCCTGCGTGGCGCCGGCATCAAAGATCTCTGCATCGGCATCGATGGAGGCTCAGAGGAAGCCTGAGGCTGTTCCACTGGTGGTGCAAGCACCTTCTATGCGTGAGCAGTGTGCCCCTGAAGCAACTTTGCCAGCTCCTCTCTTAGCATGTTCTGGAACTGCTCATTGAAAGCGGGAATCGGCAAAGGCATGGGAGCTGGAGGAAGAGGCAGCCTGAGAAAGTGTTGGTACCAAACCAGTAGCGAGGACATGGCCATTCTGTGACTTTTGTACCGGCACCTCTTCCAAGGAGGGGGAGTGCTCCTCCTGGTGCGTGTGCTTCTCAGGTGTAGGGGGTCCAGTGCCCTGGTGCTCCCGGCATCGTGCATTGAGGAAGACCGGTGCTTATGCTTCTTGGGCTTCTCCCGATACATGGATTCTTGGTCCCTTGGTACCGATGAGGATGACACAAAACTCATGTGCACCCTTGGTGTCAGGTACAATGCTGACTGGTCCCAGGGCTTGCTATCAGTGCCTGATGCCGAGACATGTGGACACCTCGATGCCGATGCGCTCCTAATGCCGGTGCACTCCCAGTGGATGTAGAAGTCTGAGCAGCCATTGAGGCCGATGCTGCCAGTACTGAAGTTGATATATCGGCCTGTGTGGAGCCAAAAAGCTGCTCTTGTTGAACCTTTCACACCTGCTGAGTTCTCACCTGCATATACAAACAGAGAGAACAAGCAGAGGGGTCACAGTCAGGTCCAAGGCACCCAATGCTCCAAGAGTGCAGGTCCATGATAGAAATCACCCAATTATACTAGGTGCACCTCTTGAAGCCACTGGGGGGTCTTCTGAGACTTTGAAAAAAGTAATGAGACTAAATTAAACTCCTCAATCTAGTAGTCTCAAAAAGGTGCAGTGCTCCAATTGAGGCCAGGGCTGCAGGCTAAACCACTCCTAAAAAAACAAAGAAAACCTGAAAAGCCGAAAAACACTAAGGAAATAAGAGGGTCTAAGGAAAATGTAAAACAGTAGAAAAAAACTTGAAAAGAAAGCAAAAAAACCCACATGGGAAGGCACAAGAAAAGTCACACACAGCGTGAGGGAGAGAACACAACAACGCGTCCTCTCAGCTCCACGGAAAAAGACTGGAGTACTCACACATACGCAGCTTCTATAATACTCACTAGTCCGCATCTGCACCAGGCTCCGTCGAATGACATCACAGAGATGTAAGAATATGAAGGCCTACTTGTCCTCAGAGAAAAACTAATAGAAACTACTAGTCATTACCCACACAGTAAAATTCAAATACCTTTAAGAAATATCCAAAGCAGAAATAAGAAATATATAAATGACACAATTTGCAATCACATGCAGTTACGAAGAGCAAGATTTGTGATTTACCCAGTAAAAAAATAAAATAAAATAAATAAAAAGGCATCTGATACATCAGCCAGAGAATGAAACTGGATCATTTCTTCAGCATGTGGAAGCAATAAGCTTGAGCTATGGCTATATATCACTTACAGAAAGATAAAAGCTGGAGCCACAGTAGCAAGAAATTCAGTCATTTCTTGACCTCCAACTGAATCAGTCAATTAAGAAACAAAATCCATTCTACTCATGATAGAAAAACAGGAAAACAAACCACGTATTCACACTGGCCTCTCCACACAACCCAC
The DNA here is from genome assembly GCF_901765095.1 of Microcaecilia unicolor. Classification (NCBI taxonomy): domain Eukaryota; kingdom Metazoa; phylum Chordata; class Amphibia; order Gymnophiona; family Siphonopidae; genus Microcaecilia; species Microcaecilia unicolor. The sequence goes on from NC_044033.1 coordinate 167,368,278, forward strand.
AACATTCTGCTGCAGTAAACACTTAAATGGGAAGGGGATTAGCGCCAGAGAGACAAAAAGAGGGAGAGCTGCAAATATACAGCATTATTTCTTGGCTGCTTACATGAAGGTCCAACAGCAAGTCCAAAGGCAGTAGTAGTGCTGCTGTGCTGAGTCTGACCTGTACTGAGTGTGCACATGGAGACACACCGCTGGAGAGGAAAGATGGCACACATGTAACTCATGGAATACTCTAAGGGGTCTTTTTACTAAGGTGGCAAAATAAAAATTGGCGTGTGTCTATTTTGGGCCTGAGACCTTACTGCTACCCATTCACCTAGTGGTAAGGTCTCAGGTGGTAATCATCATAATGCGTACACTGCCGATTATCACCCGGTTAGCGCCGCACAGTAAAAAACTAAAAAAATTTCTGGCACACGTAAAAAATGAAATTACCACCCAGTGCACGCGGTAGCCGGGCAGTAGTTCCAAACTGACGCACGTTGGATGTGAGTAGGCACCTACGCGCCTTAGTAAAAGGGCCCCTAATTTACGTATGTTGCATGGCACACTTAGACATGCCCATTTACACTTACCATTGATCTGGCATAAATGGATATACCTAACCACATTAGAAGTACCACAAAAAGGTGGTATATCAAATCCCTGACCCCCCCCCCCCCTTAAATATAGGCACGCCAGTTTGGGTTTACACTAATATTCTATAACAGTATCTTGTTGCGCAGATGCAAATATAGAATTGGCGCTCAGTGTGTGGCATCGGCTCACCCAACTAGACACACAATGTTATAGAATTTGCTCTAAAGTGATCTTTAAAATTTCTTTGCATTCACTTCCTAAGCATGAGCCACTGAAGAAGAAACCTCTGAAAGAACATGACAATATTGAAGCCTCACGTTGGACTAGGGCTGCCCAAACTACCTTCAAGGTGACCACAGAGGATTTAAATATGGGTAGAGAGAGAGCTTACTGATAGCAGTAACCTCCTTCAAAGAGGAAGAAAAAAAACCCAACCATTCCTGCTCCATCTTCTGTCCCACTTAAGGAAATTTGCGTTCTCTTTACCCAAGCTCAATGCTGTCACTTGTGGGAAGGCCAACATCATCCAGTACTGAGAATACAGATGCACCCACACTGCCTCCTTGCAACTGTGGACGGGGTTGAACAGGAAGGGAGAAGAGAGATCTCCCCAGGCTGTGGAGACATTCCTCTGTCCACTGCAGTGGGCCAACCATCCTCCATTCTTCAAGGACTATGAGTCTCAAGCATGTCAAGCTTCTGCTGGGCAAGGGGAATTGATGAGACTTCAGGAGGAAAACCCACACGTTCTCCTTATGTTTAGAAGGCATTTTTCAGGTAAAAAGAACGAGCAGGATGCACAAGAGACTGTTCAAACCACTATCTTGCTCCATCCCCAGTACACATTTTTAAGACTGCAGTCATTTTCATGCCATTATTTTACTGCATCAAGAGTAAAGGTTTTTCTCAGCATGTGTGTTAGAAAACTGTGGGGCCCTTTTACTATAAGGTGTTAAGCCCTAACACATGAATAGTGCACGATAAAAAGCCAGGGTGGGGAATGGGAGTGGAAGAGTTATCCTTCCAGCGTGTTCTGATTAGTGCACACTAAATGAATAACATGGACTTAACATGGGAGCACTTAGAGTCTCCTAAATAGGAGGCAGCAAATCCTCCCATCCTGCTTTAATTTTTCGCAGATCTTGTGCACTTATGGAAAATTTAGCACAGGACCTGCAAACATTTTTTAAACTCCTAATAAACCACCAGTGTTAAATCTGAGCTTAGCACGCAGGAAAGTCCCACATGAAAACACGTTAAGCCCAGATTTTAATTGTTTTAGTAAAAGGGCACCTGTGTCTTGAAGCTCAGTGAGTCGTTCTAACACACATCTTATTACATCGGCCTGTCTTTCCCAGAGTTCTGAAAAAAAAAATGCAACAATTTAGTAACAGTTGTGTGATTTCTGTCCATGTTTCCCTTGTCTGCAGGTATCATCGCAAGATTTTGATCACCTATCCAGGTCCATCCTTGATCTCACACGTCAATCACTGTTCTTTGTGACATGTCTGATATAGGGTACTTCCTGAAGCTATGAATGTATATCTCTTTGAACAACTCAATCTGATCACTCAGCTAACCAAAAAGTATGGTTTAACTCCAACCGTTGAACCAGCAATCAGAGCCAGTTTGGTTGTTAGCTTTTTCTTTTCAGCCTTTCTCACACAAGTTGCAACAAAAGGGGCATGATATGATGCCGCAGGAAGGAAGGTACAAAGAAAATATGCAAGGTTAGGCACTTAAATGCTATTTAACCGGCCAGTAGCCGTTCCTAGCCCATTAAATAGTTTTGAATATCGTCCAGAGTGGCACTAACCAGTTAAATGCCACTGAAAATTAGCAGTTAGCCCTGAACAGGCAATTTAACTAGTCAGGAGCTGTTGCTGGTCTGTTAAATCGCTTTGAATATTGACCCGCTACACAATAATTCTATAAATGGGCATCCGCTTCCCTTTATTGAATAATAGCATAACTGGCATATACACGTGTAAGCATTTATTTATTTATTTAACACATTTATATCCCACATTATCCCACTTAGTTGCAGGCTCAATGTGGCTTACACAATATCGTAGAGGAAGACTCCGGTTCAATAATGCAAATATATAGTACATTAGAAAGCATGTAATAAACATCAGTATAAAACAACAAGGAAATAAAAGAGGGAAGTTATAAAAATCTAGTACGGTTCATATTTTGTTGTGTCGCATGAAATGAGAAGTTAATTTGGATCAGGGGGGTAGGCCTTTAAGCATGAGCAGCCATAGAGCACAGCTTTGTTAGACATAAACACATAACTTACAGTATTCTATAAGTTATGCACGTAAGTGTGCACACCACCTGACTGCGACCATGTGTATGCCTATGTTGCAAACTCTATAGCACAAAACAAGTGGGTGTGGATTAACCAAATCTAGTTATGAAATCACAAAAACAAATCCACTTAATGAAAAACAACACATCTTGTATGCTTGAAAAAATGGAAGGAAAAGCCTCAAAGAGTTCAAAATCTCACAAGATTTAAAGAGCTGGATCAAAAAAGATCTCTTGCCCTTTCATCATTGGCAAAAACCTTCCCTAGAACTTTTCCACATTTTTTCAAAAACAAGATTCTGACAAATATGTCCATATCTCTTTCAATTACTGATCAACAAACACTTATCTTTAAAAGGCCTGTGTTGTGTCCAAGATCAGAGCCAAGCCAATACTGTGCTGACAGTCCACACGCTCCTGGGCCAACGATGGTCAATGTTTCGCTTAGCTTCTTCAGGGTCCCAGACGGCGGGATCTCTTAGCCACTGTGCTTATCTTGTATCCTCTCTGACGATCTGTTGGCCCGGGGGCAAGGTTAAAAGTAACTCGGTGGTGTCTACTACCTTTCTGCAGCATGGGAGTCATCTTGGAGATCTGGGTGATGTAAGCGTTTTGCAGGGCAGTTTGGAAAGCTTGCCGAGCTCTGGATCCTCCTTGAGCTTGGAAGGGAGAATGTGTCCAAAACTGCTGAAAGCAGTGACAACTGACGCAATATCTACTGTTTTCTCAGCACTGAGTGATGACGGTATTGACATGCCAGGTGCAATGGTAAGAGAAAGCAGTGCTGAGAAGATGCTGACCCAGAAGATGGAAGGCTTGAGAATTTGTTTGCAGGATCCAAAGATATGCAAGGTGAGCTGCAGTTTTTATTCAGGAAGCAGAGGTGGGATCTCTCTCAGAGGATACAGAGGTAGGACAGCTTGCTGCAATTGCCAGTTTGGCTCTTGGTACAGTTCTCCTTACAACTGATGCCCAAAGCTCTGCCTCGTGTCACTCTATGCAAAATCTGTGCAATAGTCTCTTGAATGGAGATTTCCTTCATCTCATGTGTGTCAATTGGATTAATTTACTTCTGGAAGTTCTCTCAAGCTGTCACAACAAGATACGGCTTTCAAAAATCATGGAAAATGATTTCAAATATTAGGGTCATCAATAGAGGGCTTGCGCTGAGTGAATGTTGTTCTGGTTAAAGATAACCACCATCTTTAGAATAAAGTTACCAGTTTGTAAGATTGAGGAGTCATAATTTGTAGTTTCCTCTAAGTGCTATGTAACATCAATTGATATACTTAAAAAGTATTTTAAAGAAGTTCTGAAATACCCGGATGAGGCATTTTCCTCCACTTCTACAAGTTATCTTCATCCTCACAGGAGAGAGGGAGGGTTCAAGGGGACTCTGAAAGAAAACCAAATCTGGATGCAGATACTCTGGAAGTGGCTGGTTTAATTGAGTCCTCATATGGCTTCCAAGTCGCTAGGTCTAGATTACTTGAATTAAAGCCCAACAGAAATTGGGAGTTGCTGTTTTTCTTTCACAATAAGGATATTCTCTTTTTGGTCAAAAAGTAACAGTTTGTCCTTTTATTGGTATTTTCACAGAAGTTGATGGAGATGGGTGTTTGTTTATTTATTTATTTTATTTTAAGAAGTTTCAAAAACAATCAAGTATAACACTTGTACAGAAAACTGGCATAACATTATCAAATACAAGGGGATAAATATGAATCACCAGAGTCCTATTATCTAACAAATTACCATAAAGTACTCCGGTTAAAAATTTATTTTATATAGATTTCTCATATACATTTTATTATTCCAACTTACAATTACACATATATATATTTCCTTGAGGCTTACGTTCAGCTCATTCTCACTCCATATTCACAGCGTTATTCAACTCTCACATTACTTAATTTCCAGATGGACACATACATTAAATACTTTGATCTTATACATGATGTCACTTATTGGTTGCATAATTTGGACGCGTGTAATTTGTTAAGTCCCCAATTCGTGAGTCTTTTGTACTTGTACTCAAGGTAGTCTTCCTAGTGCGGTATATTATCCGCCATGCACTGTGTTGTGGCCTGCAAATTTTTAATCCAAATATATGATAAAGTTGCCACTTATCTCTTATGTTGTCCTATGTATAGCACTTATGTCTCAGGCTCCGCCCTCAGTGCTTCCGAGGCTATCTTGTCCTCAAAATAATCACAACGCTTGTGTCCAATGATTGATTCTCAATGTACCACCATGTTCCTTCCATTCACATTAACGCTTAGTTGTGGCTGAGAGGCTTCTGTGTGCTCCTCCAAATTGAATCAAATTACTGATTCACCATCGGTTCCGCAATGTGGGACCGCATTTCGTGGTACTTCCTCAGGAGTAAACACTTCTTAATCAGCGGGACTACTGTCCTGGCGGACCATCAAACTTCCACCACTACTAAGCTAACTTATGTATAGCTTTGGGAAGATGGGGGCAGCGTACCCTTTCCTTTCTCCCAAACTCCACTCATCTCTCCTGGCACCTCCTCCTCCTCCTGCTGCTTCTGTGCTACCTCTTTGGGATGACACAGTACAACGTACCCCCAGGCTCACCTCTGCCATCTCCTTCTGGATATAATAGGGGGAACGAGAGAAATAGTGTTGTCCCAACATTTCCTCAGCCCTGAAATTGGCCAAGCCAAAGCCATTTTTAAGAGAGATATTTTCAGCCTATGGCATCACGATCCCCTACCCTCCAATATTCTTTCAGTAAAATACATTATTTACCTTAGTGGCAGCAGAGCTGGAGAAGAAGGGCAGAATAGCAGCTGCTCCCTCATCCTGACCTATCCCAGCTAGCACAGAAATCTTTACCGAAACACAAGTACAGCCTTTGTGTCTATAGTTTACTTTCTATCCTCTGTCTACTTGCTCTTGTGCTTTCCATAATTCCTCTCTCTGCCTCCACATTCTGTAGACGCCTCTCACTGAAGAGGGTGAGGTTATCCTGCTGCCGCTACTAAAAATAAAAGGGTACCAGCATTCATAAAATAAGGGGGGAAACAGCAGACAATTTACCCAGGCAAACAAGTGCGATTCTTTCCAATCTCTCTGCATGTAAATACATGTGGTCTGTGTGTGTTAGGGAGCAACATCTTAAAATAAATTAGTTTTGTGCACATCATGACAGGAATTAACCTCACTTCTAAGCCCGGGTATGTGCAATATGACCTCAGCCTCTCAAATTTCCTGCTAACACTCGTCCTAAAACTTGCAATGTGCCAAAGAAAGCTTCTTTCTAGAGTTCATAAAATGTAACATGTATACGCAATTTATCCAGGTATGCTTGGAAGTTTTTTCATAAAGCTCATGGCATCCAAAATGAAGGAAAAGTTTTCAGTATCTTGTATGTCTGTGTGTGTTTGCTTTCTGTGTGTCTGATCAGGAGAGGAGATGAGAGGGAAGGGCAGTTTTGAGGAGATACTCAAAACCCCGTCACTGCTCCAAACAGCACCAGAGAAATACCGCCAGGTCAGCGCTGCACAACAGCTCCCTAATATTCAGCGCTAATGACATGCAAATTGAGGCACAATGTCAGCACTGAACACTAGAGAGCTGTTTCCAGTTCTGTGGGAGAATTGCAAAACACCACCCCACCACACCGAAAATACATTAAAACCTGTTGGTCCAGTGGAAGACTCTTACCAAGCCAAGTCAGACCTCAACTCCCACCCACCCGTGGGCTAGCCTGGTGGTCTAGCGGTGAGCCTGTCCCCCCAATCTCCCTTACATCTTAAAGCAGGAGGAGGGACTAGCACTTCCTCTGTCCTCCTACGGGCGCTGCCTCAAAATGGCAGTACCTTGCCTTGCCCGGTGCATCCTGGGATACGCTAGGTGGGGCTTAACTACCATTGGGAGGAATACTAATGGCCCTGTTTGCATGTATTTACATGCAATTAGCATTCAGAGTCAGTGTCATGCACCAGCAAAAGTGGGTGCTAATGGCCTATAGCGCCAGTGTTTGCTTTTGATCAGCTGGGCCTGAATGTATACTGCAGCTGCTGGAGGTGCTTCTTCCATAGAAATGTATAGGGGCATTTTTGAATGGGGTTCATTTCCCTTTCACCCCTCCCCCCCACCACATGCATAAAGTTCACTTCTACAGCACAGAAACTTTCTCCAGATCACCTCTGCCCTTCCAGTTCTCTGCCCACACTGCCTTTCCATTGCAGGATCCTACTCACAGTCTCTACTGCCAAGGGCGTATTTAAACAAGGTGCGTCAGTGGCATACGCACCCCCTATCAGACCGGACCTGGCCCCTGCCCCCACATTAGAATCCTGTCTGAAGTGCTGTAGTCTTCACCCGGGCAGCGGCCGTGGCTGTGGCACTCATAGGCTACCCTTGGCCTGCACCGGGACTTCCTCCTTGAACAGTCCTGCCCTTGAAGGCAGCTTATGAGTGCCACTGGCACAGCTGCTGCCCGGGTGAAGACTATAGCAATGCAGACAGGATTTTAAGGTACGGGGGGGGGGGGGGAGGCGCACCCCCTATAAAAATGTTCTGCCTACAGCCTTGTCTACTGCTAGTTAAAATTGGAGGCAGGGCAAGCTCACTCACACAAGGGGGGAGGAAGGAATTGGGGGGGGGGGGGTCTAAAGAATTAGAGATAGGGGCCTCAAACTCTGAAAAATATCCAAACATATTATTTTTTTTTGTTACATTTGTACCCTGTGCTTTCCCACTCATGGCAGGCTCAATGTGGCTTACATATTGTATACAGGTACTTATTTGTACCTGGGGCAATGGAGAGTTAAGTGACTTGCCCAGAGTCACAAGGAGCTGCCTGTGCCTGAAGTGGGAATTGAACTCAGTTTCTCAGGACCAAAGTCCACCACCCTAACTACTAGGCCACTCCTCCACTCCATTACCCATCATTCTACCTTATGGGCATTAATGTAAAATTCTGCTGACTTCTGGAATAAGTCAGACAGTTGTCCTTCCTATCCTCCTGAGTCCTGAGCACATCTCACAGGGCACCCTAAACACATGTACACAAAATATGTGAGAAATTTGCCAATGGCTTAATCTGGACCTGTCCACAGCATGTAGGCGTATTTGTGGGATGGGGAATGGAAGGGAAAGCAGGGAAGCCTGAGACTGGTAGAGTGCAGCATGACAAGTAAGGTGATAAGAGATTCATCAGATAAGTGGGAGTGTTTGCAAAAAGTGCCCAGTGTATCAGAAGAAGAATCTTATACTTAATGCGAGCAGAGACTGGGAACCAGTGTTCCTTCTGCAGAAGAGGGAAAAGATGATCACAGAGACTTGCATTAATTATAGTGAAGTTTCACAGCTGTAGACTGAAGCAGTTATGTGTTTGAGAGAATTCGGGGAGCTCATTGTAAAAGGCAGTGGCCTATCCATTCAAGGCGTGCAAGTGTGTGTGTGTGTGTGTGTGTGTATGTTGAATACACACCCCTTGTCAGACAGTTTAACTGTATTCTCCCTCCTGCCCTCCAGACAAACTGTCTGACATCTTTCCCTTTCCTTCCAAGCAATTAATTGTAATTCCCCCACTGTAATCTTTGAAGATAAACTTGTTTTACTAAATACTGATTTTAATATTTTGATTGATGAAATAGCATGTGTCTAGGTTAGAGATCTCAAACTCCAGTCCTCAAGGGTCACAAAATGGCCCAAACCACAACTATTGGCAGAGAGAATTGGAATCAAGTCAGTTAAAGTTAACCCCCAGGGCCGATCTTAGCAATTGCGGGGCCCTGTGCAGACCAGTTCAGTGAGCCATCCGTGTCTGCCACCATAAGCCATAATTTGTTAAAGGAGGTTTACAGCTCTCGGAACCCCACCTCACCCCATACCTTGATGTGCATCCATCACGTTTCAGTAGAGAGCGACAGCAATTTTCATATCCCGTCAGCTGCCAAGCCCAGAGCCTCCCCTGCATCCCGCCCTTGCTGAAGCAGGAAGCGACATCAAAAGGGAGTGGGATGCAGCAGCGAGGAGGTTCTGGGCTCAGCAGCAGACAGGATATGAAAATCGCTGCCGCTGCCTGATGCTCTCTACTGAAATGTGGATGCACATTAAGGTATGGAGCAAGGAAGTGTACCAAGGCAGGAGGACAGACGTGCCAGAGATTCAGGGCCCCTAAGAGTGTGGGGCTCTGTGCGACTGCCACTGTCGCCCCTGCCTAAGACTGGCCCTGCTAACCCTCAACAATTGTTTCAGAAAACATGAAGAGAGGGGCAACATAGTGATGAAATATCTGGTTTTTAGGATATTCCTATTGAATATGCATGAAATAGATTTGCATACAATAGAGGGAATGGTCATGCAAATCTACCTCATGCATATTCATTAGGGAAGTCCTGAAAACCTTACTGGCTTGAGGCCCCTAATGTAGATGCAGTTTTACCTGTACAGGAGGATGGAGAGGCAAGTAAAGCTATTCTCTTACTTTTGGCACAAAAAAGTGAACTAGAAATTGCAGAGGGATGAGAATAGGGCAGAACTGTACCTGTGGGAGATGTGTGGGGAAGGGAGGGGAAAGGGAAATGGGACTTGATATACTGCCTTTCTGAGGTTTTTGCAGCTACATTCAAAATAGTTTACATATATTCAGGTACTTATTTTGTACCAGGGGCAATAGAGGATTAAGTGACTTGCCCAGAGTTACAAGGAGCTATAGTGGGAATTGAACTCAGTTCCCCAGGATCAAAACCCACTGCACTAACCACTAGGCTACTCCTCCACTCCAAGAGGGGTAGGGTCCTTCACGTGCTGATTTTCCTAGGAGAACTTGCAAAGTAAATTCAGGTGTAGCAGGGCTCCAAACTATCTCTTAAGTTTTTAAAGAGGAAATTTTTGCAGCCTGCTTCTAACCTGTGTTGTATGTTTAGAGTGGTATAATAGAGAATGGGCCTGGGTATCCATCATGGCCAGTAGGTGTTCCCTAGCATGTTCTGGAGCGAACTATAAAAAACTCTGAGGGACCGATGCTCAAAGTTTGCCAGGCTTTCAATGTTCCATTTTACCAGTTTTACCCTGTTTTGCGCATACATTATTGTGCGCCTAATGCTCAAAGGGTTTTGATGCTGCTTTTACTGTTTGCAAAAGCAGTGGTTGAAAACTAGATGCATATGTATTAAAGTGAGTTCATTACTATTGAAATGAGCATTCCGTATGATGCACAGACGTTTTTGTGCAATGCACCAAAAGGGAATGCCTTTATGGAAGGTCCGAGATGGCTTTGCATGCGAGAGGACAGCTTCTCGGTGGCCTGTACCCCATTGTCCCCCCCACTTCATAGCCACCCAACTCACCATTCTCCCCATTATTGGGCACCTCTGACATGTCCATGCCACCACACAACTCTGAAACTGTCTCGGGCTGTATGGTGGCCCTCACATGCTCCTCGAGGGGAGTTTACGTCAATTTACACCTAGGGGTTCCTCCCCCCCCCCCCCCCCCCCCCCGTATCCTTCAGGGATTTTGACATCTTGGCGGCCTTTGCTTTGACACTTCCTCAGAAATAATGCTACTGGTGCTTGTATTGCTGCACAGTGCACTTTTTCACACCCAGCGCACTGATGTCTGCAGCTATCTGCTCCCAAATTTAGAGTTTATGGCTGTTAAGGACATAAGAATAGCCATTCTGGGCCAGACCAATGGTCCATCTAGCCCAGTATCCTGCTTCCAACAGTGGCCAATCCAGGTCACAAGCACCTGACAGAAACTCAAATAGTAGCAACCTTCTATTCTACCAATCCCAGGGCAAGCAGAGGCTTTCCCCATGTCCGTCTCAATAACAGACTGTGGACTTTTCCTCTAGGAACTTATCCAAACTTTTTTTAAACCCAGATAGCTAACCATCGTTACCACATCCTCCGGCAACGAGTTTCAGAACTTAACTATTCTTGGAGTGGAAAAATATTTCCTCTTATTTGTTTTAAAAGTATTTCCATGTAATTTCATTGAGGCTCCCCTGCTCCTTGTACTTTTTGAAAGAGTGAAAAATCGATTCACTTTTACCTGTTCTTTTTACCCGTGACTTTTTAAAAAAGCCATTTAAACTTGTTGCAGACACGATGCACCAGGACTTCAAGCTTATCATAGCTGAATTTTGAGGCACACTTTTGTTTTTGTTTAGCACTTTGGGTTTGACTCTGCAGCATGTCCTCCTCCATGTGGGGCTGATCGTTCTCCTCTATGTTTCTTGCAGTTTGCACTGGTAGTTCATAGAGTTTAGTTGCCTGTTTTGTTTTTGGATTTCAACTTTTTTTTTCTCCATTTTTTCAAGTTAAGTTCTGTTTTGTATTTTATTTTATTTCCGCTTCTTTCCTGTGTAATGGAGCACATCTACTGCACTCGTTTGTCCCCTCCCCTTTCCCTGCTTCCCATTCCTCTGGCCTGGGCTTGCTCAGAACATTGATGCTTACCGCAAGACCATTCTGCACAGGTGGCAGGTGCTTTCCCTACCGAACTGCACGCAGACTTTCCACACATCTCATTTGCATGTGATTTCCCTTGACCATCCTTGTTCGGTAAGTTCAGCCGCAGCTATAAACACACACGGTTATTAACAAAGTCTTTTGAGCATCAGCCCCTGAGTGTTTCGGAGCTTTTCAGTGGGAACAGCTGCCCTCAACTGAGTATATTTAAGGCTCTCTTGGGGTTCAAGGCTGCTAGAAGCAGCAGGCAGCTGCCTCCTATCACGGCTGGCCAGCTTTAAAAAGAGAGTTTTTCAAGGTAGGGATGTGCACAGGCCAAAGATTTTGAGTTCATTTAGCTTCTTAGGTTGATTTTGGGGCATTTTTTTCAGTTCATTTCACTCTTTTGTTTTAATAATTTTTTAAAGCATACATTGGAACTTTTTTGATGTGCACAAATTGATTTTGCATGCACTAACGTTTTTAAGGCGCGTTAATGAACCGAATGTGGCTAATGAATGGATGTCCTTATCTCAGGGTCGATTTGGTCTGACCAGATAAGAGATGTAAAGAGGAATAAGGGGGATTGTAGACCAAGGGTAGATCTTGCAGTGAAGCTCCAGTTGTAAACCAAGAGGAAGCAACAGAAGCTAGCTAAGACTTAGCTAGATCCTCCAAAAGGATTCTGGGTCCATTCAGAAAACTTCCCACATGGTTAACACGGGTGTAATATTATTACCAGATAGCAATGCAGGAAGGGTTTCAGTGCGGGTGCAGAATTACCGCAAACTGCAGCACTAACATGCATTTCAATGCACATTAATGCAGTCATTAAGTATCCTGCAGCCACGCTTAAAAAACAAAGTTTTCCCAAGCATTGTGCAGGGAAACTTTCACCAGGTCCGGGGCAGCATAGAAGGGTTGGTAGAGAGGAATGAGTGTCTACAACCACCCCCTCTCTTACTCCATCTCCACCACCCTGTCTGAACTCTAGCAACGTCCCTCCCTTCCTCTCTCCGATCTGACCCGAAGCGACACCTTCTCCCCCAACAGTAAAAAATAAAATATCTGTTGGTCTAATGGGGCCTCCCACCCATCCAATCTGCCCCCCTCCATTTCCCCCCCAAAATCCCTGGTAGCCAAATAGGTCCATTCTCTCCTTACCCCTGACCCAACCAGACTCCCTGTCCCCAATTTTAAAAGAAAAAACTCCCTGGTGTCTAGTAGTGCCCTCACAACCCTTCCCCAAGCCTACACTAGAGCGCCCGAGCCCCCCAGGCCCTTATCTCAAAAAACGCAACAGTGATGCTCAATTACTCCTGCCTCCAGAGCCATCTTCAAAATGGCGGCACCCTGTCTAGTGCGGTGCATTCTGGGATGCAGCAAATGGGGCTAGTCTACTATAGGGCATATTTTCAAAGCACTTTGGGAGGCTAAGTTCCATAGGTTTCTATGGAACTTTGGGAGGCTAAGTGCTTTGAAAATGAGCCCCTATATATGGTAGAAATTTTGAAGAGGATGGCACCAGAGGTATGGGTTTGTGGGATTCAGGGGGCTTAAGGAAGAATTGGGGGTGCTGCTAGACTACAGGGAAATTCTTTTGGAACAGGGGCGGGGGCTACTCGATTACCATGGAATTTGTTTGGAAGGTGGAAAGTGAGAGGTGGATGCGGGGAGCATGCCACTACACTACCAGCAATATTTTCTGGAGTTGGTCATATGGGGGCAGGGTGGGAGCCTCTACACATCAGGGATATGTTTTGGGGGGATGCAGGAAGAGATCTTGGGTTGGGGGAATGTTTGTTGGGGCACCAGATGGAGGGTGAGGTGCCGATGCATGCTTGCAAACATTTTGCATATCAAATTGGGATTTTCTAACAGAAGGTCCCTGGCATAAACACAGTTGCTTAAGCCAAGTATCAGAAGGACAGAGACTCTGTTTTGTGTTGTGTATGTTGTGAGAGTCTTTCAGAGTATGAACCAGAAGTCTGGGGAACCCAGACCAGCACTCATAGAGAGGTGAAGGAGAAGGTCCAGTTCATATACAGGTCTTTATCTACTGGCATTTACTATGTTAATATGTGGAAATGGCCCAGGGAGGGACAGGAGATGGTCTACCACCAACCGATTGCTGTAAATGCCTTTTGAATCTTTTGTTTGTGTGCATGATTACATTGGGGATTTCACCATAATAAAGGTGAACTTTTAATTTAAAAACACATATGTGTGGACATTAGTTTCTGAGTGAAATGGAGTCTTCAGCAATTGTTTGGATGTCACCCAGTGAAGACTGGGGCACTTTCAGGCTTATTTTCGAAAGAGACGAACGCTCATCTTTCGACACAAATTGCAAGATGGGCGTCTTCTCACAGGGTCGCCCAAATCGGCATAATCGAAAGCCAATTTTGGGCATCCCCAACTGCTTTCCGTCACGGGGACGACCAAAGTTCACGGGGGCGTGTCGGAGGCGTAGGGAAGGAGGGACTTGGGGGTGCCTAACACATGGACATCCTCGACCCATAATGGAAAAAAAAAGGGCGTCCCTGACGAGCATTTGGACGACTTTACCTGGTCCAGTTTTTCTTACAACCAAGGCACAAAAATGTGCCTGAAATGACCAGATGACCACCGGAGGAAATCAGGGATCACCCCCCTTACTCCCCCAGTGGTCACTAACCCCCTCCCACCCTCAAAAAAGAACTTTAAAAATATTTTGTGCCAGCCTCTATGCCAGCCTCAAATGTCATATACCGGTCCATCGCAGCAGTATGCAGGTCCCTGGTGCAGTTTTAGTGGGTGCAGTGTACTCCAGGCAGGCGGACCCAGGCCCATGCCCCCCCCTACCTGTTACACTTGTGGTGGTAAATGTGAGCCCTCCAAAACCCATCACAAACCCACTGTACCCACATCTAGGTGCTCCCCTTCACCCCTAAGGGCTGTAGTACTGGTGTACAGTTGTGGGTAGTGGGTTTTGGGGGGGGAGGTTCAGCACACAAGGTGAGAGAGCTATGTACCTGTGAGCTTTTTCAGAAGTCCACTGCAGTGCCCCCTAGGGTGCCCGGTTGGTGTCCTGGCATGTGAAGGGGATCAGTGCACTACGAATGCTGGCTCCTCCCATGACCAAAGGGCTTGCGTTTGGTCGTTTCTGAGATGGGCGTCCTTAGTTTCCATTATCGCCGAAAATCAGAAACGACCAAGTCTAAGGAAAATGATCTGTAGGGATGACCTAAATGACAAGATTTGGGCATCCCCGACTGTATTATCGAAACAAAAGATGGATGCCCACCTTGTTTCGATAATACGGGTTTCCCCTCCCCTTCGCCAGGATGTCCTGCAAGGACGTCCTCAGGAAAACTTAGGCGCCCCTTTCGATTATGCCCCTCCATGTCTCTCCTTGCCTATCGGGATTGTTGCTGAGTTATTCAAATTTGTGTGTGCCCCTTGTGGTTGGCAGTCCAAAACACCACCTCCAATAGTCCTGGGTTACATGGCTTTGAGGCTCCATAAGAGAGGACTCAGCTGATGGATTACAATCAGGAAAAGGAACTAGAAGAAAGCAATTTAAGCAGAAAAAGCTCTTCCTCGGCTCCCCTCCTCCATCCCAGACCTCACACAGCAGTATTACAGAAGGCAGGTTGAAGGACTCAAGCTCAGCTGATTGGCTGCAGGTAACAAGGAAGTAGGAGGTAGCCAGGCACCCTAGACTAGTTTTCCTGCCACAAAAATATGAAACTGGGTTAATTTTTGGCAAAAATTATTTTGCTGATGAAGGACTGACACATAAAAAGGGAAGGATTCCTAGAAACCCCTCCACAATGAAAGGTTTATTACTCTGGATCAAAACATTAAATTTGTTAGTCATTCAGTGTGTCTATGACCTTCCATGACAACAGTTTTGCTATGATTATTCTGTGACCTTTCATGATAAAATTACAGCCTAAAGTAAAAGGGACTATGATTTCAAAATACCATGCTTTCAAAATTAAATCCAGTGTTATTTCTGCAAATCTTAGCTAACAACATCAATTATGCAGGGAAAGTTCTCCATTCTGTCAAGATTAATACAAATAATGCAAACCACAACTATTGGCCGGGTGTGCTTTCTGGCTTTTGTGGAATTAACCCAGGGAGAATTGGAATCAGGCCAGTTCAAGTTAAGCCCCAACCACTGTTTCAGGAAACAAGAATGGAAGGAAAACAGTGATGAAATATCTGGTCCCCTTAGGGAAAATATTTCTATGTTTTATTGACTTAGAGAAAAAAAAAACTGATCCTATTTAGCATCCCAGCCTCAACCACAAACCACTGCAAACTTGAAATCAGGTGGAAAAGCTATGATATAATTAAATGTATGTATGTATTTAGCCATCTGTTATAAGATAAAGACAAACAACATGCAGGCCCAGAGCTGCAGGCAGAAGTAAGGAGTATCTGAGCGCCATTGGCGTTATACCTGTAATTCAATGCCGGGCCAGGCCAGGCTCTGGCATTACATTTCTGGGTTTCTACAGCTGGCTGCACCATAGTTAGTTAAGTGTGATATTTAGCACTTAACTGGCTATGGGGCACTGCATAAAGATAGGACTGACATTTATGTGGTCCTATTTATGTGGTGACCTTGGCCAGTTAAGGGCTGAATATTGACACTTAACCTGCCAAGTGCTGACTCCGTATCTGGAACACCCCCAAAATAGCTAGGTTTGAGTGGGCGCTAACTTGACATTTTCAGTGGCACTAACTGGTTAAGTGCCACTGAATATGACCAGTTAGCTCCGAACAAGCAACTTAACCGCCAGGAGTAGTTTCTGGCCAGATAAATCATTTTGAATATCGACTCCACCATCTTTATTCTTCAACATTAATGATCTCCCCACAGTACTGGAGAACCCTAAAAAGATCTAAGTGTCATTGTAGACAATACACTGAAATCTTCTGCCCAGTGTGTGGCAGCGGCCAAAAAAGCAAACAGGATGCTAGGAATTATTATGAAAAGGATGGCAAATAAGACCAAGAATACTATAAGGCCTCTAGTGGAATTAGAAAAGGTTCAATGAAGAAAGACAAAAATGAGAAAGGGGCTAGAACTGCTCCCATTTGAGCAAAGTCTAAAGAGGTTAGGACTGATCAGCTTGGAAAAGAGACAGCTGAGGAGGGATATGATTGAGGTCTACAAAACCCTAAGTGGTGTGGAGCGGGTGGAGGTGAATCACTTTTTCACTCATTCAAAAAGTACAAAGACCAGGGGTTACTCAATAAAATTGCATAAACATAGTTTTACAACAAATAGGAAGAAATATTTTTTTCACTCAAAGAACAGTTAAGCTCTGGAACTCATTGCTAGAGGAGGTGGTAACAGCCATTAGTGTAACATAATAAATGATGGCAGATAAAGACCTGTACTGTCCATCCAGTCTGCCCAACAAGATAAACTCATTTTACATAGCATGTGATACTTTATTTGTATACCCGAGTTTGATTTGTTCTTGCCATTTTCATGGCACAGACTGTAGAAGTCTGCCAAGCTCTGTTCTTGTACTAAAATTTCTGATGCTAACATCAAAGCCCCTTAAAATTTACACTCCAGTCCATACATATCTATTCAGTCACGATCGGGGCACAGACTGTAGAAGTCTGCCCAACACTGGTTTTGCTTCCCAATTATCGGTGTTGCCACCCAATTTCCGCTAAGATTCCGTGGATCCATTCCTTCTAAACAGGATTCCTTTGTGTTTATCCCATGCATGTTTGAATTCCATTATCATTTTCATTTCCACCACCTCCCACGGGAGGGCATTCCACATATCCACCACTCTCTCCGTGAAAAAATACTCCCCTACATTACTCTTGAGTCTGCCTCCCTTCAACCTAAATTCATGTCCTCTAGTTCTACCGCCTTCCCGTCTCCGGAAAAGGTTTGCGGATTAATACCTTTCAAGCATTTGAATGTCTGTATCATGTCACCCCTGTTTCTCTTTTCCTCCAAGGTATACATGTTCAGGTCGGCAAGTCTCTCCTTGTATGGTTTGCAATGCCAATCCCATACCATTTTTGTAGCTTTTCTTTGCACCGCTTCCAGTCTTCTTTAGCAAGATACAGCCTCCTTAACTGAACACAGCAAGTGGGGCCTCACCAATGACTTGTAGAGAGGCATCAACACCTCCTTTCTTCTGCTGGTTATACCCCTCTCTATGCAGCCTAGCATCCTTCTGGCCACAGCCGCCGCCTTGTCGCATTGTTTCTTCACTTTCAGATCCTCGGAAACCATCACTCCAAGGTCTCTCTCCTGAGTCGAGCTTACTAATCTCTCCCCTCCTATCTGGTGTCTCTCTTTTGGGTTTCTGTACCCCAAGTGCATCACTCTGCACTTCCTGGCATTAAATTTAACTCACAAAAATTGCTCCAGACTATTTAAATACAAAAAATCTTTATTAAACACATGTGCTTCAAATCTGCTCATGTGTATTTTAAAATCTAATTATACACACTTCTCTCTTCTCTCTTTCATACCCATTCACTCCTTTATCGTGTCTGCTTGATGACTCTACAAGTTTTTATGATATATACAACTTGCTGTTTAAGATATTAATGCACTGCATATTACATTTCACTTTTCACATTCCCCGAATAAATGTCACAAAATTTACAAAATTTAAACAGGATTAAAGGCAAATGTTCTAATTATAACTCTGCTTTCATTGATCTTCCGGTTTCCAGTTTCTCACAGTGTCTATGGACTTTTGTAAAAAGTCTCTGATACTTTCCTCAGTGAACAAATGAGTCTGCTTTCAATACTCTTCAGGCACTACGTTGGAGGAATGAGTTAATCATTCTAAAATTTGCTGTGGTCCTTAATCAACCGCCGGTTCCTCTATGCAGGACCGCATTTCGTTTTCTTCCTCAGGAGGAACCACCGTATCATTTAAACACATCTGCTTGGCTGCCTGCCAACATGGACCCTTCTCAGGCCGGGATTCAACTGCCGTGGCTCTGTTTAATAAAGATTTTTTGTATTTAAATAGTCTGGAGCAATTTTTGTGATTTATAAAACGAATGCTCTGGTAGTATTTTGAAGTCCCTAATTGTATAATATAATTAAATTTAACTGCCAGACCATCAACCATTATTTTAATGTTTGGAGATCCCTTCTCATTGTTTCTACTCCCTTCAGGGTATCCACTCTATTGGCTTTCTTCGTGTCATCCGCAAAAAGGCAAACCTTTCCTTCCAACCCTTCAACAATATCTGTCGCAAATATATTAAACAGAATCGGCCACAGCACTGACCCCTGAGGAACTCCACTGCTTACCTTCCTTTCCTCTGAGCGGATTCCATTTACCACCACCCTCTGCTACCTGTTGGTCAACCAATTTCCTATCCAGTTCACCACTTTTGGTCCTAAGTTCAGCCCTCTCAGCTTATTCACAAGTCTTCTATGGGGGATCATATCAAAGGCTTTGCTGAAATTACATCTAGCGCATGTCCTTCATCCAGTTCTTTAGTCACCCAGTCAAAGAAGTCAATAAGATTCGTTTGGAAGGATTTTCTTTTGGAAAGGCCATGTCGCCTCGGATCCTGTAACCTGTTGGCTTCTAGAAAGTTTATTCTTTCTTTCAGCAGCGACTCCATTATTTTTCCTACCACCGACGTGAGACTTACTGGTCTATAGTTCGCACTTCTTCCCTGTCTCCACTTTTGTGAAGAGAGACTACATCTGCTCGTCTCCGATCCTGCGGAACCTCTCCCATCTCTAAAGATCTATTAAATAAATCTTTAAGAGGTCCTACCAGGACCTCTCTGAGCTCCCTCAGTATCCTGTGATGTGTCCCATCTGACTGATTTAGCCCGCTGACCAAGGAGAACATTTCACCTTCTTTTGGACAAGCAGTATATAATCAGCTATACATGGGTGACTCCAAAGTTGAGATAATTAGAAGGTGAATGTGGAAAATCTTGCTACCTGGATATTGTTGCTGGGGTAGGTTGAGTATTTAGACAATTACCAATGATGTTTTCTGCACACTGCTACAAATTTTCTGATGGTGTGAGAGACTGGATATCACAATGGACAAAACTCAAATGTGATTTGTTAAGAATAGCTAAGCTTCTGTTTATCTTTAACATTTTATTTGCTTATTAGTTAAATACTACTGCTACAGACTACAGAATGTCAGAAACAGAAGGAAGCCTTTTGCAAGAAGAAGAGGACCTCGGCTGGCGGGGGTTGGGGTCCCCCGCCAGCAAAGGTAGGCGACGACGGGTTGGCAGCGGGAGGGGGGTCGAGCGGGTCAGCGGCGGGGGGCAAAGTCGGCAATGGCGGGGGGGGGGGGATTGGCGGCGTCGGCAATGGCAGGGGGGGTCGGCGGCGCCGGTGGGGGCTAAAATGTGCCCCCTCACCTCGGGCTCTGGATCCCCCTCCCACCAAAGTCTGGCTACACCCCTGACACACACATACCCTTGTATATGCCATTATTCTAATCATTTCTGCATGTATTCAGTGCATAAATGTTAGCACACAGTTTCACAGAATTAGCCTAAAAAAGTTGGAATCTTTCACAATTCCTCTATATTAGCTACAGTTCCCTTACGACACAAGAGGAACCAATTAGTCCTTGCGCTTTCATCTTGTGCCTGACAGAAGTTTCTCTATAGTGGAGCATCACCCAAGGGACTTAAATAACCACAGGGTCCTTTTACTAAGGTGCGCTAAAAAAAATGGGCTGTGCTGTGTTTTGTATGCCTGCAGATCCATTTTTCAGTGCGCCTGTAAAAAAGGCCTTTTTAAAAAATTTTGCCAAAAATGGACGTGAGGCAAAAATCAAAATTGGCGCGCATCCATTTTGGGTCTGAAACTTTACTGCCACCCATTCACTTAGCGGTAAGGTCTCACACGTTAATCGGGCGGTAATGGTCAACGCGCGTACAATACTGATTACAGCCCGGTTTTTGCCACGCGCCCGAAAAGAAAATATATTTTCCAGTGTGTGTAATGGACGTGCGTAAAGAATGAAATTAACGCCGGGTCATGCAGTAGCCAGATGGTAAATCGGAATTGATGCACGTTTGGTGCATGTAGGCGCTTGCGCGGCTTAGTGAAAGGACCCCATGTCACACTTCTCTTCGTCTCTAGTGTGATTCAGACGACCACTGTATCAGTTCTTTTTGCGCTTAGCTATATCATATTGGTTATTTTCACCACAAGTTGCCAAGGATTGCTTGGTCTTTAAGAAATTCTTCAAACCCTCCCAAAGATACCATCTCTAATATCTTACTCTCTAAGCCTACTTCTTTTTTTCCTTCTGGAGACAGTAAAAACAAGTCACTCTCAGTACTATGGATGTTCAGAAGAGTTATTTAAGACACTTCCACCATCATTTCAATCTCTGCAGCTATCATTATTTATTTATGTGGATTTTGCTCATACCTTTTTCAATAGTAGCTCTAGGTGAGAAGGTGAGTTACATTCAGGTACACTGGATATTTCTCTGTTGCAGGAGGGCTCACAATCTAAGTTTGTACCTGAGGAAATGGAAGTTTAAGTGATTTGCCCAAGATCACAAGGAGCAGCAGTGGGATTTGAACTGGCCACCTCTGGATTTCAAGACTGGTGCTCTAACCACCAGGCCACTCCTACCATTATACTACAAAGCGGCACAATAGTCATCATGATCAAGATGTCCTTTTGCACCAATGACCCAATGAAAATACATCACATTGTCAAATTTCTCCTCCCCTTCAGCTCCCAATTAAGTTGAAAAACAGAATAATAAATAATATCTAACTAATAAGCAAATAAAGTGTTAAAGATAAGCAGATCAGCTATTCTCAACAAATCACGTTTCTCAGTTTTGTCCATTGTGATATCCAGTCTCTCACACCATCAGTAAATTTGTAGCATTGTGCCGAAAACATAATTGGTAATTAATTGTCTAAATACTCAACCTACCCCAGCAACAATATCTGGGTAGCAAGATTTCCACAGTGACAATTACACACTGTAGACCCTTCTAATTATCTCAACTTGGGAGTCACCCATGTGTAGCTGATTATATACTGCTTGTCCAAAAAGAAAGTAAAGTATTCTCCTTGGTCAGCGGGATAAACCAGCCCCATGATCTTTCCCATCTCCTTTTGCAGTTGAAATTGTCTAAGCTCTGCAGTTAATTGAGGGGGATGAGCACTGTTTGAATGGGAAGGAGCCCTGCAGCATGCCCAGAAAGTTTTCTAAACTTTTCTGGGCTCTGAGAGGG